>NW_026294458.1:76397687-76725187 GCF_007827085.1 Peromyscus californicus insignis | reverse complement strand
CACTAATCTCAGGAACTGTTAATGATGACAGTATTGTTGAACTAAGTTTGAGAACAAAAGCCAGTGTGGCTTTTGTCATGGGAGTCTCAGGAGTTTTGTTTTAAAGCACATCTTATGGGTGCCCCTTGTTGGAACACAGCCAGGTGGTCAAAACATCTTCCCTGACTTGTGTGAAAGCATAGGGTTCTGCGCCTATGTTCCATGACACTGTGAGAGGATGTCGTGGAAGTTTTACATCTTTTATCACACCTCACAGAACTGGTCTAGAGTGTGCAGGGAAGACTAGGGGCGGCAGGGTCGTTTCCCTCCTCTGTCTCATCCAGCCCTAGAGAGAGGCCGTGCTGGAAGAATTAAGTATAAAAGAAACAGCTCGGGTAGAATGTCCTTTAAGATGCTTTGTTCTGGAAGTACAGCACTTTAGATTTCAGTTTGCTTTTTGGATTTGGGAATACATGTATAGTCACACTGAGCAAGCTTGGGGATAGGACCCAAGTCTAAACACGGAATTCACTTCTTACTTCACTTGCTATTACATGCATATCATGAAGAAAATTTTATGCACTGTTCTTGCTGCATCTGAGGTTTGATCATGAACCATCACAGAGGTCAGGTGGGGGATTTGCTACTGTAGTGTTTGTTATATCTACCCTCAAACCCTCAAATCTCTCTGACTTAGGAGCATTTTAGATTTTAGGATTTTGGATTAGTGAATACTTAGCCTATGTTATCAATGAACAAGGATTCTAGGAAATGAGAGGGGAGAAAGGGGGAGGGAGGGAGGGAGGAGGGGAGAAAGAGAGAGAGAGAGAGAGAGAGAGAGAGAGAGTGAGAATGTGGGTTTGTGTGTCGAGGCCACAGGCTGATGTAGGTGTCTTTTGCTGCCTTGTGTTTTTGAGACAGAGCCTTTTACTAAAGCCTGGAGCCCCCTGAATGATCAAGACTAGCTGGCCAGTGACCTCCAGGAACCCCCTGCCTCTGCTTTCCCTATCACTGGGACTGCAAGGGTGCTGGGTATGGGAACTCTGGTCACACTTGTGTGGCAGGCACTTTATTGACTGAGCAATCTCCCAGACCCAAGAAAATATTTTTAACTTTGAATCATTTGATCAGTGTGTGTGTTAGTGTTGGTTTTTAGTCTTCTGTGGGAATGTTCCCAGGTATCCAGCATCAAGGCTTGATTTCTCAGACATGAAATTTAAAGATGCAAAGCCAGGAAGCTTCATGTGATATAAAACATATCATGTGACGAAACGTGGCCCTGAGCATGGAGGAAAATACCATGTGTTTTTCCTTTAACACACTTTTGACTGTTACAAAACCTTTTGTGCTTTGGGGAACCTTTTTAATTTATAAAAGAACAGGACGATGACATTGATCAATTGATGGAGTTCATATCCATTCTTATTTTTGTAATAATTAGTTGTACTTAGACAACTAAGTACATCTGAAGCTGGACACTGGCATGCATTATATGTGCAAACTTAATTATTTAGTCAAGCCGCGGCACTGACAACACATGAATTAGCTGTTTGCTGGCTGCGCACTGTGACAGGCTGGCATTGTCGCTTGCAGCTGGGCAGTCCTATGTCATCAGTGCCACCGCAATCGAATGGAATGTTTGATGAAATTGATGATTTAAATGTTTTGTTTCTTGGGTAAAGTGTTTTTTTTATTATTGTAGCTTTTATTATCTGACTCTACTGTTATTTAAGGTTGATATTCAATTGTTTAGTAATTTGGTTAAGCATGTCATTGGTTAGCTATACATCATGCTTAAACAGCTAAATCATGGTGGTCATTGCATCAACCTTTGCTCCGTAGAGTCCAGCATTTGGTCTTTGCTCTGATACAGCCGAGTACCTGCACTGTGCGTGCCCTGTGAATTTCATGTTTTCAGTGACACGGGACCCAGAGGGAGGGTTCTATTCCCAGCTTGCTGGATAGTAGGAAGGTCTCTTCCAGTGTGGGCCACCGGGAGGGATCCTGTGCTCTGCCATCCTCCTTCTCCAACCTCCTGCTTCTAAGGGAGTGTGTAATTGGGGAACTAGGATAAAACTGAAGGAGAATGCTTCCATGGACACTTTGTTCTGCTCCTGCTCTGCACTTCCTGCGTCAAATCTTTCCAATACTTGAATCTCTGAGGCTTTAAGAAACAGGGGCCATGACTTCAATGTCAGGTGACCATGTGCTTTTGTGTAGGAAACCAGATATCTTCTTAGGGTAGCTGGTGCTCTGCCCCCTGGACCCACAGGAACCCACTTCTCCATTTCTTACGCTTCTCATTATTCCTCTTTCTGTTCTGATTAAGTAGACAGTGCCTCCATTTTATTTTATCATTTCCTTATACTTTGATGAAAATCTACCTACCTCCCATCTTTACATTGATGTTTAATGTGCTCACAGCCAGGACCGTGATGACTGCATTTCCTTTAAATGAGTCTTGCTGGACTGGGTTATTCATTGAAATCATCTATTCTTTCTTCATTGCTGTCATTGATCTCCAGAGCTGCTCAGTATATCGAGAAGTTTCTTCTTCTTGTGTGTTACTTAAAACAGCATTCTTGGAACTGAAGAGAGGGCTCAGCAGTTAAAAGTACTTGCTGCTTTTGAAGAGGACCCAAGATCATTTCATAGCACCCACATCAGGGTGGCTCATAGCTGTCATCTTTGAAGCATCCAACACCTTCATTTGTGTTCTGTGAGCAGCTGTACTCATGCGCGCGCACACACACACACACACACACACACACACACACACACACACACACAGAGAGAGAGAGAGAGAGAGAGAGAGAGAGAAACTCACAGACACATAAACCAAAATCTTAAAAAGTGAATTGTGATGATATATTGTGTACCCTAATAAAGCTTGCCTGAGAATCAGAGGACAGAGCCAGCCACTAGATTGACATAGAGGTCAGGCAGTGGTGGCACACACCTTGAATCCCACTACTGGGAAGCACACACGCCTTTAATCCCAGGAAGTGACAGCAGGGCGGAGAAAGGTATATAAGTCGTGAAGAGACAGGAACTAAAGCAGTTCAGCTGAGACCCTTTCTGGTAAGGACTCAGAGGCTTTCAGTCTGAGCAAACGGGATCAGCTGAGGAGTTTGTGAGGTTAAGTTGGCTATAGCTTGCTCTGCTTCTCTGATCTTTCAGCTTTCACCCCAATATCTGGCTCTGGGTTTTTTATTATAGGACCATTTAAGATTCGAACAACAATGAATCAAAAAACAAAACAAAAAAAACCCCCAAACCCCAAAACACAAAAACCTGCCTTCTCAATTTGTAGATTTGTAGATTCTAGAAAAGGACTAGACAAAAGACTCACTGCGGGGTTCCAGAGGTATGGTAGTCATGGTAACCACCACTCCTCTGTATTCCTGCTCTTTACTACTTTTGATTTAGGGTTATAGAAAGGGATGGAAAGCTGTTTTGTGTTTGTAGCAAACACTCTGCAACCTCCAGCCTTGGACTAAAAGATTTTAACTGTCCTTGGAAAATAAAATGGCCTAGAGGACTGCAGTAGAAGGATCTGCAGCTCACCCCTTTTAGAAGGATGAAACTCAAAACTGCTGCCAACATGACAAAGTGTCATATTTTATATCATTATTCATTAGTACTGGGACACATGCATGCAATGAGTTCTCCAGTGACCGCTCAGGTCCAGCCATCCCATAGTATTTTGGTCATTTCCAACTGTAAATGCAGGATTGGATTTTCAACCATTCAGAGGCCCAGGATTGGGCTGATGGCCCAATGGTAAAGTGCCATTCCTGAAGGCATGAGGACCTGAGGTTAGGTGCCCTACACCCACATGAGTGTGGAAAGCTACAGATGGTATTATATGTTGGTAACCTGGTTTTGGGGGGCTGGGGCTGGAGGAAGACATAGAATTCCTGGCTATCAGTCTAGCCAATCCATGGATTTCTGAGTTCAGTGAGTGACTTTTCCTCCGTTTGGCCCAGAAACCAGGTTCTCAGGTCTCTTGATCCCACCCATCTTTCTACACTTAGATGAAAGGCCCACCACCAGGTGTGGACCCTGAATCTGGTAATGGCACCTTAGAGTTGTATTGAGAAGCCAGGAGTACAGGTGACCCTGACTAATGGCAGAATATGGATGTGAGGTCAATGACCACCTTCTTCTTACTCCCATGGGCTGCTGTGAGGCACAACTCTCTGCCCAACTTCCAGAAGACACCTCTGTGGCCAAAGTTGGCATCCTGCGGCAACTGGAAGTCCCTGTTGGTGGTTCCTGAAGGGCGGCATCAGATAGCAAGTGGCAGTTCCCATTGGTGGCCTGTGCAGCGGTGGCTTGCATGAGGAGCTCTGCCTCTCATCTGACTTCCACCGCCCCACTCCCCTCCCTGACTGTGCCCCTCCCATGGGGAGCAACATGCTGTGCTCTCAGGAGGAGCAGCCAGGAGCCCTGTGTAGACAGAGGCAGTTCTTTCTCGATCACTGATGCCACTTTTCCTTTCTGTGTATCTTTTAACGGAGAATAGATACATGGTCATAAACCAGCTTCTATTCTAAAATTCTCATCTGCTGTGGAATTAGCCTGCTATATACCTACAAAAGTGCCGAGTATACAAAACAATCCTTAACAGCGCTCTCTCTCTCTCTCTCTCTCTCTCTCTCTCTCTCTCTCTCTCTCTCTCTCTCTCTCTCTCTCTCTCTGCCTTCTTAATACCAAATCCTATAAAAGCACACCAGACATACATGCTAGGGAAGCCTACACTGTGATATTGCTGAGTAGGTGGTTTTGGCTGTTGACCGTTGCTAGGCAGCTAAACTCAAAGCTTGGAGAGGTTCCTGGTGGCGCACAGGAATAGTTGGGTAGTGGCAGGATACTCAGTAAGATGGGGTCTTGATCCCACAGCTGTGTTAACTGTGCAGAACCTCTAGGTGATGCTTAGCTCACTGCTTTAGGACCCTGGCTGCAGGAACCACACAGGGAGCCTTAAAGAACTGGGTATCCCTGTCCCAGCCCTGGGGATTTAACCAACCTTAGAATGGACTTGGGTGTCTTATCTTTTAAAAGGGGACTTTCAGGTGGCTGGAGCTGGCACACCATTGCTCAGACCCTTCTCCTAAACATTACTCCAGAGTCATGTAGCTTCTAAATTTATTTTAAAATTTCTCACTTAAACCTTAATTAAATCCAGTGAGTCATGATGGGGTGGGGGAAAAGCATGTGAGGGCATCTTATTGAAGAAGAGGGGCTTTAGCAGGAGAAGGGCGAAGAGGATGAGGGAGGGAATCATGAGGTCTAAAAATGAACAAAATTCATTATATACATGTATGAAATTATCATTTAAAAAATTATACAGTGATGGTCTTTGTTTAAAGGAGCTGAAGTCTAAGATCTTTAGGATAGCACTGGCATTGGTTTAAGGAGCATCATGTCTAGAACACAATTTAAACTTGAAGTAAAAACTCATGCTTTACATAGGGAGTCACAATTCAAACATCAAATACTGCTCTTGGTGGCACATGCCCAAAGCCACTTTATCAGAATGAAACGGGGTTTTCACCTTAAGGTAACCAGAGGTGTCCTGTGTCTCTCTGGGCCATCTTGGGTTACTTTAGAGTGAGAGCCATGAGGTGTGTGTGTGTGTGTGTGTGTGTGTGTGTGTGTGTGTGTGTGTGTTTGCCTGTGTGTGGTGAAATTTTGGGATTACTGAATTCCCAAGGAGTACAGTTTGTGTGTTTTCACTTGTTTTGTTTTACTAGACTTTAAAAAATAGGTAGAAGGCAAGAGAAGGGAAAATTAGAGTTCTGTTTTATTTTTTCTGTTTTGTAGAAAAACACTATGGTGTATGTTACCACTGCAATTTTGATGCAGAACAATTATCACATTTTTAAGGGGAACTTAGATATGTTTCCTGCTTAGTGGCTATGTATTTTCCTATCTGAGAACATGTGCTATGCAGTATTTTGTGCATATTGTATCTTTTGTTGCATTTATTTAGACCTTAAATACTAAAAAATGCTAGTAGTCAGCAGTGTGGGGGGTCTTACAAGTTTTGGTTGTGCTAACTAGGTTTCTGGAGTTGGAATATTGTTATTCTATTGAGTGCAATTATTGTGTAGGTGGTCACAGAGTAACTATCGCATGGTGGCCGTCAAACAGTGGCCATCACACAGTGGCCATTACAAGGAGACATCACTCAGTGACCATCCCACAGTGGGTATCACATTGTGTCAATCATAGCCTGAGTATGACACCGCGAGCACCATGGAGTGGCCATTACATTGTGGCCATCACACAGTGACCATTGCAAACTAGCTATCACAGCATGACCCTCATAACTTGGCTCTCACACAGTGACCACTGAACAGTGGAGGTCACACCATTGCCGTCATACAGTGACATCACACTGTGGTCATTACATGTTGGCTGTCACACAGTGACCATAACACAGTGACCATCACAGAGAGCCCATCAAAAGTTGGCCACCACACTGTGGTCAACAAACAGTGATAATCACACAGTGACCATCACATGGTGGCCCTCAAACAGTGGCCAGCAGAAAGAGGTCATCAAATAGTACCTGTCCCACAAGGGCCATCAGACAGTGAGCATCACACAGTGGTGTAGCTGGAGAATTTTTCTCCAGCTCCCTCTAAGTCCTGCCAGTCCCGGAGCCCACTTATAAAATAAACACACAGACTCTTACATTATTTAAACTGCTTGGCCATTAGCTCAGGCTTATCATTGTCTAGCTCTCACTCTTATATTCAGCCCATTTTTATTAATCTATACTTTGCCACGTGGCTCGTGGCTTACCGGTACTTTACATCTTCCTTGTCCTGGCGGCGGCTCTAGGCAGTTCCCTCTTCCTTTCTCTTTCCTCTTTTCTCTTCTCCCTTAGTCCCGCCTATACTTCCTGCCTGGCCACTGGTCAATCAGTGTTTATTTATACAGAGTGATATCCACAGCACAGTGCCCGTTACAGCATGTTCATAACAAAGTGACTATCAAAAAGTAGACAACATTCAGGTTTCATCACATGGTGACCATCACACAGAGACCTTCACTAAGTTGCCATCACATGGTGGCCATCGAACAGTGGACATGACTCAGTGGCAGACGCAGAGTGACCATAACAAGGTGCCCATCATACAGTGACAATCACAAAATGGCCTGCAAACAATGGGCATTACATTGAAATGATCCTGTAGACACCATCGCACGTGTCCATCACATAGTGACATCATATAGTCCCATCCCACAGTATCTTCACATGGTGAACATCCCTCATTGGTCATCACTTAGTGACTATCACAGAGTGTCAACTATGCAGTGGACATCACAAAGTGGCCATGACAGATTGACTATCACATGATGGCCATCATGCATTGACCATCATACAGTGACCACAAAACTGTGGCCATTGTGCTGTGGCCATCATACAGACATCATCGTACTATGGCCTTCATAAGGTGGCCATCACAGTATGACCTCTCAGTGGCCATCACCGAGAGACCATCACACAGTAACCCTCACAGAGTGGACATGACTCAGTGGTCATCACATAGTAGCTATCACAAAAGGACAATGACACAGGGGCCATCTCACACTGGCCATCAAATAGTAGAGTGACCATCACACAGTAACCACCACACAGTTGTTATTAAATAGTGATCCTTACATTATGGCCATTACAAAGTAGCAGTCACCCAGTGGCCATCACACAGTGTCCATCACAGAGTGACCATCACATGTGGCCATGACATGGTGTCAGTCACACCGTGATGGTCACACACTGGCCAACACAGAGCTTCCTTCTCTTGTTGGCCATCACACTGTGCTCATCACACAGTGGTCATCACGAAGGGGACATCACACAGTGACATTTACACAGTGTTCAGCACACTGTGACAGTCACAGGCCAGCCCATCATACAGTGGACATCACACAGTGACCATCACATGATGGATATCACGCACTATCATCATCAGAGTGGACATCGGACTGTGACAGTCATAGGCAGGCTGTCACACAGTGACTGTCCAAAAGTGGCCATCACACAGTTGTCATCTCACAGTGACCGTGACTCACTGATCATCATTCAGTGTTCATCACGTGTTGGCCATCACGCAGTGATCATCACACAGTGCCTGTCACAGAGCGTACATCAAATGGTGGCCGTCACACCTGCTGCCACGGGCAGTTTTAGAGCAATGAGACCCCTGGAAAGGACACTCTCCAACTTGTTGAGCTGCCTGCAGGCTGTGCAGTGTGCTCCAGGTTCCCAGATTCGTGAGCTGTCACCCACGCTGGGGTGGGCCTTGGTGACGCAGCTGTCTTTGAGTCACTTCTGCTCCTGTAACTGACCCCTCACCCATATTCCTGTAAGTGACCTCAATAAAAGTCATTGGTTCAGCAAATTGGACTTGGGTGATATCTGTACTTTGGTCTGTCATGGGATGGGGAATCTGGGGTGAGGAGACGTGTATGGTGTCTCCCTAGGAAGAGTTTCTTTGGTAGATATATGTGGTCAAGTATTTTTGCCTATGGAAGTAAAGTCAAAACAGAGGAAAATGCAACAAAAGAATCCGAGAGTCAGGAAACATCGGTACAGAATCCTACATGCTTGGTAGATGCTGCCTGAGCTGCCCTTGAGTTATTTGGGAGATGGCTGCTCACCTTAGCTTTCTTTTGGTATCAAGACAACTTTCCGAATGCCTGAACAGTCCTCCTTGGTGGCAGCATTTTCTCTGGACTTGTGAGAGTCAGTGTGACACTTTGTGCAATAGTGATTTGCAACGAGTCTGAATATCATATATAACCAGTTGTGCATGAGCTGGAAGCCATGTGGTCACTGTGGCACCAAGCGGTAATGCTCCATCTTCCCTCTCTAACCTGATAGCAAATACTTTGGCAAGGATAAACCCATAGTTGCCCATGTGAGAGAGCTGGATGTTAATGCCTAGTGATGGCACTTGTGGTTAAGAAGGTAGCATTACCAGTAAACCATCATGGTGACTCACTCAGACGCTGTGGCCTTGGCAGACTCTGGAGTCATCCTCAGGCACATCTCTCTCCACACAGCCTGAGCTCACACTCTGCCTCAAAGGAATGCCAGCGTCATAGACTGGCAGTCGGCATGCAGACAGGCAGGGGTCTTAAAGAAGGATGTTATTCCTAATGGTTGTCAGCTCAGGAAGATGAAGTCATGTGTTTACCACATAACTAAGCCAGGCATGATTTACTCTGCAGGGAAGATGTGGGGTGCCTGGGTCTCCTATTTATTTGTTTAGTGTGGGGGGGGGGCACATTTCTTTTTTTAAATTTTTTTGAGGCCGGGTGTTATTAGGCCAGGCTGGCTCACCTCACTGTGTAGATGAGGATGGCCCCAAACTTATGATCCTTCTATAATCCTGAGTACCAGCATTATAGGCATCGCTGCCCTCGAGTTTGTATGGTGCTGGGGTTGAAACACATAGTTTTGTGCATGCTACACAAATGCTGTTATCAACTGAGCCACATCCCCAGGGCTCATATTTATCCCCAAGAAATGGTCACCTGAGGGAGAGGAGATCAAGAAGGTAACTGATAACAGGCTCAAGCCTGCCTGCATGTTCTGCACCACCTAATCTTGAGTCTCCCCGGAAGGTGGGTTTTTGTTTGTAGGAAGCAGAAATAGGGACTGGACCACCTAATGATCAGGAGCAGATTGGAACAGGTTGCTCCTTGGTGTTACATCCCAGTCGCCTCATGGTGTTTCTTTTGATGGAGACATGGTTGTCAGAAGGAAGAGAAATGCCTTCACAGTGGAAGCACAGCATCTGTGAACTGTTTCATCACAGCAAGGAAAATCTTCTTCTTATATCTTAAATTAACCCATTTGTATTAATCTATAAGTTGCCACATGGCTTGTGGCTTACCGGTATCTTTACATGTTGCTTGTCATGGCTGTGGCTGGTAGTGTCTCCCTCTCTCCACCTTCCTGTTCTCTCAATTCTCCTCTCTGCTAGTCTCGCCTATACTTCCTGCCTGGCTACTGGCCAATCAGTGTTTTATTTATCAATCAATCATCCACAGCAAAAATGTGTCTTTTTAGGGGTGTGGGTACCTGCATCAGGGTTTTAAAAAAAAAAAAAGCTCAAGTTTACAATGTGGTGACTGGGATGATGCGTACGGGACAGTAAGTACTGCCCATGGTAATGCCTCAGTAGCACACAGCAGATGAGGAAGAGTGTACCGGGTTGGGCCCAAAAGTAGACTCACAGCGTTGCATTGTGCAATGGTGGGCATGGTTCTGTGTTGGACTAAAAAGGAATGCAGTGGCATGTCCTCATTACAGTGCTTCTCTCTGAGCAGAGGAAGGTCATCTGTGCATAAAATGTTTTAATATGGGTGAGCGCCACCACAGAAAAAGAATGAAAACTCGTATGGGATGTTGGGAAGGAATACATAGGAAAAAACACCCTTCGCAGGCAGAGGGTGGCTTGTGGGCTGCAGAGGATGGAGGGCATTGGGAACAGGAACTGCTTACACAGTTGAGTAGGGCCAGGGGCTTGAGTAAGGAAGGGGTTAAAGGTGGCTCAGGGCTCACAAGTGATGCCTGGAAGAGGAAGGGGTGCTTCTGGAACAGGAGGGTCTGTGAGGGAGGTTAGAAGGGAATGGGGCAGAAGAGAGAGTGGGTGAGATTAGAGATTCACTTTCCAGCTTTTGGACTTGGAGCCGAATAGAGATGTTTGGAAGAGAAACTGAGATGTTGACTGTTTCAGCAGCGCCAGGAGGTGTCAGGATGATGTAGTCTGGGGCAGAAGTTGTTTGCTTCTACCACAGGTTACCAGGAAGATGCAGGAGGGAAGACGGCCATGTGGAGGGCTCAGGTGGAGAGAGAGGATTGGAAAGAAGCAGTTGCCATCCTGTATTGGCAGGGTCTGAGGGCAGGGGTGGGCACTTTCCCTCAGAATCAAAAGAAAAGGAGCGAGTCTGGGTGGAGTCACAGGGAGAACATGAGGTGTCTGTGTTGAAAGAGGGGATGTCACACGTTTCGTTCTTCTCAACCGAGTGAAAACAGGAGCAGCCTGCGAGAGGACTCAGAGAACTTTGGGGTCAGAAGCCAGATTATGAAAGGTTCCAACAACCCACAGGGAATTACTAGAGAGAGACCGAAGTCAGTTCCCAGTGAGCTAAGAGAGGAGATTTACAGCCCATCCAACCAGTGCAGTCCCGTGATTTTTATCTCACCATGTTCAGTTCTCCGTTGTCAGGATGGAGGAAGGGTAGCTGGGGACAACGTTGTGGTAGCCAGCTTCCTGGGTTGAAACAGGAGATAGATCAGGGTTTTGGTAGCACATGAGCTGAGCCTGGGGAGACAGGCGAAACCTGAGCTGAAGAAAGTCTGGGAAAACTGAGGTATCTGGGAAGAAGGGTCCTACCGGGGATTGCTGGCAGCTTCAGGAAGGGCAAGAGCAGCAGAAGGAAGAAGACTGTGGTTAGCCCGAGGGATCGTAGCTGGAGATTTTCTGCCTTCCTCGGTTCAGATCCACCTTGGCTGCACATTGCACTTAATCACTTCCATTATGTTGCCTGACTCGTCTTTAGGGGTTTTGTGTATGTGTTTGTTAGAATAAGATACCCTGGGAAAGGAAATGTAAAATCGCGTCTCTGCCACAGTAAGACTGTAATAGGAAGGCTGTGCTAAGTTCATTTCTGTTAACTGTATAGTTTCTGAGAATCCCATTGTCTCAACAGGAAACTCTGTAGCTGGAGTTTTCTCCAGTCCTGCCTGGCCCACAGTCAGGACAAATCTGTCACTCGCCAGTCCCACAGCCGTTCAGACCCAACCAAGTAAACACAGAGACTTATATTGCTTACAAACTGTATGGCCGTGGCAGGGCTTCTTGCTAACTGTTCTTATAGCTTAAATTAATCCATTTCTATAAATCTATACCTTGCCACGTCGCTCGTGGCTTACTGGCATCTTCACATGCTGCTTGTCATGGCGGTGACTGGCAGTGACTCCCTCCACCTCCCTGTTTTCTCTGTTCTCCTCTCTGTTAGTCCCGCCTATACTTCCTGCTTGGCCAATGGCCAATCAGTGTTTTATTTATTGACCAATCAGAGCAATTTGACATACAGACCATCCCACAGCAGGACTCAGTATGTTGTGGCCACTGTAGCTGTCCTTCTGGCCCGTGTGTGGATCATGTCTGCTTCCTAGCCAGTCCCTGCTCCACTATGGCGTTTCTGTGTCTTTTGTCTCTGCAGACAACCTGTGACCCGTTGAACACTGAGAGCCATCAGAATGTTGCCTTGTCCCAAACCTTCCAGTGATTTCCACGATGGCTCATGTCTTCCCAGTGGCCCTGGGTCATCTGACTCTATTACTTCCTGGCTTTGTCTATTGCCCAGCCTTACATCCTCTCACGCTGCCCACAGAGGTGTTTGCGGGAGGCCTCCTCTCAGGGTATTTGCACGTGCTGGTTCCTCGGCGTGGACTGTTCTGCCTGGTATTTATGTGGCGTATTCCTTTACTTCCTCTCCCACCTTCTTAGCTGGAGCTTGCACTTTAGTTAGACCACCAGGGAGCCCCGGAGATCATTTCCTCGCCTCCCAGAGCTGGGGCTACAGATGTGCACCACTGTACCCAGCTTTTACGTGAGTTCTGGGAACCCATACTAAGATTCTCAAGCTTGTACAAAACAAGCGCTTTCCACATTGATCCATTCCCCCAGCCGCTATAAGGTTTCGTATCCTCCAAGGCAAGGTCAGATCCAGAAGGGGAGGGGTCTTCCTTTGTTTCCTGTGGCTCCATCTTTACTCTTTTCAGTACTCTGGTATGTTCACTGACTGGAGAACGTTAAAACCACGACTATAAAAGCCATGGTAGAAAGTGGGGAAGGCAGGTTTACAAAAGGAGCCCAGATATTGTCCATAATGCTGTGTAGAAAAAATTTCCTCATGAAGTGTTTTAGCACATTCACACATGGCTGATGTATCTCCAGAAGTGTTGGTTGACAGAAACTGACTTCAGAAACAATACCAGCAGCAGATCTAAAATGCCATCCTAAGGGCTCGGGTGGGGCTCAGCGGTAGAGTGCTTACCTAGCAAGCAAGAGGCCCTGGCTTCAACCTCAGCACTGTGAAAACAAACAAACAAAAACAAAACCAGCAACAGGAAGAAAACCCCATCATTGAAGGGGGTTTGAGGGACTTGTGGCCTGGAGCTGAGAGAGATCTGAGGACAGTGGCACACACAGGTCTGGGAATGTGGTGACAAAGGCAAATGGCGTGTGTTCTGCACGTGCTTGTGCATGCACTGAAGCAAGCTACCTGAAGAGCTGGTTCGGTTCTCGCGGGTTGTGCCCATCAGTGGGGTACATTTGTGGGGATCAGGGTTTGGCATGCCAGAAGTTCCAATGGAAAATTCATGACCATGTGTTAGGTAGGTTCTGCTTGATGTCTTTCACCCCCCAAAATAAGAAAGCAGAAAAGATCATTTAGAAATCTTTTTATGTGTGTATAGGGTGGAATGTGCATGTTGGTGTGGGTGCACGTGTGAGTTCACATGCATCTGTGTTCATGTGCACATGTGTGTGCATGCGCGTGGAGGTCAGAGATCAGTGTTTTTCCCCAAGGACCGTTCACCGTATTTTTTTCTTTTGAGATAGGCTCCCTCAGGGGCCTTAAGTCTTGTCAGGCAGGCTAGACTGGATGCCTGTTGATCTGCCTGTCTCTGCCTCGCCAGATTACAGGCATGAGTCACCATGCTCAGCTTCTTTACCTGGGTTCTGGGACTCAAACTCAGGTCCCTGTGCGTACCCAACAGCACTTTACCTACTAAACTGTTGCCCCGGCCCCCAGGGACCTTTCAAACAGTTTAAACAAGTAACTGAATTTCTAACGGCGGTAGGAAATTTCTCACATGCCTTTGGATAGTTCTCTCTCTCTGTGCGATATCCCTCGTATTTCTTACAGGGTAGTGACTTGCTTGGAACTCCCGTTCATTGTTGAGTTTCTCTTTCATGGCTCGGGGGGTTCACAGTGGCGGTGTTAGTCCATCTCAGAGAAGCGTGCAAATGCACTTGCTTGTGCATGCGTACGATGCACCAAATAGTTCGTTCTCTTTGAACAGGCCCATCCCTCTGGTTTTAGACATTCACTTTTGCAGAAGCATCGGGAACACATTAAGCTACAGAATAACTGCGATGTTAAGGCTGTGTCTCGCAGCCCCCGGACACCCAGTTGATATAAACACGGTGAAGTCTGTCATGATCGTGATGTCATTTGTCTTATAAACATCTTTTAGTCTCTGGAGAAATCATCGCAGACATAGCAGCAGAACTGATAAACATGTCCCTGGAAAATACACAGAGAGCAAAACTTGTAATTTGAGTATTTACGTTGAAAAGTCACAGGGATCTCAATGGTTTTATAAACAACATGATCAGAATTAGCAGCGCTTAGGATTTCTGCTTTTGAAACTCTATTTTCAGAGTGTTAAAAAAAATTGTGTGTGTGTGTTTGCCCCCCCGTGTGTGTGTGTGTGTGTGTGTGTGTGTGTGTGTGTGTGTGTGTGTGTGTGTGTACTTGGGCACGTGGGGGTGATGACAGATGGCATATCACACCCCCTTACCTCTTGAGACAGGGCCTCTCACTGAACCCGAAGCTTCACTGACGGGCTTGGCTGGCAGGTCAGTGGGCTGCAGGATCGCCTGTCTCTGCACTGAAAGTGCTAGGCTCACGTGTGTGCGCCGCCACATTCACGGATGTGCGCCGCCACGCTCACGTGTGTGCGCCGCCACATTCACGGATGTGCGCCGCCACGCTCACGTGTGTGCGCCGCCACGCTCACAGATGTGCGCCGCCACGCTCACGGATGTGCGCCACCATGCTCACGTGTGTGTGCCGCCACGCTCACGTGTGTGCGCCGCCACGCTCACAGATGTGCGCCGCCACGCTCACGGATGTGCGCCACCACGCTCACGGACGTGCGCCACCACGCTCTCTGTTACCCGAGTGCTGGGAATCTGAACCCTGTCGGCATGTTAGTGCTGCGGGCTTTACTGACCCAGCCATCTCCCGAACTCCAAGGATCTTTTTGTTTGTTGTTTGTTTTTTGAGACAGGGTTTCTCTGTGAAGCCCTGGCTGTCCTGGAACTCACTCTGTAGCCCAGGCTGGCCTCAAACTCACAGAGATCCACTTGCCTTTGCCTCCCGAGTGCTGGGATTAAAGGCGTGCGCCACCACCACTCAGCCTGTGAGGATCTAATTTTAAGAAATTGCAGAAGTTACCTTGTTAAATATGCTATGTGGGTTTATTTATTTATTTTTTTTTACTTTATCTGTATTTTAAATAGTGCAAAGTAAAACTTTTAGAGAACAAATCTGATAGTATTTTAATTTCAATTATTCATAAGTAAATTTAAATGAAAGTTCTATTTAAATCTGATGTATTGCCTCTAAACTCAGAGTATGATTCTTTTAAAGATATACTCGGTGGTAGGTAAATCATGGAAAGCTCTTTTTTTTACTCCAGGAAGCAGCAATTTATGATATAAAATAAGCTTTTCCATTACAAGTGACATGTGATAGTGTCTTGATGTAAGATGGCCTTGGCAGGCAGAGGCTTCTCGGCGGTGCCTTCTGCGGCCCACCTCTGAGGTGTTTGGATGATCGAGGTGGTATAGTGGACTTCTGCCCAGGCCACTGAGGATACGCAGCCCAGACTTTCCTTCAAAGTGCATTTGAGTGAAGTATCTTAAATGGAGGTACACCTGCATGACCCAGAGAGTTCCAGAACACATAAGCAGCAAGCATTTCTAACTGGCGGGCACCTTTCACACAGGTGAGCTCCTCAGACTTTTAAAGCCCTGGGCGGGGGGCAGAGGCAGAACTGGACCTGTTGGCAACATTTTTCAGTCTGATCACTAGGGAGACTGAGGCAGGAGGATTGCAAGCTGACGGCTGGCATAGGTTATAGAGTGAATTCTAAGCCAGCCTGGGCAACTTAGTGAGACCATGTGTCTTAGTCAAGGTTCTATTTCTGTGAGACCAAGGCAACTCTTTTTTTTTTTTTTTAAGATTTATGTATTTATTATGTATAGGGTTATGCCAGCAGACCAGTGGAGGGCACCAGATCTCATTACAGATGGTTGTGAGCCGCCATGTGGTTGCTGGGAATTGAACTCAGGACCTCTGGAAGAGTAGCCAGTGCTCTTAGCCACCGAGCCATCTCCCCAGCCCCAAGGCAACTCTTATAAAGGGAAACATTCAATGAGGTGGCTTACAATTTCAAAGATTTAGTCCATGGTTGAACATGGCAGTGTCTAGGCAGACATGGTGCCTTAGAAGGAGCCAAGAGTCCTACATCTTGATCCACAGGCAACAGGAAGTGAACTGGGACACTGGGCACAGCTTAAGCATATATGAGACCTCAAAGCCAGCCTCCACAGTAACACATTTCCTGCAACAAGGCCACACCTACTCCAACAAAGCCACACTTCCGAATAGTGCCGCTCCCTGTGAGCTTATGGGGGCCAATTACATTCAAACTATCACACCATGACTAAGAAAAAAAAGGTGAAAAGAGGGCTGAGGGTGTAAGTCAGTGATAGAGGGCTTGCTTGCCATGAGCTACGCCCGGGTTTAATCCACAGGACCACACACCACACGCACATACAAACAAATAAAGGCAGGGCGCATATACAGCAGTGTTTTCCGCACTTAGGGTTATGGTCAAATTCAGTGACATTTGAAGGATGCACGCTTATCCTTGCCTTGCTCTCTCTGTCCCCTCCCAGCCCTTCCACAGCCGCCATATTGCCTTCAGGTATAGTGGAAGAAGGTGGCGCTCTTTGTGGGCCAGGAGCCCACGTGCAGTTCTGGTGAACTCTGTTGCCTTGCTGAGGAGACTGACCTTAGCCCCCTCTCGGTAGGGATCTTCCTCCTTGGCCATGTAAGTCCCCACTGTCCCCATTCATGTCTCTTCCTTAGAGCATGGAGCTGCAGATGGTTGGCATCTGGTGAGCACATTCCAAAGCACACTGAGAGTGTTTACAGCCGCTAGCAGAGATTGATTCCCAGGGAGGATTAGCTGGAGATGACAAAGTGTGGAGAGAGTTCACAAAGCAGGGAGAGTAGAGATGGACGTGAGGTGCCTACCATTGTCTCCCTGTCTCCTTTGAGAGTGACTAAATAGTTCTCTCATCTCACGTGTGTGTGCATGTGCACGTGTGTGTGTGTGGGGGGGGGTTGTTAGTTTTTTTTTTTTTTTTTTTTTTGGTTGGGCCAATTGGACGACACACAGGGTAGGGAAGATGGAGATTAGCCTGTGACGTGAGTACAGGTTTCCTCTGAGGGTGATAGAAATGTCTGAACAAGGTGGAGATGGTAGTTGCACTGTGATGCAAATGGGTGAAATGGCACTGAGCTGTTAACCCGGACATGGATAACTGCATGAAGACGTGGTCAGTGGATGAGGTCATTGACACACTAGTTAACTTGGTCTGATCACTGTACACTGCATACATGTATTGAAATGCTACGCGGTGCCCTATAAGTATGTGTAGTTACTGTTGTGGGATGTCTTTCTGTACGCTGTGAATCTATGTTGTTCCCATTGGTTAATAAATAAGCTGCTCTGGCCTATGGCAAGGAAACTTAGAGGCAAGAGAGAAATCCAAGGAGAAGAGAGAGAGAGAGAGAGAGAGAGAGAGAGAGAGAGAGAGAGAGAGAAAGGCAGAGGCAGGAGAGACACCGCCAGCACCACCAGGAGAAGCGAGATGTGAAAGTACCTGTAAGCCACAGCCACGTGGCAAGACATAGATTAATAGAAATGGGTTAAGTTGTAAGAGCTAGCTAGCAGGAAGCCTGCCATAGGCCATACAATTTGTAAATAATATAAGCCTCTGTGTGTTTACTTGGATCTGAGCAGCTGCAGGACCATGGGGCCGGGCAGGACCAGAGAAACCTTCTGACTATAAGTTATTATCTGTCAAATGATATACATATATACATATTAATAGAAATAAAAAGTCACTTTAAAATGAAATAAAATGAGTCAGGTGCAGTGGTGTATACCTTCAGTTCCAGCCCTTGTGAGACAAAGGTAGGCGGATCTTTGATTCTGAGGCTAGCCTGCTCTACGTAGAGTTTAGGTTAGTCAGGGTGACATAGTGAGACCCTGTCTCAAAAATAAAAAAAAAAAAAGAAATAAATGGCTAATTTCACCTTCATAAAAAGATGCAAGTAATAAACCAAATACTTTGCAATGAGGTTTAAGGGCATCACCCAGCTGGGGTGCCATCTCTCACCCAAGGCTTGGAGCTGAGACGGAGTAGAGCCGTGCCTCCCTCAAGACGGTGAATGTGGAAAAGCACATGCCCGCCATCCTGGCCATCTGTGCTGTGCTGCCTTTGGGGTGAGTCCTGAAAACTCTTTCTCATCACTTGGGAACAGGCATGGGACTCATTAGCTTTTAACAAAGGACAGAAGGGGGAACACGGGCAGCCTGTGGCTCTCAGGGCTGGGATGTTCCCTTAAAGTACCCCTTCAAAAGGCTAGATAAGGGGAGGCAGAGCCAGGCGGATCTCTGTGAGTTCGAGGCCAGCCTGGACTACCAAGTGAGTCCCAGGAAAGGCGCAAAGCTACACAGAGAAACCCTGTCTCGAAAAACCAAAAAAAAAAAAAAAAAAAAAAAAAAAAAAAACAAAAGGCTAGATAAGGCAGTGCACACCTGTGATCCCAGCATTTGAGAGTCAAAGGCAGGTGGGTTTCTGTGAGTTTGAGGCCAGCCTGATCTACACAGAGTTCCAGGCTAGTCAGTGTTCCACAGTGAGACCCTGTAACAATTGATAGTAATTCCTAAATGTCTTTAATTTCCAGCTTTGTAACTCTACTTACTGATTTCTTTTGATTTTTTTCTCATGCTTGAAAATACACGCAGAAGTTCTGTTCATCAGTGTGGCTGATGTCTTCAATTTTATCATCTCACAGAAACAATATGAGTGAGGTGTGCATGCATGCACATGTGTGCACATTTGTGTGTGTGAATGCACATGTGGAGGCATGTATGTGGAGAACAGAGGTTTGCACTGGGTGTCTTCCTTGGTTACCCCCGACTTGATTTTCTGTGGCAGGGTCTCTCACTGAAGCTGGAGCTTACTTGCTGGTTTGTCTTCTGGCTAGCCAGCATGCTCTGGGATCCCTGCCTCTGCCTCCTGAGCTCTAGAATTGGACACAGGACATCACAGCAGCCCAGTTTTTACCTGTGGTGGACTATGAACCCTTTTCCCCAGGCTTCCAGCAAGTAGTTTATCCAGGGACCCTCCCCCTTTCACCCCAGGAGTTTACATAGTATAGAAGTTGTGTTTACAGAGTGAAAGGAAAAGGGTACAGGCGAAATTCATTCCAGACATTCACAAGTTCTTCCCTTAAACACTTTTCTACCTGTCCAGTCTGCTGCCTTCTGATTTTGACAGGAAATCAGTGTAAAACTTAGTGAGTCCTTTTCTTTGTCCTGTCTTCTAAGTTGGTATATGCTTTGTCCTTGTTACAGAAATCTCAGCCTTTATTTACCGTTGCTGTGGTCGGTGGCCACATGGGTTGGTAGCCACCATATGCACCGTGAAGACCCACACTGGTATTTTTGAGACCCCTGTGGTCTCAGGTGATCACTGGACATAGGAGCAGAGGATGGTAACACATTGCATATTGGAGAGCCTCCACATTCTCTAAGTGTGGCTCCCTCGTAGCAGATGTGGAAGCAAAGAAATACTGTTCTCTCCCATTCCACAAATGAGAAACTGATTGAAAGCTTAGACACGTGGCTGCCTGGGTATCCTGACAGGCTTTGTTCCTGGGAAGGGGTTTTGAGGAACAGAAAATGAGTTACCAAGGTGTTGGGCGGCTGTGCAGTTGGTCACATGGTAGTAAGCAGCAGGGCTTGGCTTCCAGGTGACCACTATAAGCTGCAGGCTCCAGGCTCCAGGCTCCAGGCTCCAGGCTCCAGGCTCCAGGCCAGCATTAGTTACACCCGGCCATTTGCAGAGAGCAGAGTATGTTGGCATGATGTGAAACTGGATGACTCTGAACTGTGGAAGCTGACAGAACAGGTCACTGCCTCAGTCACATAGCCTGGGACAAACTCTATCCAGACCCATCTCCAGAAACCTGCAGCTGTGGCCAACCAATGCCCGCTGGCCCTCAGGGTGAGTGGTGGAAACTCACTTCTTACTAAGCCACTTGGCAGTGAAGGAGGAGGGTCAAAGGTCCGTCTAAGGAAATGCTTTGTTACACTGTTTTCCCATATGCTAAAGCTTGAGATCTTTCTCCACGGAACTAAAGGCCTCTATTTAATCCTGCCCTCGTAGCTGCTCTATTTGGCAGAGAGTGGGAAAGTGCGCCCTAAAAATGAGGCAAACTAAAATCTCATGCAACAGCCATATTTATTCAGGGCATTAGACAGTTTGTGCTCCGAGGGCATCCTGAGGGTGAAGCAAGGTCAAGTGAACAAGATTTACTTAGTTCATGTTTTATATAGTCACAAGGTCAAGGTCACATGAGTTTAGGTTTATACAGTCATGATGGCAAGGTCACATTAGTTCAAGTCAGATACCATCATAAGGACAACCTGTCCTTGGAAACATCCTCTAAATAATAATATTAGATGCTGGGTAATCTGAAGTAAACCCACTCCTGTTTACACCAGGGAGGGCGTGAAAGCATATTCCAAGAACAAAATCCACGTTGTGGAGGAACGAGATTACAAGATTCTTATCTGTTTACTTGGAGTTTCCTCACAAGCTCTGGGAAATCTCCTCCCACAGCTTTATTCGTGGATTGTGTTCCAACATGCCGCCAGCCCTGTTACTGGTTTAAGGAACGAAGACCTGAAGAAAGAAAACCCAGGGTTGAAATAATCTCAGCAAGTCCACGTGGTGCTTAGAGCAGAAACGGATTCTTTTTTTTTTTTTTTTTTTTTTTTTTTTGGTTTTTCGAGACAGGGTTTCTCTGTGTAGCTTTGCGCCTCTCCTGGAACTCACTTGGTAGCCCAGGCTGGCCTCGAACTCACAGAGATCTGCCTGGCTCTGCCTCCCGAGTGCTGGGATTAAAGGCGTGCGCCACCACCGCCCGGCTATGAAACGGATTCTTTAAATAGTTCTCGCCTGCTCTTTGAATGCCACGGCTGAAAGTGCCCCATTGCATTGGAATATCCAGAGTGTCAAACTCTGTCTCACATTTTAGACCCTCAGGAGCATGATCCTTTGTTTCCCAGTGTGGTGATGGGCATGGGCACATATTCTCTAAGCAAGAATGGACACAGTGCTAGAGGACACTGAATGGGCCAGTGCTTGGGAGGCTTCACTTGACCTTCTAGGGAAGATGGGGGTCCATCCTGAGATGGAAGGAATGAAGACAGACTGGCTGTTCTTAAAACCCCAGCGATTTTCATGTGGACTACTTTCCTAAATGTTCCTTCTCAGTGTCTATGAACCACCAGCTCTCCCCATCCCAGGGGTGGAGAAGGCGGCCGTGGCTTGTGGCCCTCTGTAATAATTACGTTCCGATACAGTGGCCTAGGGCTGTGTCCAAAGACAGCTGGCTTAAGCAGGGAGAATGAGTATGGGAAAGTGCTAACAGTTTTGTGTTGATGAGAAATAGCAATTTTTAACTGATTGAAGACAGATTTAATAGTGTAATAATAATAATTTAATATCCATCTTTCTAGGTGGCATTCTGTAGTATTTCATTTGTGTCCTTAGAAAAGGGGTGACTGTATATAAGCAGTCCTGGGAGATAGTGAATTCAAGTGAGTTTGGTGGTCAGTATGACAGCATATTTGAAACTGCAATTGAATTGAAAAGCTAGGAAATATCAGCTTGTCTTGGTGAACACGTTCCATATCATGTTGTTGGTACTGATGTCCATGCAGGATTGGGAAGTGTAGGGTCACCTGTGATTCATCTTTGGGTTCTCTAGACTGGTCAACACATAGCCTAAGACAAGGACAGTGATCAAAAATACACCACATAAATGAGTAAACATGCTTTGAAAACCACAAAATACACAAAAGGGTAAGATTTCAAATAAATTCTGGGTGTGGTAGACAAGGCAGTCTTTTAAATTTAGCTTTATAAAAGTAGAACTCTCTACTCTGTGACTCCATTCTGCCGGTCCCCAAGCCTGGATCCTACCACCATACTTTCTGTTTCTGTGAATTGGAAGTATACAGTGAAGTATAATTGCCAGCTTGGATGCTATTGTTTTTACATTTTTACTTATGTGTATGTGCATATGAGTGCCTGAGGAGGCAGAAGAGGTCAGGAGATATCACCAGGAGATCCCCTGGAGCTGGAATTCTAGGCAGTTGTGGGCCACCCAATATGAGTGCAGGGAACTGAACTCCAGACCTCTGCAAGAGCAGCAACACCTCCCAATGGCCGGGTCATCCATCCGGCTTCAGTTTCTTTGAGGTGCCAACATACTGATGTCCACAGAGGCTGCCCCCGTTTTACATTGCCAACAACCGTACACAAGCGCTGCAGTTTCTCTACATCCTTGTCAGCACCGTTATTTTCTGTCTTTTGAAAAGTAGTATCCACCTTTGTGGAGACAAGGGCAAAATACTTTCCTGTCAGATTACGCCCTAACCTTATCCTCAGGCCTTTGATGACCCTTAAAAAAAACCCACTCTTCAGAGCAGACAGTATCTGCAGGTCAGAAGCTTCCTAGTGTGAACTCAAGAGGAACTGAGTCAGGTGCTCTGGCCATGGGAACTTTGAAATATCCCCAACAGCTTCTCTCAGACTTTCTGAAAGGAAAACTGTAGAATTTAAAAAGACTAGAAATGGCCTTTCCCTCCATGTCAGGAGCTCGCTGTCCCACAGAGAGGCTGGCACTCCTAGTGAGTAGTCCCAGGGCTGGCTGCAGAGACTGCAGGGAGGCAGGACAGGCTTGTGGGAAGGGAGCTGTCCAGCAAGAAAGAGGCAGGCTGGGAGGGCTGTGTCCGCAAGTGGGTTGCTAGGAGCCCTGGCAGTGGTACAAGTGTGGCTGGAGTGTCTGCTCCCCGACTTCCTCCCCTCTCCCCTCTGTGTGTATGTATATGTATGTATGTTTATATGTGTACATACCTCGGTGTGTGTGTGTGTGTGTGTGTGTGTGTGTGTGTGTGTTGGGGTGAGGACTGTTTACTGAGGTGGAAAAATGGCTCTATTTACACAGTAACTGCTTTATTGCATGAGAACGCGTATAGACTTTCCAAAGGCTGGCTGTTTTAAGAGCTTGGGTGCTGTGACATCACCCAGCAGAGTTGGGTATCAGTTGAGCAGCTGGTACAAGAGTGCTTTGCAGTGAGTTATGAGCCTCTGAAACTTTCTGAGTCCGTTTACGCCCTTTGTGGCACGGTATGAAGACTTTGGTTTAGCCGAGTGTTCGCTTTAATGAGGTATTGCAGCGTAGCCTACTCAAATGAAAAACACATGACGGACCCCAGGCAAGAGAGAAGCAATAACTGCACAGATTTTTTGAAGAAGACTAGTCATACCACAGGCTACCATTATAAGAGAAAAAATAACAAGAATTTTAATACAGTTGTCTGGCCAAATATATTAATTTAAACTGAATGCCTTTTAAAAATATTATAGCTGTGAGGCACAGCGTTCCGTTGCCAGACATCTTCAAAACTCTCATTTTCAGAGGATTCACAGAAGGGCATTGAAGCACCGTTGCTGGGATGTAGGTTTGGAAGGACCACGAAAACATCTTTGATCATTTTATGTGAGGCTTCTTTAAGTCTGACACAAAGAAGCTGAAATGAAAAGAGATGTGTTCCTAAATGGGCTGGCATCTTTGGATACACATATGGAAGCAAGGCACTTTGCAGAGTCCTGGGAAAGACCCCCTTGTGTATCCAGTGTCGGACGGTCCCCTGCCCTGACTGGAGGCTCACTCGAGTCCCAGTTACTGAGGCAGGTTTTTGTGCATCTTTCTTAGAAATGCTTTCAGAAACATAGGTGATAGGATTCTGCTTCAGGGTTGTTCCTGGACTCTTAATAATATGTCTGGCCTGAAGTAAGTCCTTTATGTTGTATATTCTATTTCTTACAAATCTAGAATCTCAGCGCGGTGCGTTATTTTAATGTGTTTATGTTTTATGTGTGCATCTGTGTGTGCGTGCATATGTGAGGTTGATATCATGTGTCTTCCTAGGTCATTCTCTACCTTCCTTATTTTTTATGATAGGGAGTCTCACCAAGCTTGGAACTTGCCCCTTTGGCTACTGTGCCTAGATGGCTGGCCAGCCTGAAGGATGCTCCTCTTGGTCTCCCCAGCACTGGGATTACAGGTGTGAGCTGCTGTGCCTGCATGCTTTATGTAGGTGCTGGGGATGGACCTCGGAACATGTACAAGGGGAACTTTAAAGTCTGGGCATCTCCCCAGCCCCAAGTGGTTCATTTTGGATCCATCATCTCTGAGTCCTGCTAAAGTCTGGGAGAGCGTTGGAGGCTTGATGGGTTGTCGGTGGGCATAGTTTTATGATTTGGCTTCATTATCTTTCCTTGAATCTAGTTCACACGTGAATCATCTCAGGAACTCTAGGGTGCTTGTTCTGAAGCTCCCACAGTCTCTTGAGTTAAGGGCATCGGAAGGTTCCAGGAAGGAGCTGGACCTCAGTGCTGAAGGATGAGGCCGTGAAAGTCTTCCTCACCGTGAACATGTGCAGGCATGGAATTTTAAGTCGAAACCTTTGTGTTTCTCCCATTTTGGTTCCACAAATGTCCCCTCAAACCTTGTGGCCATCACATGTGCCCCCCCTTTAGTGTTTCTCATGGAAGAGTCATCCGTATCCAAAGGAAGCTTGTTCAAATTAATCCAAGGCGTGAAAGACTTCTTTCATTTTAATGAGGTAACCTTGAATCTCAGCATCAGATGTCACCTTCCCAAGTTGGAGAGAGAATCCCTCAAACCCATTTCTCCCCCGACCCCCGACCTCCCCATCTCTGGTTATTTATATTGTTACACGTGAATGGGGCTGTATAGATATCTTTTGAAGCTCACTTGAAGTCAGAAATTAGCACCGTTGACTCTCATCACCATCCATCTTGTCGAACCCTCCCTGTACCAGATTATCGCTGCTTGTCCATCCTAGCCTGTGAGTAATGGGAAGCTGACATGTTTTAGATTGCCTGGCAACTCCTGACCTACTGGACGCTGTGAGAAAGTCCTAAGTGTGAGCCCTTACACCTGTACAACCGGCCTTTGTGTGAAGAGCGAGAAAGAGGTCACCTGATAATAATAATTCTTCCTTACCTAAGCTCCTTCTTGAGGTGAACTGAATTATCAGGGCACTCCCCAGGCTCTGGTTAGCATGCCGGGTGCTGTCTGCGTGTCTCTCTCGGAGCATTGGTAATTGGAAACATGCACTTTCCTGCTGTCTCTCGGCTGTAGAATGGCACAAACATTTCCCCCATCTCTGCTCATTCCTGCTTTGTCCCTGTGCCTTGGTTTTTTAAATTGAATTCAAACTTGCGGATTTCTAAAGAAAACCGCAAGAACACGACTTTTAATCTCTTTGAGACTTGTTTGTCCTGGTTCCCCATAGAAAATAGCCATTTCCTCAGAAGAGCCAGTTCAGATTTATTACACAATTAAAACTTACATTTCCAAAGTGAGTTAGTTTTTAATCTTTATTTAAAGATTCTCTGGGGCTAGGGATATGGCTCAGTTGCTAGAGTGCTTGTAGGGCATGCACAAAGTCCTAGGTTCGATTCATGGCAGTGCATGAAACAGGCATTGTGGCGTGTGCCTGTAATTCCAGCACTTGAAAAGTGGATGTTGGAGGGTTAGGAATTCAAGGCCATCCTTGGATACATGTGAGTTCAAGGCCAGCCTGGGTTATAAGAAACCCCGTCTCAAGCAAACCAAATTTTCTGCTATTGAGGAGGAGTATGTTCTAGTGGAATCATGCTGAGGTAGGTTTGAGCAAACCTGGAAGGTGGAGGTGCTATTTACATAGAATCGTATTTCAAATATCAGAGAGCATTTAGACTTTGCCGTAAGTGATCATTTTGGCTTTCCTCATGATCCCGGTAGGGAAGTTGGGGTTATCCTGGGAAGACACGTGGCCACATGTGAGCTGGTATCACGTGCGTAGCTTACCTAGCAAAGGAATCTTGTTGCTTGTTTTATTAGAGCTGTTTCTGATTATTTCCACTGTGAATAATGGTGTCTTACTCCTCTTCTGGTACAAAGTCTGCACCAGTGGTCGCCAGATGTGTGAGGGCAAGCACTTCCTTTACAGACGGCCATAGCCGTGAGCACCATGTGTTCAGAGACCCGGTCTCCTCTACTGTCTTTGTTGGAGTGAAGCCAGATCCCATTCCCTGCCTCTAATGCAATTATAGAAAGTCCTGCCTAGGCCTGTAATCCCAGCACTTAGGAGGCCGAGGCAAGAGGACTGCAAGTTCAAAGCCAGCCTGGACTCTCTGAAAAGACTCCATTCTGGACATTTATTCCCATGAACTTATTCCCATGGCCAGTATCACTTTTTAAAAAATTAAACATTTTTGAGAATTTCATAAATTGGTACTGTATTTACATCATTTCAACTCCCCTTTGTCCCTGTACTCCTCCAGTATCCCCTACTCCCTCTCAAATTCATAACCTCTTCTTCTTTAATTATTGTTGACACACACACACACACACACACACACACACACACACACACACACATGATTTGGAAACAAAAGTGGGAGACTGGCCAGGACGAAGAAGGGGTTAGTTGGAATGGAAGAGAACAAGAGGTGGGGTGGATGTGATTGAAATGCGTATATGTGTGTGAAAATGTCATAATGATATGTGCCCATTATAATGTCTAATTAATATATGTGAATACACACATTAGAAAGGAGGTCTGGCAGTCTGTGCTGAGGACAGCACCACACAATCACACATTGTCTTTGTCACATTAAAGATTCCCTGAGGTGGTGGATTAGTAACCACTGACCTCATAGCTTTTGAGGGCAAGGGCCCTCAGGATTGTTAGCCACCCTTCTGTCCTTGACAGATCTTACCCTGTCTGGAAACTTCCAGCTTTCTCTCCCTCTGGGTGAGGGGAAGGGGGGGTCTATTAGTGAGAAGGTACAGAAAGTGCAGTGGGTCCCTTTTCAGCTGCCATAGTGCGTCAACACCCATAGGTGGCCCATACTGTTTGTCAGCTGATGGTATCCTGTCTTGGAAACGGTTGTTTCCAGAAATCATTTAGGAGTTGCCAAGCCAATTATTCCTCAGTATCCACCAGGCATCTCCATGCCTCAAACCTGCAGGAAGTCACCTGCCAAGAGGGTTTTCCTCAGGAGTTCTGACTATAGGCAGACACTCTGTGTGCCCCAATTCCCAAGCATGTATTGACCTATAGGCAGGCACTCTGTGTGCCCCAATTCCCAAGCATGCATTGCCCCTGCGTGTAGATGTAACCAACCGTCTTATTAAATAAGAAACACAGAACCAATGCAAAGAAGAAAGCCCAGAGATCGGAGCTAAGAGCCTTACCCGCCTGCTGCAGCTAGCCTCTTCAGCCAAGAGAGAGCTACTTCCTGAGTGTTTGTCTTTATATAGACTTTCTGTTCTGCCTTCTCATTGGTTGTAAACCCAACCACCTGACCGCCTTGTCACTGCCTGTTTGTACAGACCTCCAGATCTTCTATGGTTAGTATTGAGATTAAAGGCATGTGTCTCCAATGCTGGCTGTATCCTTGACCACACAGAGATCTACCTAGTTCTGTCTACCAAGTGCTGGGATTAAAGGCGTGCGCCACCACCGCCCAGCTCTGCTATGGCTTGCTATTAGCTCTGACCCCCAGGCAACTTTATTTATTAACATACAAATAAAATCACATTTCAGTACAAATAAAATACCACCATACCTGCGACTGACAGAGGCCACACTTTGAACAGTGGTGCCTTCCAAAGACTGTGTTTTTTCTCGTCTGTCGTCCATTCTGGAAGGACCTTCTGACAGAGCTGCCCTGGTATTGTGACCTTGAATTTCACCAAGAGCCAGTATTGGGCAGGCCATGTGTGCAGCTCCTGTGGCCATTGCATGGTGGGATTCTCAGAGACATTCCTCATCACGGACTCTGCCCTCAAGGAAGTCACCCTCGGGTCCGAGGGCAGGAATCAGCTTAATGTTTCCTTATGAAATGGTGGATTCTTGGCAGATGGCAACAGTTTTCTGTGACCATATTTTCCTCACTCTGAAGCTGAGATCCTCTTAATGTTTTACTAAAAAATCTTAAGGGACTTTTGTTGATTTGTAGTGTAATTTCCCTTTTTGCTACTTGATTTTATACTTACACACACACACACAC
Organism: Peromyscus californicus insignis; assembly: GCF_007827085.1. Taxonomy (NCBI): domain Eukaryota; kingdom Metazoa; phylum Chordata; class Mammalia; order Rodentia; family Cricetidae; genus Peromyscus; species Peromyscus californicus. The sequence goes on along the minus strand of NW_026294458.1, from coordinate 76,696,847 downwards.
ACACACACACACACACACACACACACACACACACACACACACACAAACTGGGGGCCTGGGGATATACCACAGTTGGTAGAGTGCTTGCCTAGCATGAATGAGATCTTGGACTTGAGCCCCAGCAGGCTTGGTGGAGCCCTAGTATAATCTTAGTACTGAGATGAGGAGGCAGGAAGATGAGGAGTTCAGTGTCTGTGTGGTGAGTTTCAGGCCAGTCTAGGCTCTATGAGACCCTGTCTCAAAGAGAAAATTAGCAAGCAAACACAAAAGATTTTTAGAACTAGGGAGGAATCCAGAGCCTCTCACATGAACAAAACACTTCCCTCTGTGGTGCACAGAGCTGAGCTCACATTTTTCCTAGGCACTCTGGCTTCTGTTTCCAAGGATTTAGGTTCATCCATGGTTTATTTGCTCCAGCCGCACCCCAGAATGGGAGAACAGGTCCTCTCTGTGAGCTCCACCACTGAGCTGCATCCCTCGCCTGTAATCATGTTTTCATATGGAGTCTCATCTTTCTTACTTTAAAAATGAACATGTTTTTATGGCAAAGTGAATGCACGGTTGATATTTTAGTCGTTATATTTAATTAAATTTTATAAGTCATATATAAATGTATAAAATTTCTTGAAAGTTAAAAATTTCACTTCACCAAGATTAAAGTCAACTTTATTTGTGGTCTTTCTCATTGCCCTGTTTGTGAGCCTTGAATACCTCTTCCCATCATGATGTGGCATGGACTCTAGTGCATGTTTGCAGTCCTGATTCCCTCAGGTAGTTTCTAGAAACATCTAATTAATATAGATCCAATTCTAGAAATAGACTTACTAGAGTTAGCAAAAATGAGAATGGTGTGTGTGTGTGTGTGTGTGTGTGTGTGTGTGTGTGTGTGTGAGAGAGAGAGAGAGAGAGAGAGAGACAGAGACAGAGACAGAGACAGAGACAGAGACAGAGACAGAGACAGACTTTTTTCCCCTAAGCAGTCTGGCCCTGGATTTCTGTTTTCAAGGAGTTTGGATTCTTTGTGGGCTGTTTGCTTCCTGGCAGCCCTCTAGTCCCCCATTGTCCAGCCACACCCCAGAAGGGGAGAAGAACTCCTTCTTAGGGACCCCTACAGCCTCTATAGTGGTCCACACCGGAACACTGCCTACTCCTCTTCTCCAAGAATCTCCTTGTATTCTGTATCTCAGAATCTGCATCCACCCTACAGCTACTCTTCCCCCACATACCAAAAACAGTGTGATTTTTATGTTCAGAATATGCATTCTCACTGTATTATTACCTCATTGTCCTGAAATAAGTGAACATGTGGCTTTGCTCAGATCCTCAGTGGATTGTTTGTCTCATGGGCAGTTCCCACAGAGTTGGATCTCAATCTAAGATGGTGTCTTAGTTAGGGTTTCTGTTGCAGTGACAAAATACCATGACCAAAAGCAAGTTGGGGAGAAAAGGGTTTATTTGGCTCTCACTTTCATATCACAGTTTATCGTCAAAGGAAGTCAGGGGAGGAACTCAAGCAGGACAGGAACCTGAAGGCAGGAGCTGATGCAGAAGCCATGGAGGGGTTCTGCTTACTAGCTTGCTCCTCGTGGCTTGCTCAGCTTGCTTTCTTATAGAGCCCAGGACCTGTAGCCCAGAGGTAGCTCTACCCATCATAGGCTGAGCCCTCCCCCATTAATCATTAATTAAGAAAATGCACTACAGGCTTACCTGTAGCTGGATCTTATGGAGGCATTTTCCTTCTTAATTGAGGTTTCCTTCTCTTTGGAAGACTTTAGCTTGTGTCAAATTGACATAAACTGTCCAGCACAGGTTGACTGAGTACAAGGCCTGGCCAGGAGACTCTCCATCTCAGCCTGCTCCCCCCCACTTCCCCTTTGCCAACTGCAGCAGATTGGTGACATGCATCCTGGGTAGATTACCTGCATCTATGAATGTTCCTCTCCTCTTGCAGGAGAGAGCTACATGGCTGAGGTCAAGTGATGGCATTTAGAAGGTAAGGCCAGTAAGGTATTAGGTATAGGTTGGTAGTGGGGAGTTGGGTGACTGGTGGCTGAGACCAGCTTTCCTTTCCAAGAGGGCAGAAGGAACTCTCGGGGAAGGCTGGAGGCAGAGGGAGCTCTACTCTTATTGTGTTGAGAAGCAGTAGGAGTCCAGAGGAGATGCCAGCGAGGCTGCTGGACTAGGGGCAGCGCTGCTGCAGACGGCATCAGTCTGTAAGGGGCAGGCAAAACCACGAGCCATGAACTTGGCTTTGCATGTGGCTGGAACTCATGGCAGAGATGTGGATCATGAGATCCAATCCAGAGAGGTGGTAGCGGGATTCCAGGAGGACATGGGGTGCCATCTTCATACCACACCGGCAGGAAGGAGCCTCAGAAACCACTTGGGTCATCTCTCCTCACCCCCTTAGGCTTCCCTTCTTTTTTTTTTTTTTTTTTTTTTTTGGTTTTTCGAGACAGGGTTTCTCTGTGTAGCTTTGCGCCTTTCCTGGAACTCACTTGGTAGTCCAGGCTGGCCTCGAACTCACAGAGATCCGCCTGGCTCTGCCTCCCGAGTGCTGGGATTAAAGGCGTGCGCCACCACTGCCCGGCAGGCTTCCCTTCTTGTTTCTACAGTTAATATTCTGGTCTTTGAAATGACCGCAGCTGTCTGTTCTGTGTGAAGCCTCATTCCTTCCAGGAGTCACTTAATGCAAAAAGCAGTGTTACTGTTACTGGATGCTTTTTATCCCTCTAAAAGCATGTGTTAATTATATTAAATGGTAGGCTTCTTTATGGTATTTTCATACATGTGCATAATGTACAATGTGTTCTAGTGTTTGTGTGTGTATGTATGTGTGTGTGTGTGTATGTGTATGTTTGTGTGTCAGTGTGTGTATGTATGTTTGTGTATGCTCTGGTGTTTGTGTTTGTGTGTGTGTGTCAATGTGTGTGTGTATGTACATGTGTGTAAGACAAAGACCAGTCTGGATGTCATTCCTCTTTATCATGTTCCTTGAGACAGGGTCTCTCACTGGCCTGGAATGTGCTCATTTCATTAAGCTGGCCAGACAGCAAGCTGAGCTCTAAGGATCTGATCTGCTGCTGTCTCTACTAGTGTTGGGATTTTAATTTTTTTTTTAAACCAAGGTTTTTGGGGATTGAACCCGGGACTTGTGGCTCACAGGGCTGGCTCTTCACTGGCTGCGCTATCTCCTTAGCCCTGTGGAACGCATTCTTGGTTTGTGCTTGCTGGTCTCACCAGTGTGCTGCTTGATCTGCATTTTCTGTAGGAGGCATTGTCCACAGAGGCTGGAGGATTCTGTCTACCTCCGTAAAGGGAAAATCTGACTTCCCAGTTTTTCAGTTTCATATAAGCTTTCGCTTATTTTAAACACACTGCTTGGTGTGGGAGCAGAAGTCAGTGGCCCCCTCCTCAGCCACTGCTGATGAGCACACACCTGAGGCCCAGTGAATGACAGAAATGGTGAGTCTGGCTCCGGGGTGGCTCTGAGGACTCCTCATCTGAAAGCATCAGCAGAGACGTGTGCTGACTGTCTTCCCAGCTGTGGTTGTATCACTTTTCCCCGTCCAGTGGTCGGCTCGTTGCTGCCACTTTGTGTCACATTTAAATTTATTCTCTGTTTATAGAAATTCAAGCCAGAAAGACTCATAGTATTGGCAGTTGATGAAGGCAATTCCAGCCTGATTTTTGACACCAAGATTCAAGTCAAATAGTGCATTCCATCTTCCTTCCCAGTGGGCAGGGGCTTTGTGGCTGGCGAAGTCATGGTCTAGCTTGGGTCAGGTCTCAAGGCTTCCAAAGAGAGCTTTGATTGAGAAATGATGGGGTTTGAATGGCGCCTTCCAAAATACAATTTTTAGAGGTATGAACTAAAAAAATAAATGAAAGAAAATTGGATTAATTTTTATAATTCTGCCACTTTGATTCTAAGTTTACAAAAACAAAATGTCCCTTAAAGAAAGTCCAGCCTTGACTGCAGACATGAGGATTCTGTACCGCAAAGAGCTGGGGCATTTGGGCGGGTGTCTTGAGGGGGTTGAGGGTCCTGAGGAGAAAGGAGGTATCTGAGATGCCTTTGGGCCCTGGTGGTGATCGCTGAGTTCTGCAGAACCTTCCCTGGGAATTCCTTTAAAGTTACGTTTTTGAAACCAGACCTCGGCCTGCTCTGCTGCTGTGAAATAACATGGGAGCCCAGTAGCCAGTCAGACTGGGAGTCGAAGTGTTCCCCCCATGGATGACGAGCATCTGCCCGAAAATCATACTGGAAAGTAGGGTGAGCACCAGAGGGATTATTGGGGTGCTCAGGGAAGCAGCTCAAGCTGAGCAGTCAGTGGCCCCCTGGTTCCCACTCCCGCTCTGCCTCTCACTCTGACTTTGAGCGTAGGGCTTGGACTCTGGAAGCCTCAGTTTCTTCATCTGTACAGTGGGGAGAACGGCACCTTGGTTATTTTTCCTTGCCATCTGAACACAACCAAGAGTCTCCCTGGTAGAAGGAGTATCAGTGAGGGATTGCCCCGTGGCTATGTCTGTGGGGGAATTGTCTTAATTGTTGGTTGATATGGAGGGCACAACCCATGGTGGGCAGTGTCACCATGGGCAAATAGCTCTGGATTGTACAAGAATGACAGCGAGTGGGCCTGTAAGCAGTCTTTTTCCTTGTCTTTTGTTCCTGGTGGAGTTACTGCTTTGACTTTGTTGATGGAGTGTACCCTGGAAGTGTAAGAGGCAGTCATTCCTTTCCCCTCCAAGTTGGATTTGGTCAGGGTGTTGTATCACAGCAACAGAAAATAAATTATGCTGTCACCTTGTGATGGGAAGTGACAGTCAGGGGTGTCCAGCATTTTGACATTGCAACAGGACACTGTCACCTACAAAGTTCATGCTAGAGAACCATGCAATAAAATTACAATGACAACAAAAATATCACACAGACACACACACACACACACACACACACACACACACACACACACATCTCACAGTGTTTTATGTAAGTTTACAATTTTGTGTTGAGCTGTGTTCATAGCTGTCCTGGGCTTCCTATGGTTGGGAGTGTCTATTGTTCACCAGGCTCCTCCTGTGACTTCTGGCAAATGCACAATGACTTCTAGCAACCTTCTTCCTGTGAAGTAGAGAACAGATGTTTTATGTAGACATTTTCTTCAGTGGTTTTTGGGGGGCTCTTGTGATGGATACTCAGGATGTTTCACGGTTTACATGACATGTCTACAGCACCACTGCCTTCTTGGTCCTAGCAAAGGGTGCAGGGAAAATGCAAAACATTGCTTGTCTGTTGTAGATAACCAACTGTGTGACAGTTCATTTAATGCCAGTGATCAGAAAGGAGCCCTGTGGAAGACAAGTGGGAATTTAGGTGTGAATCCACGTTGTTTTTGACATGGTTTTCCTGCCATCCCAGCTCATATTTTTTTTATTTTATGTTATAATTTAATTTAATTTTACATATTAGCTATGGATTCCCCCTCCAGCCCCCCCCCCCCCCCCCGCCTTCCCTCCAGCCCACCCCCCATTCCCATGAGCGAGAATTGTTGAGACCAAGGTTGGAAAAAGCACAGGGACAAATAGCCAAATGAATGGAAACACATGAACTTATGAACCAATGGCTGAGGAGCCCCCAACTGGATCAGGCCAACTCAAAAATTTTAAGGACTCTAGACTATAGGGCGTAGGAAGGAAACCAGGGGGTGTGTGGTTCAATGGCATCTATGAAGACCTTGTATGGAAACTCTTCCCTTTTTACATTTTTGGCCATGTCTGTGTGTGAATATGTGCACGTGAGCGTGGGGGCCTGCAGAGGCCAGATGCGATGGATCCCACAGAGGCCATAGTTACAGACAGCTGTGAACAGCTTGACAAGGGTCCTGCGGAATGCACTCAGGTCCTCTGTCAGAGCAGTGCATTCTCTCAGTTGAGCTGTTCCTCCAGCCCCAGTGGTTCTTTTTATAAACATTTTGTTTTGAGAGCCACATGAGAGTCAATTGTCCCGGTCTATAAGGAACAGCAGTTTTGTGGCCCACCGACATTGGCTAATGGAGTTTGTTTCTCTCACTTCAGTGTCTGACTAGATTGATGCAGCAGATCGTTCAGGTTTCAAGTCACAGGAAACTAACAGCTCCGTCATCAAGCCTGGTGTGAAAAATAATGAAATAAACAAGAATGTGTTTTTGCTTTTGTCCAGTATGAAGTTGATTTATGAGACAGGACCTGTATTGAACTTTGATAAATAACCAGGAATTATTTTGAGTTCAAGCTTCATACTGCATCATGAAGCTGTATGTAGATAATTGCTTGCTCGAAAGGAGATATTTTCACGTACCAGTCAGGCTGTCAATTGTTAATTAAAAATGGAGTGTTTTAAACCTGGCGAGTAGAGCAGTTATGGCAGAACCAGTTTACAACTTAAACCCGTTAACTGGCTTGATTTTGCACAACCATTTGTCATTCTGTAAATGAAAGAATAGGGTGGTGTGTAGACTTGAATTTATGATATGTCTGCTTTTGGTACTGATACATTCCATCTTTTCCTGTGTTAGTAAATCAAGACAAAACCTCCTATTAATAAATTTATAGATATGAAAAGGGGAAATGCATATTTTGTAGAAACCGCTGCTTCAGACATAAATCTTTTCTTGCATTTGAATAAAGGTATGAATTTTATATCTTTTAATTTTATTAACTACTTTTTACCAAAATTTCTATTTGAAGGAGCTCATGGTTATCCTGTATCCTCAAAGCAATTTTTTCCCCTGGTAGCACAATCATTTGCTGGGAACATATGGTGAAAAATTACTTGTGCTATCCTGGGTTCAAATTCAGACAGTTTTCCTGTAATGGAAAACTCTCCATTTTGGAACGTTATTATTTGTGGATGTTACCAGTAAGACCAATTACGACCCCACACAATGGGAGCTGCAGCTGATGTGAAGGGTGATTGTAAATTTACACAGAGAATACCTAAACTTTCAAAATTTATCTTTCATATTATTTATTATTATGTGATTATTATTTTATTGTGTGTGTGAGAGAGAGGAAAGAAGGCAACTACATGTGAGTTATTGTCTGCATATTGAGAGCAGAGGGAAAGCTGTGGGAATCTGTTTTCTCCTCCCATTATATGAGTCCCGGGTATTAACTCAGGTTGTCAGGCTTGCATGGCAAGGACCTTCTTACTCCGTGAGCCACCTTTCCAGCCTGAGATATCTGGATTTTATGGGCATCATGATTTTATACTCCAAAGGGGTGATACAGTGGGAAACTCATTAGCTGCACCAGCCTGATGACCTGATTTCAATCCCCAGAGTCCACATAAAAATTTAAAAAGCCAGATACAGTGGTGCACATCTGTAAGACCAGAATTTCTGCAGTCAGGTGAGAGGCAGGCATGAGAGTCGCCTGGAAACACCCAGGTCAGCTAGCCTGAGGCAGCAGAAACAGTAAGAGAAACCCTTTCTCAAAAAGATGGAAGGAGAGAATCAACTCCTGAAAGTTGTCCTCTGACCTCCATGCATGGGCTGGCGCGCGCACGCACACACACACACACACACACACACACACACACACACACACACACACACAAATACAATGTTAAAAAGTCAAGCTTTTCTTTTTTCAAAGATTTATTTTTATTTTTAAATCGCGTGAATGTATGTATTTGAGTGGTGGTGTGTATGTACATGAATGCAGTTGCTCTCAGAGGCCAGAACAGGCCATTAGATGCCCCGGAACTGGAGTTAATAGGCAGTTGCCCAGCCTGGGTGCTAGGAACCGAACCCAGGTCCCTCTCAAGAGTAGTGCGTGCTCTTAACTGCTGAGCTATCTCTCTTTTATCACAAATAGATAGTTGATTTTTATTACTTATACTTCTTTTATTTAAAATTATTTGAATTTTCTTTCTGATGTCTATTTTCCAATGTATCATACGTTGATTCAGACAGATTTTCATTCTTTGATAAACCCAACTTGGTCACAGAATAGGTTTTTCTACTTTACATAGTGTTGGGTTTGATTTTCTATGACTTTGGGTTTTTTATGCCTACATTCACCGGTGAGGGTGGCCTATAATTTCTTTTTAACCAAATAGTAACAGTATTACCGCTCTGTCTCTATATCAAACTTACTTCCTTTTTAGTTATTTGGGAAAGTTGGGTGAGTCTGGTATCAATTATTTTTCAGTCAGATTTTAGGATTTTCTAATGAATGCCCTTTTTCTTTTTGTTTTCTTCTTTTTTGTTGGCATATTTCTTTAAGAGAGCTTAAGATCATTCAGTGTTTTTAGGAGTTTCAGAAGCTCGGATTTTATAGACTATTCACTGGCTACAAAGAAGAAGAATGATAAATTGAGTTGCATTCAAATTAAGAAATATCTGATATCTAAAATGTGTTTGTGTGTGTGTGTGTGTGTGAGAGAGAGAGAGAGAGGGAGAGGGAGAGGGAGAGGGAGAGGGAGAGGGAGAGGGAGAGGGAGGGAGAGAGGGAGGGAGAGAGAGACTGAGACTATGTGTCAGGGTTCGTGTCTTTTTTTTTTTTTTTCCAGAGCTGAGGATGGAACCCAGGTCCTTGCTCTTTCTAGCCAAGTGCTCTACCACTGAGCTAAATCCCCAACTGGTTAGTGTCTTTTTAATTCCAGGAGGTCAGTAAATCTTACTTTTTAAGAAATATAGGCCAAGTGTGGTGGTAAACACCTGTAATTCTACTTCTTGGGAGGCCAAGGAGGATTGTGAGTTTCAGGTCAGCCTGGGCTAATAAATGAGAAACTGTCTCTAAAATGAAAATGTGATTTTATTTAGACTATTACATTTGTTGATAGAGGGCTGAGTAAAATGTGCTGCCATTTTTCTGATACTCGCAGGACTACAGTCATAACCCCTTTTAATTTTCAACTTGGGTTATTTTCATCCTCACTCATTAATTGTACCCAACAGTGGTTTATACATTATTTTTTTAAAACAACCAGATTTGGGGAGTGTGTGTGTGTATGTGTGTGTGTGTGTGTGTGTGTGTGTGTGTATTTGCAGGTGAGTGTGTCCATGCATATGAATGCTGAGGCAAGAAGAGGACATTAGAAGACCTTCTTTATGGCTCCCAACCTTATTCCTTTGAGTCAGTCTCTCATTTACACTGGAGCTGGGCTGGTGGCCAGGAAGCCCCAGCAATCCTGTCTCCACCTCTCACAGTGCTGGGTTACAGCTGTGTGCACTGAGACCTGGCCTTTTGGTGGGTGCTGGAGATTTGAACTCACGTTCTCATGCTTGTATAGCAAGGGCGATTACCCACCTCCACCCCTCACCCCCCGACATCTCTACAGCCCACATTTGGCTTTGTTAGCCTTCTCTACCAGAGACTCATTTTCTATAGGTTTATTTTTTTATTGTCCTGTTTCTTTGTGTTTTCCTAACTTCTCGAGTTTGAGGCTCACCCCAGATGGGGTTGGGGTGGGGGTCAGCTGCATCGTGCCCTCTGGACACACACTGCTTCATCCTATCCGTCTTCTGTATTTTTGAAGCAAGCCTGTTTGAGTTAAAGCACAAACATTGGCTACAGCCACACAACATTCTTCCGGCGTATTACTGTGTGTCTCTTCTTTTGAATTCCCCCTGAACCGGCAGCAAACATTTGTCTGTAGATGTCAGCATTTCCTCATGTGGGCATATCCCTCTGGGCAGTCCCTCTTGGGGCTCCTTGGCGCCTTTCATGTTGCGCTGAGTTCTTTACCCAAGGTTTCTGAGTTCATGTTGTTGATGGATTTTGACACTTCCCCTAGAGTCTGAGCAGATCCTCTTTCTTTGATACCCAGCTCAAGTTTCATTTTCCTCATGAGTCTTAGTAATGACTTAGTAATTTGCTGTTTTATAATAGTATATTTAATAAGGTAGATCTCAATAAACATTAGTCTCCAGTTCTGTTAATATATTTAGTACTCTATAAAGTCTAAATGATTATATTTTAATGAATATGTTAATGAACAAAAATACAGTACAAGAATATACATCATCACACTGATTAGTAATAGTTTGTATATGTTATCTAATTTCCTTAGCATTTTAGCATACTTTCTTAAAATATGAATTATCCCCAACTTTTCCCAATTATATTGACAAAGACTTGTCAATTATATTCCAGTTCTCCCAAAACAGTTGACTTAAAAGACAGCATTCATCTCTTGATCCCAACCTCTATAGCACAGTATGTATTTCCAGATTGTCTCCCTAAGCATGCCTATGCACACATGATAGACTTTAAATCTTAACACAGCTCATGAGATGAAATGTTCACTTAGGGTGGCCTCATTCTCTCATGCATTCGTTTTGCAGCGCTGTTGACTGAATGTAGGACCTAAGCAATATTCCCAACTCTGTTTTTGCTTTTGACTTTGAGGCAGGCTCTCACTAAGTTGTCTTGGCTGGTCTAGAACTTGCAACTCTCCTGTCTGAAGAGCTGAGAATGCAGGTCCTGGCATTTCGGGCCCAGATTATTTCACTACTCTTAATGTTGTGATAAAATATTATGACAAAAGCAGCTTTAGGGACAGTGGGTTATTCTGGCTATAGTTGAAGTTCATGGTTCATTAGCTACTTCTTTCTATTGCTGTGATAGAACACCACGGCCAAGGCCATTTATAATAGGAAGCATTTGTTTGGGTTTATGTTTCCAGAGGGATAAGAGTCCATCACTGTTATGGCAGGGAAATGTGGCAGCAGGCAGGTGTGTGTGTGTGTGTGTGTGTGTGTGTGTGTGTGTGTGTGTGTGTGCGTGCGCGCGCGCGCGCGCGCACATACGCGCACGCCCACATAAGAGGAAGTATATGTGTATAGAGAGAATATTCTCATTGCTTCATTCTTCCTCACACACATACAACTGTACTCACCCCCACCCACATCCCTCCACCCCCACACCCCATACTTCCACTCCCCCCACAACCCTCCACCCTCACCTCTTTTTCCGTACACACATGCCCCACATCCATAACCCCACACCCTCGTGTCTCCCATATCCCCATGCCTCCCCACTCCCTCACCCCTACACATACATACCCCTTGCTCCCATCCCCAATACCCCCACATCCGTCCCTTCTGTAACCCCTCACCAATCATATTGTTAAACTGTCTCAATCCAGTCACTCTCTGCCTGTGGATACCAACCAAAACAATTTTGCTTTTGCAGAGACCCTTGGCAAAACTAAAGACAGTATTGATTGTTGTAACTGTGAACAAGAGAGGTATGACTGATGTCCCCGTAAGTAGAAGCCAAGAAGCTGCAGCATCCGGCATGCACTGCGGAGTCCCCACAACAGAAAATGATCCCAGTGCAAGTGCTGAGTGTGGCGAGACTGAGGAGTCTGTGGTGGTTCCGAGGACAAGCTTAGTGTTTGCACTGTTTATTCTTTTCTGTTTTACACGCTGTGTCAACTTGAAAGTGTGGAACCTCTCACAACGGACTGGAAAGAACTATGGCAAATTTGGATCAGAGTCGGTTGTTCTGTGAGACACAGGAAACCATGGCAGGCTTACTACCCGCACCTGACCCGATGAACTAGGATAACACAGCTGCTGAGTATAACCTGCTATCTCCACACACACCTCTAGTTAGGATAACATGGCTGTGTCTTACCTATTACACACACACACACATACACACACACACACACACACACACACACACACACACACACACACACACACACAAACACACAAACACATCTAGTCTCGGTGTAGGAATAGGAAGTCCCGTGTGTAGACTGGCTGTGTAATTGCTGTGTTTGTGGGCATTAAAACCCAATCAATCAGGGACTTGCGAGGTGGTTCAGCTGGTAAGAGCGCTTGCCGTTTAGGCTTGCAACCCTGAGTTCGATCCCCTGGACTCATGTAAAGGTAGAAAGAAAGATCCGAGTCTACAGAGTTGTCTTCGGACCCCCACACGTATACATACACTGGTAACAAAATTTTAAAAAGGGAAAAAAAAAACAACCAGTGTTTATCCGTCTATCTATCTGTATTTTACATATGTCTAAGGTAAAATATAGTATCCAGTATGTAGAGAAATCTTCCATTTGATTTTATTTTAGCAAATAGATGTGATAATGATAAAATGTTAAAAATCAGCCTCTAATTGATTTCTTCATTAGGGGGATCTTGAGCCACCTCTAGATGCATTGGTTTTTCTCTTTCTCTTGTGTTTATTCCATTGAAATCCAGGGAAATGATTGCACATTTAAGTAGTTTTATTGCCAGAGACACATTCCTCGAGTCATTAGGCCCTTAGGGGGAGACCTTGGTGTTTTCTTATGTTCACACACAGTCTGACGATCCAAGGGACACTGTCTGGGGAGAGGTCGTGACAGGGGCGTCTGATTTTCGGTATAACTTCTTCCAAATCTTGGTTCATTAAAGGTGATAATCACCCATGTGCCGTCATAATCAGATGGCAGTGGTAGAGCTTCCTGGAAAGGGCCTTTATTGCCACTCTTATCAGGCAGAATCTTTCTGTATGTGGTCAGAGGGAAACAGATTCCAGTGTGGGCTGTCAGTTCTTGTTTGCATTTGTAAGTGAGAAAAAAAAATGGTCTGGTTTAAGGGTGACAGTTTTGAGTTATTAAGAATGGCTGGATTAGCCCTGAGCCTCCCTGGGTCACGCCAAGGTAGCGGCCGGTGCTCCACATCTGGTTTTGGTTTGCACTAACCGACAAAGGAGTGCTGTGTATGCCTGGCCTTGTTGTTAATAGTCTTTCCGTTCTTTTAAGGACAAAGGGCTCCCAACTCCAAAGGTATAGAAATACTTTTAACTCCAATTTACAGATTAGGCAAAACCTTCTAGGTTAAGGGTCACTAAAGGCGGTTGAAAAATTTCTTTGTGAACTTCCCCGTTTTCTGGCTATTAAAGAAAATAATAAAACAACAAGAGTTCTCCTGTGCAAGCATTCCATAAAAGAGAGCGGTACGTGAGGCACAGTAATGCTTTCCAGTACCCATGAGAGCAGCTTTGAGTCACACGGATCCAAATATTTCAAACCCTGGCTCAGCCTGGGAGGTGAGATTTGGGTACCCTACCTGGCCCTCTGGAACCTGAGCCTTCTGCTTCCCAAACAAGGATAGCACTTGTTCATGAAGCATTGAGCTGGGCCCCTGAGGTAGTGTGCATCTATAGTCAGGGCTGCTTAGGAGTCTGAGGCAGGATGATTGCTTGAGTTCAGGAGTTTTAGGCCAGCTGGACAAACTTGCTCAAGAGAAACAAAGGACAATTTATCTCCTTTCAAGAAACCTCCAGGTTGTATAGATTGTTTCTCACAATTGCTGCATGTCTCTTGTTTTCTGTGAAGAAGGAACATACAGGACTGAGGTTTGACAAAATAGGAGTCTGTTGTATGTAGCTGAACATACTACCTTTGCCCACAATAAAGCTAGACCCACCATTAGATTTCTCCAGATGCCTCTCACTACAGTCCAGTTGCCTAGTGGAGTCCCCACAACACCCTGGAAACTTGAAAGCAAGCGAGGAAGACAGTCCCTTGTGTTTCAGAGATTACGATGTCCTTGCTCCACAGTGGAGTTCTTCTGTGCAATAACACACATAATGGATCATCATGCCTTCTCAGCCTGCTCCCTTCGCACCCTGCCTCTGTGGATATCATGGGAAAGAGCCTGAGGATTCCCTACCGCTCTTCAATGGGCAAGGTAACCTGATGTCAATGGAGGAGATGTTTCTAGAGGATGAGCAGCCAACAACCCAGACCCTGGAGGTCTGCTGGTACTGGGCAAAGGCGGAGAACAATAAGGTTGTAACCCTGGGGTACCTGTGTCATCCGTGGATGGAAGTATTAGTGATAATCAGTGATGATGGAAAGAATTAATGATGGTCGCTTCTGTCTCCTTTCTCTTGACTCAAAATGCTGCTATGATTTTGGCATATTTTCTCTCCGACTGGGAGGTAACTTTCCTGTTTGTATAAGGACAGTTTTCCTTGCTTTCTGCACCTTCACAGCCTGGGCCAGTGCTAAGTATGTAGCTAAGGCCAATAAAGATTCACAGGCAGTAATCCCATAGGAGTGCTCCTTGTGCTGTACAACCTGGCAGGTGTCTTTGGAACCAGACATTGTCTCATGTTCTAAACACCTCTGACTGCAGCAAATCACTCGAGATCCAACCATCACTTCACGGTTTATCTTCTTCAGGGACTGATGGAGAGGAAGTCTCACTCATTGTCTTGCATAGGATCGCAGTCAAGTGGCATTGGGGCTGGAGTTCTCCGGAAGCTGCCTTTGCTTACCTCTGGGGTCTGGTGTCCGCTGTCATTCAGCACCCACCCTTAGCTCTCCATGTGGACTGAGCTTTTTCCTACTATGGAGGAAGTTCCTGCTATGTTTCCAGCTATGGAGTTAATGAATGGCTGTTACCAAGGAAACAGACAGAGGTAGCTTTGGGAGACTGGTAACTGAACCTCTGTCATAGACATGAACCAATCCAGATGTGAGGGCTGGGTACCTGGCCCGCACCATTTAACGGAGCAGAATCAATGCCAGATCCCAGAATGGTTGGGGGTGGACAGTTGTGTTGGACCATCTTAGGAAATGCAGTTGCAGTGGTGATATGGTAAGTGCCTAGAAAGGCAATGTGTGCACCATGCTCTTGGACATGTGAAACCAGCCCTGATACCAAACCATTGCAGCTGAACATGCATTTAGGGCAACTTACTTTGGAAAAGTTGCAAATGCTAAGCAGTGCATGATGGGTGTGATGATTTTCCATAGAAATCCAGATGAATCTACCATAAGCTCATCATGGTACACATAAAACAGAAGAAGTAGGGGGCTGTGTACATGTGTATGTCATGCATCCTGTGTGTCTACTTGCAGCTGAGTGTCGTTTGGACACTGAGAAGTGGACCTCATGTGATAGAGAATTGGAAGCCCTCACAGAGTCCATAAAAAAAAATTCTCACTTCTAAATGCTTTGCTTAGAGCAGTTGCTCAAAAAGCCCCCTCAGAGTGACCAGGCATCTGGAGATCTGCAATTGAATGCTTCAGAGGAAAAAGAAAGTTGTGTTGGGTGTGATGGAGCAGGAGGCCTCTCTGTTTCTGGTGTGTGTGTGTGTGTGTGTGTGTGTGTGTGTGTGTGTGTGTGTATGTATGTGTGTGTGTGTAGGGAAGAGTATGAGTGAGTCACCACTAAATTCCAGATGTCCTCTTATTTTCTGGTGAAAATCTTAGCATAGGGTATGCTCAGCTTGAAGCCAGACAAATGGTAAAGGCACTGGGCAAGCTCTGTACAGAAGTGAGGGAGGAGAGTAACCAGAGCCGTTCTTGGCCACAAATGAGCCACAGCATCTGAAGGGTGAAGCGTGTCTGGCCTTGCCAAGCCTTCCTCTGACCCAGACCATGGGGCCCACGCTCCTGTCAAACCCGTGTTCTTGAGCAGCCTGTCCTGACTAGTTAGACACTGGTTGTCATATTGCCCTTCCTCATGCTCCTGAGATCTCTGTGCATGTTTGAGTCAATCACGAGTTCATCCATTCAGGACATGCTTTTTGACAGTTATCAGGGTATAGCATTGAGACTCAGTGGGGGATGGGAGGGAGGCACAGTGGCAGACTCCTGCTTTGAATAGACCTGCAGATACATCCATTGATATGCGCGAGAAAACTGGCATGCGTGAACTAAATAATAGTTTGGAGTCACTGAGTATATAAGGGCTGAGCCACAGCCTCTGGGATGGGGACACGGTTTCCAGCTCTTGTTCTGGGACTGGCTTGAAGGTCCATCTCTCCAGCATGTCTGTACAACCCTCCTCTGTGGAGGTGGAAGGTAGCTCTGGGCTCTCTTTTCTCAGCCTCTGCCTAAGCTGTGGGAATCCTGAGCTGCTGGTGCTGCCTCTTGCTGGCTGTAGTTCTTCTATGACACTCAGTGGCAGTGACCATGTCTTCTCTACCCTGTGATGCTGTTCATACTCACAAGCCATATCTGTTTCCCTGTAACAGTAACAGAAGAGGGAATGGAACCCTATAGCTACCCCGCTCTGACTAGTGAAAGCATCCCTGGGCTCTGCTGGCTGGTGGCGTGGAAAACACACAGTGAGACCTGCACCCAGGCCTCTTAGCTGCTGGTCAGAGCTTGTCCACACTCATTCCACCCACAGCCTAGAGCCAGACAAACAGCCCTCACCCACTGACCTCACCAGCCCTTGGTATATAAATCCAAGCAGAAACAGAAACAGAAATACTCCAGTTATTTTAAGCACAAAGAAAGACAGGGTAAGCTGCAGAGGTCACTCTGGGTTTGGAGGACACTGCCGAGGACCTCATGTATACGTTTAGTATTTTGCTGATCTCAGAGTCAGTGGGATTGCACATTACCATTATTTTCAGGAAAACTACCACATTTAGTTGCTCATGAAACTTTTTGTTTGTTTTGTTTTACAATCTGAAACAGGATATCGTGGAACCTAGGTTGACCTCAAACTTACAATATAGCTAAGGCTGACCTTAAACTCATAATTTTCCTGAGTGCTGGGGTTATAGGTCTGAACCACCATGTCTGGATTATGCTTATACTCACTCACTCTCTCTAATTATATGTGTGTGTGTGTGTGTGTGTGTGTGTGTGTGTGTGTGTGTGTGTGTAATTGCATTTTATAGAGGCTATGTTGTAAGCATAACCCACAAGATCATAGTGCCGTTTTTAAAAAATACATGTAGCAAATTACATCTTCCTTTTACACTGAAAATGTTATGATATAATTCTTATTCTTTCGCATTTTTCAGCTGTGCAAAGAACTGTCTGAGTTTGGAGATAAGATGAGCGTCTCAGGCACAGGCAACAGACACTGTAATACGTTGTGGATTTGGTCCAGCTCTAATCAAGGCCACATCTGCATTGTTGTGAAATAGACTCATCCAGGGCTCAGACTTCCCACAGCGCTGTAGAGAAGACATACAGGGCCCAGGGTCCAGACTGTTGCAGGCAGATGGACATGGGTGCCTGCTGCTCAAATTTATTTCCTTTTGTTCTATAAATGATGTGCAATTCAAGATTTTTCTTTCTTAAACTTTATGAATGTTGGGTTTTCTTGTTGGTGAATAAAACCAAGACAGCTTTGTGGGATAATAACAACAATCCCAGGAATTTCAAGGCAAGCCCTAGGCATATTGGTTTGCTCTCTTCTGGCCTTTTAGAGGGACATGTAGTGCCCTCTAGTGTCAAAGATTCCAGCAGTTCAAGGGGACGCCTGCTCCGAGGCTCCCGCTTCTAGGGAGCTTGGACCAAGCTGTGCCTCTCTCTGGGGGCAGTAGGTGGCTGTTTCCTGCAGCTCTCCAGGCGGATCTACTTTTGCAACTATACACGAAGGCAGACTATTATCTACGGGAGAAAAGCATGGCTTTTCTCTTAGATTCCCATTTCTGGTCTATCAGAAAGGGTCTGGGAAGATGGCTTAGTGGGTAAAGATGTCTCATGGGGACCTGAGTTTCAGTTCACAGCATTTACATTAAAAGCCAGCCATGGCAGTGTCCATACCCTGTGTGGTAGGGTGGGAGGGGACAGGAGGACCCCTGAGACTTAGCCAGCCAATCTAGGTTTATCTCCAAGCCCCGAGTTTCACCAAGAGGCCCTGCCACAGTAACAGATTTTCACCTGGGTCATCTGGAAGAGAAATGGCCAAGTAGATTTCAAGTGCATCGTGAGACTTTACCTTTGTGCTGTGGGAGATGATGTAACACAATGGGGAGGGCACAACCCAGAAAGGTCGGGTGTAGCCTAGGGATGTGCAGCAGTATTTGCAGTGGAACCGACTCTGACTGTTCTGTGCCCTTGACTCCAAACCTGACCTCTGGTTTCCTTAAGTCTGTGGATC
Organism: Peromyscus californicus insignis; assembly: GCF_007827085.1. Lineage (NCBI taxonomy): Eukaryota > Metazoa > Chordata > Mammalia > Rodentia > Cricetidae > Peromyscus > Peromyscus californicus. The sequence continues at coordinate 76,678,986 of NW_026294458.1, read as the reverse complement.
GCTCGGTGAGACTTGAGAAAATGTCAATGAATCCATTAGTTTTTTTGTGTTGGCTTCATTTCTAATTCCATCTGTGATAGAAGTACATTAGTAAACAATGAACCATGTTAAGTGATGTCAAAATAAAGCCAGGCTGTTTCAGTCTTAGAAAAGCAACCAGGAGGAGCAGCTCTTGGACGTAGATGTCTCTACAGATCTCCATGACTGAGTGTCAGTGTTATGACACCCATTGCCATTCTTTAAGATATTGTCTCTACTTTTTGTTATAAAGATAATTTAATTCTTAAACTTTCATTTATTTGTGTATGGGGGTAGGAATAGAGGAGTGTTTGGGGACATGTGCGTGTACTTGTGGAGGTCAGGGGACAAATTTGTGTTTTGGATTCTCTCTTCCCACCTTTACTTGGGTTCTGGGGACTCAGCCTGCCAGGCTTGCTGAGCCGGTGCCTTTACTCACAAAGCCATTTCCTTGATCCCGAAAAAAAACAGTTTACAAAGTAATTACAGATCTATAAATGATGATGTCTGGCATCTGATAAGGCAAATACACTTTCAATTATCATCTAAGATGCTGATGGTGATAAAAATCAAAGTCTCAGTAGCCTAAGATGATGTCAGGGCAGGGCAAAGGGTACTGACAAGGACGGTCCTGTGATGGAAGACTGATTCTGATGAGGGTGGAGCTGTGTCACAGTCCCCACCAGTATGGCAGAATGCCTTTGTGTACCCTCTGACAGTGTTTCTTTTGGGTAGACCAAGCCTCCAGTTTGACCGGTAGCAAAACAATGTCTCCAAGTAACATCTGTGCCCATATGCACTCAGTTGTATGTCGAAGAACCTTGAGGTGCATTGTGTTCGAGACATGGTAATGCAATCAGGAAATTTAAAAGTTGCTTTCAGCTAAACAATTGTGTCAGCATAATTATGCCTTTTTCTTTTTTAAAAAGCACGAGTAATACATGAACAGATTTAGGGTCCATGAAAATGGTGTTAACATCCCAGGCATTCAGGGATGAGGACAAGCGAGTTTTGCACAAACTTGAGACTATGCTGGATGCTGAGGAAGTCATGCTTATGGGAATTGTTGCTTCATTTGAACCCACAGAGCCGGACCGATGCCCCCCTCACCAGTGAAGGAAATTGCAGCATGGGTGTTGAAAGTTGAGGATTTAGTATGTGATAACAATTTCCTCACTTTAAATTAGTTCAAATCGACGGAGAGGCTGAAGACTGTATTAACCACTCAGAGAGTGTTAAGCAATAGTTTCTTACATGGTAATTTGATTGTTTCTTAATGACCTGCTGTAGGGTATGGTGAGTACAAACATAGACACATTTATAGACACTCACACACACATGCACATACTCATGCACACATAAACACACAGGCAAACACATATACACACATATAAATACACACATATACTTAGACACATGCATAGATTTCTACACTCACACATAGATGTATACATACACGTACACACAAATACTTGGACATTCACACACATACATACACTCAGTGCACACACACACACACACACACACACACACACACACACACACACACACACATAGGGCTTTGCCTAACAAGGTAAAAAAAAAAAAAACCCTAAGCATGCCGCATACTGTAAATAGAAAGAGTCTTCAGCCAGCGATGACTGGGAGACAAGACCTTGATTCTGACAGCACCTTAACACCCCGCCCTGTTCTCAGGCAAACCCTCTCACTGATGTAGATGGGAAAGTTCCACAGCGCAGTGGAGTTTTCCATTGTGGGGACAGCTCCAGATGGCCGATTCTTATCTCTAATCTCAGGCACGTCCCTGGCAAAAATCCTTGGGACATCCTTCTTGCAGGGTTCTTGTGAATAATCCAAACAGTATGCATTTTAAGATTCATGTGTCATCCGAGGAACAATGTACAGCATTTGTTTTGTCCTTAAAAAGCCTGTTGTTGTTTTTTTTGCGTGCGTGTGTGTGTGTGTGTGTGTGTGTGTGTGTGTGTGTGGTGTGATTTGACATGGGCTTCCTGAATGCCAAGATCAGTGGTGGGTCAGAGCCCCATCATCCTGGCTTTGTAGTGCCGACTGGAGTTTCTGGTGGGAGAAAATGTGTGTCACTAATGCCATCAGGATGAACTGTTGGATGGATGGCCACCATAACACATAAAGGTGTCTTCTGGATTTTTTGCTAAAATTAAATTTTTAAAAAGAATGATTTTTTTGTGTATAGACATTTAAAAAGAAATGCTCGTGGTGTGTGTGTGTGTGTGTGTGTGTGTGTGTGTGTGTGTGTGTGTGCGCGTGTATGTACTATGTGAGAGTGTGTTATGTATGCAGGTGCCTAAGGAGGCCCAGGAGATGTCAGGTTCTTGGAGCTGGAGTTACAGGCAGTTGTGAGCCACCTGACGTGGGTGTTGGGAACCAAACTCAGGTCCTCTGCAGGAGCAGCAGGTGCTCTCAGCTACTGAACCATCTCTCCAGCCCCAGCGAAGTTTCATGTTTTGATATGAATGCACGAAGGGTCTGACAACCAGAAGCATGTGTGGTCTGTACACAGGACATGCTTGCATCCCTCAGGTATCTGCAAAACAGTGAGTTGCATGTTACTTACCCACCTTTAATATAAACATTTAGCAATGCCCGTTTCAAGGGTTTTGAAGATGTAAGTGAAAGAAAGAAGATGGGAAAAGGAGTCAAACAAAGATTTTCTGTGTTGGTGTTGGGATGCCAAGCTTGCCAATCTCTCTGTTTTCGTCTTCCCCTTTAGAACAAAATACATCTGTGAAAATTTTACATGGTGATTTTTAATTTACCAGGCAGCACTTTTCCATATCAGTAAGTATTCATACACTACATAATTTTCCTACAGTATCTGTGTGTGTGCTTATACACATGTGTGGCGGAATCCTCTTCTAGTGTTCTGTACTTTATTCCCTTGAGACAGAGTCTCTCCTTGAACCTAGAACGGTTTTTCTGTGAGCTGTAGCAAATCCTCAGTGCTGACTTACAGGTGGCCAAGGCCGTGCCCTGCTTCTCATGTGCGTGTTGGGGATCAGAACTCAGGTTCTCACGCTTGAGCATCAGTGCTGTTACCCACCAAGCCACCTCCCCACCCCGTTCCTGCCATATTTTTGATGATGATGGATATGCCATTTTATAGATGCCTGACGGGGATGATGAATACAGAGGCCATGATTCTGCTGTTGGGCTCCCTGTTACAAGGTGTTCCGTTATTCTTTTGCTGTGGTCGTGTTTCATTTGCAGAGCTCTGCTGTCCTCAGCCAGAGTGCTCTATGACGTGCTGACCCACATATTGCACGTAGTTAATGAGGTAACAAGGCCAAGACCATCACAGAATCAGAGGCATGGGACAAATAAATGATAGAGTTTCTTTGTTGTGATGGTGCGTTTGTGCAGTTTTGTGTTTTACACGATTTCCTTTTTGCTTTGGAGCAAGCTGTGAACACAGTCATCAGAGGGAACTGACTTTGTGAGTGATGGCCTGACTCGTGGTGGAGAACTGAAAAACAGACTGTACCATCCGTTCATAGGTTTTGCTGTCCGTGACTGCTGTGGGACCTACTGGTCCCACAGAGTGTTCCTGTGTTTTAAGGAGGGAGAAAAGGGACCTAGCCCTGCCAGACATATGTTGGGGTGACCCCCAGCAACTGTCAGATTGCTCTCTAACTAGAACTGTCCGGCGATAGCGTCCCTCAATGTAACATCTTGGGGGAAAGGCAGCCAGTTCTGCAACTGATGGGTGGCTAGGAGCCGAGGCCACAGGAGGGCTCAGACACAGGGTCAGGGACAGATGAAGTAAGCTTCCCCCATCTCAAACAACTCCCAGGATAAGGTTTGGAAGTGGCACCAGGGTGTTCTAATAATAGGTGCTCTTTATGCTACCAATAGTCAAATATGTTTATGGGAAAAGCCCTTGCAGTCAATATTCTGGGATGACCCAGCTTGAAGGCAGTTTTGCTGTTCTTGGCATCAAGAATTACTCTCTTTGAAGGTTAAAAATCAGCTAAGCATTTTGTCACTAGAAATGAGGGATTTTTAAACAGAAGGAGTTGCCGTTTAAAATGAGGCAAGTTTTTTAACTCCGATCCCCAAATTATTATGCTGTCTGATCACTGTTTAGAAATTTTTTTGAAGTTCAAAATTAGGCCCAGTGAGAGGTACAGGTAGAATCTTTAGAAATTAGATCAAATAATTATAGTGGCTGGTTTCTTTTACAATTGTCCAAGCAAAGAATTCAGTCTCTAATAAAATAGTATTTTATCAACTAATAAAGGGTATATGTATTGTGCACAAATAATGGAGAGGTGGGCAAATGGTGGAAATTATGGAAGACTGACGTGTGTGAGGAGGTCTCTCTGTATTGTGATTTTTCCTGTAAGGTTGAAATCATTTCAAAGTCAAAGTTAAAAAATTTTCTCGTGACAATTTGGCTTGGATTAGACGAGCACCATAGTGTCCTGGGCAGGCCGTGGGGGCGGTTAGACCTCGTGAGGATCCTGCTGCCCTGCCACAGGACACAGTCGCGTGCCTTGTCGCCCGGTGGGTCCAGGAGGCAAGACCGTCTATGGTTATTTTACTGCAAAGAGGTCAGCCCTTTAAGAGCCCCCACACGGTAGGTCCACACGCTGGGCCTTCCCTCTTACTGAAGGAAGCAGTGGACATTTCAGAGGGCTGCTTCACAGGAGAGGAAAAAGTCACCCAGGGACATGGAGAGCACCCGGCATCCTTAGTTTATTTCTTTTTCTCAGCACTTGTGGGAAGCTGCCGGGATGAAACAGCTCAGAGCTTTGAGAATTTTAGGGGAAACACAGTTTTAGTCAGACTGCCATCTTACTCATTGTTCAGAGATAAAAAGAGCCGGAAATCAACGTTCCCTCAAAATGTAGGTGCTGAGAACCCATCAGTCTCCAAGACTTTTTACTAGAATTATACCGGAATTAGTGTTCTTACATATTTTTCTTTCTTGCCTTTACTTCCCTCCTCCTGGTCCCACCTCCTTTTCTCTTCCTCCTCCTTTTCCTTCTCCCCTTCCCCTCTCCTTCCCTCTCCCTGTCTTTTTGCACTGTTGGAGTTTGAGCCCAAAGTTCCTGCACATGCTAGGCCGGTGTCGGACCACTGGGCTCCATCCCCCTCTTCTTCCTCCTAATCTTTTCTTTCTCCTTCTTTTTGTGTCTTTTCACACAAGGATGGAGGGGGACGAGGGAGCAAACAAGAGAAACGGGCTAGTGTGTCGAATCTGGGCAGAGCTGGCCCAAAGTCTGAATGAATTCAGTTCACTGCCTGTCTACCCCAGTAACCAAGAATTGTCTGTGACTCAGGTTCTGGTCCATTGTGTTCCTTGGGTCCCCGTGAGACCATGCTCTCTGCTGGCCCAACTTTCACGTGGTTCAATTCAAAGCAAACTTTTGTTTCTTCCACAGAACAAGTAATTTCCTGAAAATGAGTAATTAAAGGCCTGAAACCCTCTAAGGAATGTTCAGGCCTGTGTCAGCTCTACCTCCTTCAGGGGAAGGAGAACTGTGGCCCTGAACCTGCAGCTTGGGTTTTATGCACTTACAAAGAACTTCTCAGGTAACTCAGAGTTCTGTTGGAATCTGTGGTCAGCAGCACGGGTGTCCATCAGCAAGGCATATGTCCTAGAATGTAGAAACTAGTTTGTGTGTGTGTGTGTGTGTGTGTGTGTGTGTGTGTGTGTGTGTAAGCATATGTAGTGTATATGCCTATATATAGGCACATATGTTTGCTCAGGTGAGTGTGCATGTGGAGGCCGACAGTCAGCCCTGGACGTTATTCCTCAGGTGCTGGTCTGGAACCAGCTGATTGGCATAGACTGGCTGGCCAGTGAGCTACAGGGATCCCTTGTCTCCAATTCCCCATGTTAGAATTGAAGGTGCGTAGCACTGCACCCAGCTTCCTTCCCATGGGTCTTGGGGATGGAACTCAGGTCCTCAAGCTTGCACAGGAAACACTTTACTGACTGAACTATCTCCCAGCCCCTTAAATAGTGTTTGAAAATAAGATTTTGATATGTGTCTATTTTTTTTTCTTTAGTTTTCTTGGTTACCTTGATTCCAACACCTGCATTTTCAACTCTTTATTTCTCAGGGAGCAAATAATAATGCCTTCCTGTGTTTGGAAAGAGAATTCTTGAAGCAGTTCTGGAATATTCTGTGGAGACATTGAATTGATAGAGGCTTTTTGATAGCCGGCCAGCAAATTGTCCTTACTAAACATGACCGTGCAGTAACATGGAATAGGTCCTAGCTGGCTGGTGGCATTCCTGGGGAGGAGGGGGCTGTGAGGTGCTGGCACCCAGGCTGTGAGGTGCCTTCTAATCTCCCCTGTGTGGCCATGCAGAGCCCATCACATCTGTATCCTGCTTTGGTCTGGTGCAGCCTGTCACCCAGAGTCACACAGGTCACACCTGCTGTGACAGTCCCAGCCCCAGCCAATTGATGCCTTTTTTTTTTTTTAATTAAAAAAAAAATCTCCTGGCTGCATATCATCAAGAAAAACAACATTGTTTTCAGGGTCTCTTATCTCTCCACTCCCAAATATCCTGTTTCTTTGGGCTGGGCAGCCAGGACCAATAGAAACCTCTTCCTGCCATTGGCTGACTTCATTTCCCAGACTTAGCACAATCTCATCCGCTCAAACAACCTCATCAAAACTACTTTCTGGTCAGAGAGAAGCAATAATTATTATTAACATTTATTAACGATCAATAAACTTGATTGCATTATGGCCAGCACTATTAAGGTAAGGAGAGGGTTCCTCTACATTTGACAAAATCTTGCTCTTCTCGCTCTTGGCTTCCTTTATCAAGGCAGATAAGTTAGGGTTGGGCAACACCCCCCCCTACCACAATAGAGGACAACAAGATTTCCTTTGCGCTGCCTAGTAAATTTCCTTTTTCCTACTCCGACCATCCGCAAGGCTTAAAAACTTCAAACTCAGAAAAAAATTGGGGTTTCTAAATTCTCTGTTGAGCGCCGTGGATTACTTTTGTGAAGGCTTTTTGGAGCACTTCTGAATTCTCAGATTCTTTACCTGTTCCTAACGGTGTCTGGATGTGGGTCTGAGGCAAAGCGACAGTCGCAGAGGTTGGAGGGCAGGGTCCCAGAGACGGGCTTGTCAATGGCGAAGGTTTGGATGGATGCGCTTCAGGGACTCCTCACCACCACCACCAGCCGCGCCAGCCCGTCCCGTGGAAGTGAGGAGGCGCTCGGTGGCTGTTGGTAACAGGACGGACACATGTTGACTTGAACTGTGGGACCTCCATGCTGAGAGGACTGAGCCGTCTCAGAACTCAAATGGTGGTAACTGAGTGTGTTGGCGTATGTGTCTATCCCAAATAAAGCACCTGTCCCTCTGTGCGCTGTACGCTTTCTTCCTAGTCATGTGTGGTGTGTGGGGACCGTGAAGCTGTGGTCTGTTGGTCTATTCTCTGCTGTGTTTGGTTCTATGTGTTTTCTTGTAAATGTTTCTGGAAGACAGCTGGTAGAGTTTACTACGGAGACAAATCTGCACGGGTTGAGAATTAAATGTGGGCTGGTTGCTACAGACAGCTGAAGCCGAAATAGATGTCAGTAGAAGTACTGGTGCTCTGAGGTGGTGGGTCTGTTAAACGACATTCCAGGCCGCCAGGCTTTGGTGACATTTGTAGGAATGAGGAAAGTCAGCAGCCTACATAAAGGAAGCCAAAGAGTGTGTTATTTGTTATGTCTGTAGTTCTGTGTCACAAAGATGAGACGTGTCCGTCTGTCCACTAAGAGTTCTGCTGAGCTTGAAAACTCATGAAACTTGGGCTTTGCCCACAACTGAGATGAGGCGTTAGAAAACCCTCTTAGGTTTAATATCCGTCGCGTTATGTATCGTGTAAACTGTGTTTCAGAGTTCCACCCAATTTTCAGTTCTCAGAAACTGAAAATTAATATAATGTAATATAATATAATAAAGTAAGGCTCACAGCAAAGGCTGTCATCTTAGTGTTTACTTTCTCTGGCTTCAAGGATTAGGGCCCGCTGTAATAGTGTGACCTAGAGGGGAATTTTAACATTGGGTCTGATGCATCCTACTTTCAGATAAATGAGTAGAAATGACTTGACTTTTATAACCCCAAATTCTGTTTTTTGCTTTCTGCTTTAGATTTTTAATTCTTATCCATATTTCAGAACAATTAAATCAAATATTCTTTGTAAATCTCTTAAATAGCTTGAGTAGAAGCTTATGCGGGCTCCTTCCCGCTCCCCAAACCAATGCTTTAAAGGGCACAGAGAGAGCAGGCGGCCTTGTAGAAGGCGGAGTACATTTTGACAAACACTCCAATGTGTTACACTGTTTTGTTTAAGATCCATGTTTATGAAGAAGTTGCTTTTGAAGTCTGAATGAATTTTTATCTTTTGTATACATTTGGGGACAGTTGCTTGTGATTGTGTAGGACTCTGTGCATGGTTGAATTCTGTGTTACATGACATTGTATGTCTCCCTGTGACAGAAATGGCTTCCAGGGAATTCTTTAAGGCTCCCTGTCAGAGCAGTCTCTCTTGACAGGTGACTTCTTTGAAGTTCAGCTTTCTGTGAGGTTTCCTGGATAAAGTAATGAGATAGTTTTATGGCTTTGTTTATGGAGTGGGGAAAAAAGGTCTTGAGTCTGTTGACTGCAGTTTTAATTACACTAGTGTGAGCCTCAGATCAGCACAGGGAAATGCCCTCTCAAGTTGAGACAGTCCCCACAGGGGTATTTTCTGATAGCAAATATGCTTGGAGTTTTGGGTGTTTCAGTCAGTAAACCATTGAGTCCTTTCATTCACAGGTAAACTGTGCTTGTGAAGTAAGCACAGCACTCCAGCCTGGGATTCCTTCCCTTCAGTCATTCTGCCGAAGCCTGTGAGGCTCTTGCTGGTAGTCTTACCCAGCTCTGTGGGTCTGAGTTCGAGAACGTGGTGTTTGAGTGGGGGAGAGGTGAAGGTATTTTAGGAACTTAGATTTCTCTCTGCACATTGACAGGCTTCAGGAACAGGTTGGGGGTTCTAAGAAAAACATGTTAGCAAACGAGCCAACATCTCTGTGTGCAAGCGTTTGGAAGATGGCTCTGAGGGCTTCTTACAAGACTGAGGGATGATTGACCCTGGAGGCCGCTATTCCTCACGTAAACCTTCAGTTAGGGGTTTAATTCAGCCCTCCTAAGATTTTTCTGACCTTGTTTGCAATACCCATTGCCTTTTGGGTAGCCCAAGGAATCCTGCAATCTGCACATACACTGCATTTAAAAATATTGGGGGGGGGGATTGAATAGGGTTCCCACAGAGAAACAGTCTAACCCTGAACAATTTGAGACTGGGAAAGCCTTGATTCTAGAGTTGAATCTTTCAAGTGTGTGCATGTGTCTTTGCATGTGTGTGTATGCACGTGTCTTTGCTCAAGTGTGTGTGTGTGTGTGTGTGTGTGTGTGTGTGTGTGTGTGTGTGTGTGTGTGTAGTATACATGGAAGGAGCATGTTCTAACAGCAGCTTGAGTGGAACCAGAGTAGGAGTCAGACAGGATATGGAAATTTCCTAAGGAGGCCCAAGGTGAGCAGCTATCAAGCAGGCTCTGGATAGTTGGAAAGTTACTGAGGAGGCCCATGGATGGCACTCTGACATTGGGGATGATGAGGGAAAGGTCTTCTCTGCATAGGCTTTCATGGAGGTGGCTAAGCAGCTGTGTTCCTCACCTCCCTCTGGGCATCAGGGGAACGGGCAAGGCCTCCTTCTCAGGGATTCTGTGAAGGTGGAGGAAACTCCAGGTGCCAAGTGCTGTTGTTCTCGCTTGGTAATGGCCACATCCCAGAGCAGCCCCCAACCCCCACCCCTGCTTCTGCCCTGGCCTAAGTGCATTGAAAAGACAGCATCTCAAAGATACTCACTGTGTGCACTCCAGGCTATTCTCAGACCCTCTGTGATACTGCACACTTACGTCTGCACATGCATGAATGCCTGTGTGTGTATGTCTGTGTGTGTGCACCTATGTCCACCCGTCACCCTGACTGGTGGCCCTGGTGAGCAGAATCGAAAACAGATGAATCTCTGGGAGAACCCCCCCTCCCCCCATTGAACACACTGCAGGACTCCCACACTCTGAGAATGTTCCAGAACAAAATGATTTCTTCATCATCTGTATCTCCTTTTAACTCATTATTTTTGTTTTGCTTCTGAAAAAAAAGCAGACTCTGATTTTTAAAAGCATATTCCCAAGCACACTCATACATTCTCACCAATGTTTCTTTAAAAAGCATACATACAAAATAAAATAAATTTTGAAAAACAAACGATGCCTTCAGGAGAGCGTTACTGGTGCTTTCAGAACTTCTGAAAGAGTTTCCTTCAGCTGAGAGGCACTGATTTAGCCACTGGTACTCATGAGACTCTGAGGAGGCCTACGGGAGTTTCCAAAACATATCGTCTTGGCAAAGGAAATTTGCAGAGATGGTCTTGACAGAGTGGTTTCACACTGCCCTGGTGGGCCTTGTCCCTTTGCTACAGAGGCTTCTGCTTCCTGCCCTGCCCTGGGATACTATCAGATCACCCCAGAGGCCATCTGTTACTTTATGGGGCCACAGACACACTTGCATTTGGGTGCTCAGCTGTGTGATCCCAGCTTTCTCTCCATCACAGTGGTGACCCTTCCTCATGCTGGTGTGAGCCGGCTCTCGGTGAATGGCGGGTGCCACGGGACTCAGGTTATTGTCCCCTTTCATGACAAGCTGCCGTGCTTTCTGATGCCACTCGGTGCTCTGTGTTTCCCATAACCCAGCTTCAGGAGTAAAGCCCACCGCCATGGGCACTGCCTGGGTGGTTTCATGGACACAGAGCGAATGGCGGGGTCTCTTCCAGCTTTCATAATTGTAGCCACCAAGCCTGTGACCGCGTATACAGGGCTAGGGAGAAGGTGGGAGCACCGAATAGCATCCAGTTGCAGCAGGTGTGCCCAAGGAGTCCATTGCTCAGGTGACGGTGGTCAGCCTGCTGCCTTCACCTGTTCTGAGACCCAAGACCATGTGTTTGGTGATAGCAGGAGGCCTGGATTGTGTCTTGTTCTTGTCTGTTAGCACAAAAAGAAGGACCCTGGGGCCGGGTGGTGGTGGCACACGCCTTTAATCCCAGCACTCGGGAGGCAGAGGCAGGCGGATTTCTGTGAGTTCGAGGCCAGCCTGGGCTACCAAGTGAGTTCCAGGAGAGGCACAAATCTACACAAAGAAACCTTGTCTCGAAAACACCCCCCCCCCAAAAAAAAGAAGGACCCTGGGATCCTCCACTACCCAATTTTTTCCATAAACTTTTAGGGGAAAACGTAATTTGGCTTTGTACAATTTACAGATGGAGAGTGCAAGGTATTTTCACTATAAGGAAAGTGCAAAGATGTTCCAAAGTCAATTTAGTTTCTCTCCATCCCAGCAAGCCACAGTGCCTGCCGACCTCTGGGAAGGTCTTTCTGATTGTGTGTGCCTGTTTGTTCCTCCACACAGCTAACTGTTCTGCTTTTTGCTCTTGATACTAATTTACACACATTTTACCACCCTGTCACTACATGTTTTTAATAAACATCATTTTATGCTTTTTAAAATATAAAATCGATGTTATCATTTTTTACAACCAGTGTCCTGCTACAGAAATAGCCTTCCTTCAGGTTTTCATAAATATGGGGCTGGGCAGGCCCTATCTGATTTCTAGAAAAAGCATTTTGTGAGTGTTGTTGCTTAGAAAAGAAACTTTTGAGTATGCATATCTTTAATACCTTTGTCAAATTGAAACATTGTGTCGGTTTCACGGACACTTGCCCGCTTTCCCCTACAGGGAGTGACGCAGCAGCTACCGCCCCTCGAATATTTTGATCTAATCCACGTCATTTGGTCAGGGAGAAGGGAAGCTCACTTTTCTCATTTTGCTTTGAGTTTGTGTTAGTTTTAGCATCTTGTCCCTTTTCTGTGTGAGCCTGTCTCAGTTGTCATCTGCGGACCCGTGTTTCCCTCTTGTTCAGGCTTCTACTTCCTGGTTGATCCAGCGCACTCCCTACTGCGTCCGTCCTTCCGTCCGTCCGTCTCACATGGTCCCTGAAGGAGGCTGGCGGTGGGTGCGGCCTGCTTTCTCTAGTCCTGCACTGCTCCTTCTCTTTCTGGCCCCTTCTGCCCACGGCTCGCCTTTGTTTGTGTGCATCTGTGTTCTTATGAAGTCACGGGGCCTTGTTCTTGGTTAGAACGTGCCTGTGTCTTCATCATTGTCAGCAGCGGCTGGAAGACTGTAGGGGTTGACAAGTACTGGAACAGTGTTTTAACTAAAATTCAATTATGATCGCCAAGAAGAAAAGAGATAATAATGCAGTCATTGTAACGTCGTATTTCTTTTTTTTTTTTTTTTTTTTTTTGGTTTTTCGAGACAGGGTTTCTCTATGAACGTCGTATTTCTTTAGTGATCTCTCTCCCACTGAGATGAGTCAAATGGACTTTGTGTTTAAAGGCACACAAAATGCTTTAAAGCACATAGCTCTGGGATGTTGGATTTGTGAATCAGTTTGACACCATCCCCAGAGCTGCCTGGCAGGCCTTGTGCTAAATAAACGGGCATGTCGTCTCATGCTCAGAGCGCTTGTTCACAGATGAGGGTGGAAGCTTCGGGAAGGATGTGGATCCATCGATGATCTCCTTTCTCAGTGTCCCGGTGATCTCCTTATGACGGCTGTTTCCTGTATCCCCAGCACTAGGTTTCTCTGCAGAGAAGAATGGTGTGTTAAATGATGTGAAACACATGAAGACGCTGGGTCATGAGAGTTCTTATAGCTATCTACTCTGCCATCTGTTCTTACGTGAAAAAAAAAAAATTACCACCAGCAGCTGTTCGGTCACACAAGGCAGCTACACATTAAACTGCTGGAAGTCTGAGGGTGACACGTTGCCTCTTCTGTGTTGCCTTGATGACAGGGATTGTTTTGGGTTGCTGTTTTGCTTTCTGAGTCTTTGAGATGGTCTCACTCTGTAGCCCAGGCTAGCCTAGAACTCTTGGCAATCCTCCTGCCGCAGCCTCTCCACTGGGAGGATTGCAGGTGTGAACCGCCATGCCTGACTTAAAGGAATATATCCGAAGTGGGATTGTTTTTCCCTGAGGCCCTGGGGATGGAACCCAGGGCTTTGTTCATGCTAAGCAAGCGCCCTACCACTCAGCTCCACTCTGCTCTAAGAATTCTTTCCTTATTTGGCAGTATCCAAGGGGCAGAGGTTCCCGATTTCAGGTCGGTTGGTGACTGGCTCACATGTCCCGAGTGAGCCCAAGTGTCAACTTCCGTGCTCTGTCTTGGGCGTCAGTAATGAACACTCGGGTCAGAGTTTTCCGCTAGGCCCTGCAGCGTCTTTCGGCAGGGTGTTCGTGGAACTCGGCCCCGGGAGGAACAGGTGCCGTGCTGTTGTGTGCAGATAAGTGCTGAGGGTTTCGGAAGAGAACCGCCAAGAAAGCCAAGTAAAATTATTTATGTTTTAAAGTGTGCCACATCAGACTCCAACCATAACATCAACAGGGCTGTTACTTCAAACACTTGCTAAAAACAATGCGTGCTTAGTTCTGGAAAGTACGATAGGGACATCAAGCAGAGATGCTCCAGGTTGTGTGTGTGTGCATGCGTGAGTGTGTGTGAGTCTACGTGCACCCGTGTGGGTGTGCGTGTGGCGACCAGAGGTCAAGGTTAGCTGTCTTCCTCAGTTACTGACTGGCCAGTGAGCCCCCAAGTCTATCTTCACCACCCCACTGCTGGGGTCCACGTTTACAGGAGTGCCAGGGGTCTGAACTTGGGTCCTCATGCTTACATAGCGGGTGCTGTATGCACTGAGCTGTCTGTCACCCCAGCCCTAAACAGTCTTTCTTCTGAAGCATCCATATCTACGATGTACCGTTTCTTTTACTGTCATGAAATCACACACAGGGCCTTTTCGTTTCCCTTTCTCCTGTTTAATAAATACCATCATGGGTTCAGCTCTGAAGAGAGCCCTTCATGCCTCCACATGAATCCCCAAATCAATTGATTCAAGTAACCTCAGCCCTTTTGGCATCCCATTCGGCATTATTTTTTAAATAATCTGTTTATTCTTTGACAGTTTCATGTATTTACACAGTGTCTATTGAGCATATTCATATACGGCTTCCTCCCTCCACCTACCCCCCCAGCCCCCCACCCGCCTCCCTCCCAGCTTCATGCTCGTTGTTGTTGCCGTCAGTAGCCGCAAGGCCGATTAATACAGTCCATCTGGGCATGAGTGTGCGGCCATACTTGATAGCGCGTTCATGTGAGCGTCGCTTCAGAAGAAGAAACTATCGAAACAATAGTCAGAATGTGTCAACAAGGTGAGTTCATGTCTCAATTTGAGGCAGGTTTCTTAAGACATTGCTTTAAGAACATGTGGCTTCACGTTGCATGGCTCTCTCCTTGGAGGTCCTGTGTTTGTACAGTGGCCCTCAAGAACATGAAGGCTGACCAGGACACCACAGCCCACAGTCGTCCGTGCCAGAGGCACTTGGTATTCTATTTCTTTGTACCATTGTTGTGATAGAGTCCATGGGAAAGGATTGATTTTATCATTCCTGCAGGAGATGGCAGGTACAGATGGCAGTCACAGAAGGGCCACGGGAGAGGGGACTCCCTGGGAGAGGGTGGTCAGATCTTCAGCCTGGCACAGTGGGACCTCAGCAGGAAGTTGGCCTCCCTGTTTTTTAGGGGTGGGAAGAGCAAAGCTGGGATGCAGAGCTGATCCTCTTTGGGTTTCGGTGGCTCTGTTGATCTTAGGACTCACAAAGCAGTGCCTCATGAGACCTGGACAGCAGGGACTGTCTGTATGCCTAGACAGAAGACTCCCAGCAAGGATTCAAACCCTGTCCCTTCTGTTCCCTGGTCCACGACAAGTCATACCCTGTTTCTCCTGGCTTTTTCACCTGGAAAAACCATCATTCCCACTTGCGTTACCATAAAATGGACCGGGCACAGGAGCGCAGAACTCTGCAAAGCACGTGGGGCCTTCCATCCTCAGTGGAGGGAGGACATTTCCATCCACCCAGGCCAGGGTCCCATCTAAGATGAGCAACAACAAAGGAATATGAAATTGCCCACCAGTGAATCCCGATTTTCCATATTCGAGGGGCTTGTTTGATCTTTTTCTCGAAGGAGCTATTTTCTCTATATCATGAGATAAAAGCTCTGACAGAAACAGCCAGTTCCCAGTTGGTTACAGCACTGTGTGCTGGAGGTGGCATGCCCCAGTGTGGGGGAAGTGCCTGATGGTGCATTTTCCCGACTCTTTCAGGGAGGCCTCTCTTCTCTTTCCCTCTCCCTGACCCACACCCCCCTCTTCCTCTTCCTCCTCTTTTCTTCCCTCCCTCCCTCCCTCCTTCCCCCTTCACTCCTTTCTCTTCTTTCTCTCTTTTTGCAGCTCTCTCACTCAGGGTGAACCCTGCAGGGGCATTGAAAAGCATAAAAATCAGCAATAGAGCAGGAGAGGCCCCCGCCTGAGTGTTCAGGTGACCAGTGTCCTTATTGGGTCTGGTCTGCTTATTGCCCTCATCCTGGGAACTTGGACAGAACACTTTTGTAAAGTCTCGGTGTTAAAAAGCAGAGAGGAGATTGCCCGGGAGAGTTGGCCTCATGCAGAACTCATCCACACGCATGGCTTTGACTTCTACAGTTTCTCTTCATCTTTGTGTGGATGCTTAGAACCAAGACCATATTTGCAGCCCCAGAAAATTCAAACATTGTTGAAGGTGAAATTCAAGTGACTTTCGGGGTTATCTGACTCTAGGAGTTATTCTTTCCACTGACATGAATTAACACAGATGGTTTTTGTAGACCTGGCCTATTTTTATTCAAAGAACATGAACTGTGAAGCTTCTAAAAGAGAAATAAAATCTGCTTTGCTGCTCCATACCCCTGAGAGGATGTTGCCTGCCTGACACTAGCCCTGCCTCTGCCCCTATGGCTGGCTTGCTGCTGAAGCATAAGCCCATGGCAACTCGTTTTTTAAGATGGTGGTTATGAGAAAAGAACACATACATTTTTTTAAGCCTTGTTCTCTGGTGATGGAAAACATCTTTTTTTAGACCCTCTGTTTACTGCTTTGGTAAACAGTAAAATGCTGCTACAGCAATCACCTTGAGGATAAATGGCTTGTAGACAGACACTTCCTACACTCGCTTCCTGCCCTGATAGCCAGGCCAACAGAGGCGCAGGCGCAGGAAGGGCTCCTTGTGGAAGCTTCCTGTCCATGCGCTGCTCCTTCCTTAGTGGGATGGAGGCCTCCGGATTTTCAAGGGAGGATTCTGTGTTTTGTAGCAGGTGAAGATACGAAGCTTTACTGACTTCTGTGTCTGCCTATCTTGGTGTTATCTCGTACACAGACAGGACTGTGCTGTGTCCTGGGTGGGGGCAGGTGGGTCTCTCGGCCTTTTTGAGTCCTGGAAAGAGATTCAAGTCATTGTCCCCGAGGTAGGATGAAAGGCATCTTCTAGAATTGCTCCATTTAAAGCCATTGTGGAGCTTGCTCTCTTTAGTCAGGCAGAAATCTCCAGATTCGAATCCAAAAATTTTCAGTTCACAGTTTGTTCTCTGTGAGTTTACGCCAGTTATTAAATCCCAGGGAACGCATTGTTTAGGCCCTTTGAAGCAAAGCAAATAAAACCACAAAGCACAAACACCGAACAATAGAGAGTCATCCATTACCCATCTACAGGATATGTCCTTAGCAACTGGCCCTTTTGTAGGGGGAAAAATATATCAAGTCAACAAACAATAAACTAAACAAAATAAATAGCACGGGAGAGCCCTCAGCTCTAGCCCTGGCAAAGCCCCAAAGAATGGTGTTTACAGGCTCAAAACAGGGAAACCTGCCGCCCCCACCGAGCCTCCTGCAGAGGGTAGAAATAACCACACCCTGAGCAGCCCCTCACTGCTGCCCCCACTCCCACCCCCAATGCTGGACCTTAGACAAGGCAAACATCTCCGGCAAGCTTTTCAGTGCCGTGAGAAGGACACCAGGGTGGCCCTCTGGCCCTGTGGACACAGGGTCCGTAAGAGATGGTGGCTGCCTCAGTGGAAACAGAGACTAGACCTGACTGGGAAAGGTGTTAGATGTGGGTAGATGACTACTGACCCAGGGTTGCAAGTGGGTGCTTACCAGCATGTTGATATCCCCTAGTGATTTTTATCTGCACAGCCACTCAATGTACATATGTATTTTGTGTTTGAAGTGAAGAATTAGAATGAGATGACCCCAAGAGAGATTCCACACCACCACCACCCCGCCCCTCTTTAAACCTGTTTGCTAATCTTGTTGGAGACCTCTAAGCCTAGAACCTCAGTGTGTGTCCCGTGTGAGTGAAGACAGCCTCTTTGTCTGCAATCTGCTGAGAGGGCATCTGCTACTTTGTTGCCTGATAGTGAAACCGCACCAGCTCTCTCCCAGCATGATTCCCCAGAGGCCACCTCTGCAGGCTTGCGAAGGGTCTGGGCGTTGGTAGGACACCATGAATGGTGGCTGTGTGATTCTGGGGCCGATGGAGAGTCTTACCTTTTGGGGTCCCTTCAGAAGACCACCCACACTATTGAGGAGGGATTTGGGTCTTGGTTTGTTGACCTTGCCTGGACTGATGCAGGCTCAAAAGAGCTATTGAAAAATATCAATGAAATGTCAACAGTGATTAAAAAAAAAATTTCTTCCTTTTTTTTTTTCCATTTCAAAACAACTACATAGAAGCTGAGAAAATTAAAATTCGGGGTTGGGGATTTAGCTCAGTGGTAGAATGCTGGCCTAGCAAGCCAAGGCCCTGGGTTCAGTCCTCAGCTCCAAGAAAAAAAAAAAAAAAAAAGAAAATTAAAATTCAGAAAAGAAAATTTAAAACGCCTTATATCACATTGTCAGGGGTCTGCTGGCACTTGATTCTTTTCTGATATTATAGGGTTTTTGTTCTTCATATTTGCAGGTATAACATTTGGAAATGAAACTCGTTTTAAAAATATTGATTTACTACTCACTTCCTTTTTCATAGGCTCCTTTAGAATAGAAGCCCATGTTGCGTTTTTTCTTTTGTCTTCCTGGTTTTTGTTTGTTTGTTTGTTTGTTTTCCAGGGTTGGGGATTGATTCCAGGACCTAGTGCATGGGAGGCAAGCTCTCTGTCAACTGAGCTATGTGCAGTCCTGTGACTGTTTTGAAAGCTTGATGTGTGCGTGAACACTGAACAGCAAGCAGGGTGCCCCGGTGTGCAAGGGTGAGCTCTGTGGGTACTCACCCTAGCTTCTGTGTTTTGAAACTTTCAAAATTATTTTTTTTAAATATTTATTTTTATTATTTTAAAAAAGTGTGTGTGTGTACATGAATGCAGGCGCCTGCAGAGGCCAGAGGTCTCAATCCCTGGGAGCTAGAGTTACAGGCAGTCACAAACCATCTCATTAGGGAGTTAGGACTGATCATGGGTCCTCTGCAGGGGCGGGGCATGCTTTCTCACCCACAGCCAGCTTTTCAGCGCCCCCTTTTTGATGTTGAGACAGGGTCTCACTGTGTAGCTCAGGCTAGCCTTGAATGTGGGATCTTTCTGCTTTCTTCAAACCATTTGGATTATGCTTCATCATACACAGCTTTATTATTATTTTTTAAACTTACATGATATTTGCTCTTCTGAAGTAAATAAATGATCTTTCCGGATTGTAATTAATTCTCACGTTTGTGTTTGAACCCAGTGAACTTTGGACATTTAGAGTTTTTGTTTAAAGAAAGGGGCCAGATTGTGAGACGTGAGAGACGCAATCACGTCTGTGACTCAAGCAAAGACCCACCATCGAGCCGTTGAACTCAGCTCCATCTTTAAAATCCCAGGAAACCACAGCCAAAGAAAAATCAAGATGGGCATGAGAAAAGCATCTGCTCTTCCCCAGCCTTAGTCCCCGGATGTGTTCTCTGCCGGGCAGTGGAGAGGTGGTGCAGTTCTACAAGGAGAGACAGCCAGTGTCTGGAGCAGCCCCAGAGTTAAAAAAGATGCTGTTTTCTCCAGTTCCCAGTGTTGGAACCTTCTTGAGAGGAAGTGAGCAGGCACTTATTGAATTATCATGGATGGGCCGCTTCTATGATTAAAACTACAAGAGAGAGGCCTTCTGGTTCCTGACTCTAATCATAGCTTTTCAGGAGACTGAGGCAGGAGGATTGCAAGCTCAACGACCTGCTTGGACTACAGTGTGAGTTCAAGGACAGCCTGGGCAACTTTGACCCTATGTCAAAATAGTTACAAAGTAGAAAGAGGGCTAGGGATGTAGCTCAGTGGTAGAGCACTTGCTCAAAAGTACCCTGAATTCAGTTCTTCAGTCAGCAGTCTCTCTTTCACACACACACACACACACACACACACACACACACACACACAAATCTGTGTCACATCGGTCATATTCAGAAACTCTCAAGTAAGGACTATGAAAGCTCAGTGCTCTGAGCCTTCAGTATTATGTGACGTCATTGGGCTGATTCCTGGTGAGAGGTGCATCCCAGGTAAATGTCTGTCCGATGAATAACGGCTCCAATGGTAATTGTGTGAATGAGCATGTAGATTGACCGTAAGAAGATAACTAATGGTGACAAAATGATCATAAAGAATCTGTTCTTTTTTTTTTCCCCACATTGTGTCAAATCAAAAACATTTTAGTTCCTTTTCTGAGTGGATACACAATTTTAATGTGGTTTTCCCCCCCTTCAAAAAATCCACACTTGCCGGGAGGTGGTGGTGCACGCCTTTAATCCCAGCACTCAGGAGGCAGAGCCAGGCGGATCTCAGTGAGTTTGAGGCCAGCCTGGTCTACAGAGCAAGATCCAGGACAGGCACCAAAACTACACAGAGAAATCCTGTCTCAGAAAAAAAAAATCCATACCTTTCTTCAAAAATGGCTTAAATGATGACTTGCTGTTTACTTTAACTTTTGGTTGTTTGTGTGTAGGTATATGACGTGAGTTTTTGCACACGTTAGATATTGATAAAGCTACTGTATTCAAGCAAGTTGGTATGTCTACTGTCTCCTGTGGTTACCCAGTGTGTATGTCAAGGGGCAAGAGTACCCCAGTTTAGAGTGAGCAAAGTCCCGAAGTCCAACACCATGTCAGCAAGTGCAACCCTGTGTAGTTCATGCTCTCTAGACGCCATCATCCTGCATTCCGGATGCTTCTTCCTTTGGCCTTCATCCTGCCATTTCCTTCTGGACCCGTGGTCCTGTTTTATCTTCGGTTTGATGTCTGTGCACTTAACAGTTGTAGATTCTACCTGTAAGCAAGATCATCCAGTGCGTTTCCTTCTGTAACTACCCTGCTGTGCTTAGCATATTGTCCTCAAGATTCCTCCACATGTGGACAAGTGATAGAAAGTCACACACACACACACACACACACACACACACACACACACACACACACGTGCGAGCATGCGCCCCTTTTTGGTAAGTTTCATGTAGCTCAAGCTAGCCTGGAATTATCTATGTAGCTAGTGATGACCTCCAACTTCTGACCCTCCTCCTTGCATCTCAGGTCCTAAGATTTGAGCTCTGTGATGCCGTGTGTGGTTTCCACAACACTGAGCGTTGAACCCAGGGCTTCATCAACACCGGCCAGCATTCTGTGGACTGAAACACTTGCCCAGCCCAGAATGTCACTTTTCAAAGATGCGTAGCATCTGTACATGGCACAGGTTTTTCCTTTGTTCCCCCACCAAGGCTGTTTCCATGTCGTGTTTAAGGGAACAATGCTGCAGTGACTGGAGGCTTGTGGGTATCTTCATTGGGTGTGGACTGATTCCCTTGGATGTATATACAGGGACTGGTGGAGCATATGGTGGTCATATACTTGAGAACCCCCACCACCAGCACCCTGCCCTCACTACCTCTTGTCTTTTGGTAGGAGGCATCGTAACAGGTGTAAAATGACACCTCATTGTAGCTGTGGTTTTTATTTCCACAAACATTAGTTAGACTGAAATCTTTCTTTTTCCCTGTTGGCCATTTTTAGGTCTTCTTTGGGGAAAAGGAAATACCTTTTCAAGGTTCTTTGTGCATGTTTTTGCTGGTAGCCTAATCATAGGACCACGCAGAGCCTGGCGGGGTTTTGAGTGCTCAGGGTACTTCTTTGGTGAGTGTATGCAGTCTCCTCTGGGCTGTAGATAGGGCCTCTCCTGCTGGTGAGTGTATACAGTCTCCTCCAGGCTGTGGATGGAGACTCCTCTGCTGGAAAATTCCAAGCAGAAAGGCCACTTCTGAGCGGCTCTGGGCGGCGGCACTTCCTTCCGTGACATTTGCTTTGAGTGAATGACAGCACCTCCCACTGTTCACTTGGGGTCTGCGTTGGGTCCTTGGCATGTCCGTCAGTGTGTTGGCTGTAGTCCTTTAACTGTGTCTTGGGTGTGAATTAATGAGAAGTTGCACCAAGTGTGTAGTGGTGGAAACTTTTCACTTCTTCCGTGGCTGTAGTCACTCCTTTAAAGTTTCAAGGACTCTGTCATTTAACCTCTTAATCCCTGGTGCTGGTCTCCATTCCCTGGTCCACAGAACAAGTTTCTCCACCAGTTGGAATCTGGCAGGTGACACCACTGTAGTTTTTATATTATTTCTACAACAGATGTGATGTAAGATCTATATTAGTACATCAGTTTCTGTATTCAACTACAGAATAATCTACTTTTTAATGGAGGTTAATTTCAATAACAGAGAATGACCAGTTTATTAAATTTAAAATTGCTTACTGGAATGTCAAAATGTGCAAGTATATTATTTAATTTGGTAAATCTTATGGCTTAAATTGCTCTGTAGAAAATGATGGAATCGGATTTTTGGGAAATCATTCAGCTCTTAAGGGTGATTGCTGCTTTCCCAGAGGACCTGGGAAAGCATCGGGTCCTCTGGGAAAGCATCGGGTACCTGTGACTCCAGCTCCAAGGGATGCAACACTGAGACACTTTCTTCTACTTGTCCATGGCCTCCTGCACACATGTGACACACATTCATACAGAATCAGACACAGACACACCTATACACGTAAATAAAAATAATAAAAATGGATGAAGAAAATGGTAAAAATATCATCTTCCATGAAATGAGGTATTCTGTGATCCTGGCTAAATATTTTTGCTTAGAAAATAGTATATTTACATGTAGTTTTCAGAAAAAAGTTACAGACAGGTCTCATGGACTCTCTTCCTAGTCTCCCTGAAAGGTAAGGTTTTTAAAGCGTGTTCATTCTTTCATAATCTCTTGCATCTCTAAGGTACTTTGACCATACCCTCCTATTCTCTTACTCTTTTCCAGCTCCCACGAACTCCTCCTTTCCAACAAGTCCCCCCCCCCCCCCCCCGCCACTTCCATGTCTGTTTTGGAATCCCTGTGTCAGTCAGTATTGTCTGTGTGAGCAGGTAGGGCTTACATAGGAGAGGACAGCAGCCGGTGGCTGCACCGTTGGGGCAGTGGATCCGATTAAGTTGTTTTTATTTTTATCTTTATGGACATTCTCCAGTTGATCATTAAGGAATTCATCTCTTGGTTATCCACCTAGCATGTGGAAAGATCTGTCTGTAGATGTCTACTGAAGGAATGAAAGCATGAGGAAGGGATGATCCAGTGCATACGAAGTCTTCCTGGACGTGAAACTAGCTAAAACAGGTTCTAGTTTGTAAGGAATCAAAGGAGAGGAAATGACTTTTATTCGGGAATCAAAATGTTGGAAGAAACTTGACTGGTCCCTGAGAGCCCATTGTGTTCTGAACTAATTACATTTTGGATCTGTACACTTAATTGTTCTTGGATAATTAAAAGAGAAGCAGGGCTTTGCTGGAGGAATAGGTATGCATGGGATAATCATGGAGTAATTTGCTTGCAATTATTGGTTGGAAAACATACTAAGGAAATTATATTTTAACTTCCTTTTGTTGTTTCATTTTAACTTTTAAAATAGTTTTTTAAATTAATTAATCTATTTCTTTTACATTCCAGCTGCAGCAGCCTCCCCTCCCTCTTCTGCTTCCACTCCCCCCTCCCACCCCTCCTCTGTAAGAAAGAGGCAGGCCTCCCATAGGCCTCAGCAAAGCATGGCACATCAAGCTGCCATAAGACCAAGCACCTTCCCTGTGTTCATGCTGGGCAAGGCAACTCAGCATGAGGATTAGGCTTCCTAGAGCCAGTCAAAGCACTAGGGACAGCCCTGCTCCCATTGCCAGGAGTCCCACAAATAGACCCAGCTACGAAACTGTTACATATATGCAGAGGGCATAGGTCAGTCCCATGCATGCTCTCTTGTAGACTCTGTGAGTTCCCATGAGCTAGGCTAGCAGTTTCTGTGGGTTTTCCTGACCCCCCTGTTTCCTACAACCCTTCCTCCCTCTCCTCCCTCTCCTCCCTCTCCTCCCTCTCCTCCCTCTCCTCCCTCTCCTCATCAGGATTCCCCAAGCAGGCCCCAATGTCTGTCCTTGGGTCTCTGAATCTGCTTCCATCAGTCATTGGATGAAGCTCCTTCGACCTGGGGTAGTGACCAATCTGACCACAGGGGATGGCCAGCTCAGGCTATGCATTCTCTGCTGCCATGGGTCCTAGCTAGGGCCATCCTTGTAGACTTGTGGAAGTTAACCTTGCATCAGGCTCTACCTGACTCTGTAAAGGCCCCCTTTCCAGTCATCTTTCTCAGCACTGTCTCCCTCTTCTCACCCCACGATCTGACCCCTCAAGATCCCATGCCCACCTGCCCCCTGTCCAACCAGGAGGCTTCTATTTCCCCTTCCCAGGGAGATACATGCATTCCCCACTCCCCTTGGACCCTCCTTATTACCTAGCCTCTCTAGGTCTGTGGACTGTAGCATGGTTATCCTTTACAGCTAATATCCAATTATGAGTGAGTGCATACCATGTATGCCTTTCTGGGTCTTGATTACCTCACTCAGGATGATTTTTTTCTAGTTCCATCCATTTTCCTTTCCTGATGTCATGATTTTTAACAGCTGAGTAACATAGTTGAGCAAGTGTCCTTGTGGTATGATTGAGCATCCATTGGGTATATGCCCAAGAGTAGTATCCCTAGGTCTGGAGGTAGATTGATCTCCAATTTTCTGAGAAACTTCCATACTGATTTCCAAAGTGGCTGTACAAGTTTGCACTCCCACCAGCAATAGAGGAGTGTTCCCCTTGCTTCACATCCTCTCCAACATAAGCTGTCATCAGTGTTTTTGATCTTAGCCATTCTGACAGGTGTAAGATGGAATCTGAGTTGTTTTGCTTTGCATTTTCCTGATAGCTAAGGGTGATGAACATTTCTTTAGGTGTTTGAAATTCTTCTGTAGAGAATTCTCTGTTTAGGTCAGTACTCGGTTTTTAAATTGGATTTTTTTTTTGATGTCTAGTTTCTTGAGTTCTTTATGTATTTTGGAGATCAACCCCATCAGACATGGGGTTGGTTTCCCACTCTGTAGGCTGTTGTTTTGTCCCATGTATCCTGTTGACAGTGTCCTTTGCCTTACAGAAGCTTTTCAGTTTCATGCAGTCCCGTTTATTAATTGTTGATCTTAGTGTCTGTGCTACTGGTGTTCAATTCAGGAAGTTGTCTCCTGTGCCAATGTGTTCAAAGCTGTTCCCCACTTTCTCTTCTATCAGGTTCAGTGTAGCTGAATTTATGTTGAGGTCTTTGATCCACTTGGACTTGAGTTTTGTATAAGGTGATAGATGTGGATTATTTGCAATCTTCTGCATGCTGACATCCAGTTATGTCAGCACCATTTGTTGGAGATGCTTTCTTTTCTCCTTTCTCTCCACTTTGTTGAAACTCAAGTGTCCATAGGTGTGTGGATTTATTTACTTTATCAATTCCATTGATCCACCTGTCTATTTTTACATCAATACCATGATATTTTTATGACTATAGCTCTGTAATAGAGCTTATATCAGGGATGGTGATGCCACTGGCAGTTCTTTTATTGTACATGATAGTTTTAGCTATCTGAGTTTTTTTTTTTCTCCATATGAAATTGAGTACTGTTCTTTCAAGGTCTACAAAGAATTGATTTAGAATTTTGATGGGAGTTGCCTTGACTCTGTAGATTGCTTTTGGTAAAATGGCCATTTTAACTCTGTTAATCCAACTGATCCACGAGCATGGGAGATCTTAACATAGATCTTAACATAGATCATAACATATTAACAAATACAGATTTCAGAAATCTAAAGATGCTTGTGCCATTTGTTCCCTACAGAGTGGTGATGCCCACTGGGACGTGAACTGGATGCATCCTCCCCTAGTACAAGGGTAGAGTCTCCACTAGTACAAGGGTAGAGTCTCCACTAGTACAAGGGTAGAGTCTCCACTAGTACAAGGGTAGAGTCTCCACTAGTACAAGGGTAGAGTCTCCACTAGTACAAGGGTAGAGTCTCCTAAGCAGAGAAGCAAAGGCGTGGTCAGGCACAGGAGTTGACATGAAATAGTCCACAAAGAAAAATATGCATTCTTCTGAGGAGTCATGGCTCCCTGGTTACTGTAACCAGGGAGGAACTCAACTCTTGGTGTAAACCCAGCACTGAGGGAAGTTTGACTAAGACTATAAGGCAAATGTCAGGTCGTGTGATACCCTAAACTGGAAACATGTTTTGTTGTTGTTATAAACAACTGCCGCATTAGGATATCAATCCCCCCCTTCCCCCCCCCCCACCGGCAACTGTGACAAATCCCACCCCACTGACTTTCAAACCTCACGCTTCTATTCTCCCATTTAGGGAGGATAGGTGTCCCAGTTGCCCTGGCAGGACAGGCTTCTCACGGAGGTTCTAAGGGGGATCAGACCCCATGCCTCTTCTCTGGCTTCGATTGCCTGCTCGGGATGCTTGTGGTCCCCTTCATTCTGTTCACTGACTCCTGTCTGTGTACTGTTCTGCCTCTGCTCTCACAGAGTCTAGAACCAAGTTTAAAGTAGTGTGACCTCATTGCAGCCATTCATTACACTGGCAAGTCCCAACCTCTGAAGAGGCTGTACTTTGAGATCCCAGGTGGACGTGGATTTGTAGGAACACCTACAAACGCAGGATTTGTTCGACCACCATAAATAAGAAAGAGGTAATGGAGGTCATGGAGGCCTAGCTGCACAGTCTGTTGTTGGAAGAGACTTGGGTCACTGAGGTCCCTATCAGGTGTAGCAAGAATGCCAGGGGTCTTACCTTCATGACTTCATAGCAACCACTTCTGTGTAAACAGCATTCTAGAAGGTAGGAGTATAATTCATTTTATTAGGAAAAGAAAATGAAATGTGGTAGTGTGCCCGGCCACCGCCACAGTGTTAAATCCTGTGTGATAATCAAAGTGAAATCACTGTAGGGTGAAGCGTTCACCCGGCAGCTGGTTCAGTTTCAGAAGATACCCAGTGGGATGCTGCGGTTTCTCTTATCAGTTGACTTAGTAAAGACAAGAGAAGTGCAAGGCAGACTCAAGGCTCCATAGGCGCACCCGGGTTTGCTGCCCCAGCCGCCAGTCATCCTTCTTCTCTTTGCCCCGCCTACCAGGGTAGATGAGCGTGCTAGTCACCTCTTATGAAAATGTGGTTGTAGTGTCCTCTGTCCAAAGACTGAATTCATAAAAATAGGCCCACATGCTAATTGTCAGGCATCATCTCTTTGTTCTTGCTTCTGTATCTTTGATATCTGCTAAGGAGTCACACATGTGAAGATTTCATTCTAGAGATGGGAACTGCCTGTGATACTCAGGTGCTATGTCATCAGAAGTAGCTTAGTTTCTGGGTTCAAAACCTCATCTTGCCACTAATAATGAGGATTCTGTAAGATTAAGAAACAGGTTGTGGGCCGGGCTGGGCTGGGCGGTGGTAGTGCATGCCTTTAATCCAGCACTCAGGAAGCAGAGGCAAGCAGATCTCTGTGAGTTCAAGCCTGGTCTACAGAGCAAGTTTCAGGACAACTAAGGCTACAAAGAGAACTCCTGTCTAGAAAAACCAAAGAAAGAAAGAAAGAGGGGGAGAGAGGGAGGGAGGGAGGGAGGGAAGAAAGAAACAGAGAGGAAGAAAGAGGTTGTGGACTTGTGTCACGGGTCACATTGTCTGTATGCTCTTGCCTTGTTCATGTGCACAAGATCAGGGATGAAAATGTGTCCAGCTCACATGCGGCTGTGGCACCAAGGGGCACACAGAGTGATGGGTGAGGTGGAATCACACAAGTGGAATCCTTTTTACACTTGTGATTTAGTGGCGAATACAGGGCTAAGGCAGGTCCCTGGGATTTGGAATTAAGATCTTTCAAAGCTTCTAAATGGACGGATGGTCGGGGCTTCGTCTCTTTTTGTGTACCGTTAAGCACATAATTGTAAGTTTGCAGAGCAAGCCCCTGTTTCCAGGGTGCTTTTTCTCAGTCTACAGTGATACTTCTCTGTGTGACTGACGTCTGTGCCATGCTATATTCAGATCCTAGTGTTGGACTGGCCTATACCCAAAACATGAGTGAGGTAACCATGGAAATGTGTTTGGCTGTGTGCAAACATGTCCATGTCCGAGAGGCCTCAGGGGCCAGGGCTTACCCATTGGGTTCAAAGTGGAGATAAGAGCTCATGGGCTGTTTTAAGAGCCATGTTAGGACAGTAAGATGGTCGAGATAGGCTAAAACCCTGGGGGTAGATAAATTTTCTTACTGCATGCTCAATGAATGCTTTCAGATTTCCTTTATTTTAAAATTAAGATATAAGTTGTGGTCCTCCTCAGACAAGCTAGTCACATGGATCACCGCCCCCCTGTATGGTTTTGCACATGTACTTTTATATGTCTTGTTCTTTTTATTGTCTAAATACTGGGTATGGCAGGAGGCACCCTATATCCATTTGTGACCAGCCATGAGCATCATCCGGTCTACCTGTTTAACTAGCATCCTGTGCATACATGCATAGGCACAACCCAGAGGCTCGATATAAGCAAATACCAAAGAAAGCTACCGCCTGGATGATAAGATAAATGTCTGCAGATCCTGCTCTGGGCTTGCAGAGGTTATTTTTAGCTGCCAGCTTTCCCAGCAGATGCCTTAACCTTTTGGTGCTTTACAGGGGCCCTTTGGTTAGCTCCATCCTTACAGTGTGTGCTGATAACAATGAGATCACAGGTTTGCTGTTTGGGAAGCCAGTAACTTCTCAGAGATGAAAAGGAACAGCTACTCTGTCTTCTGGGACCACCAGCGACAGGGCTTCTGCAAATGCTTCTGTGGTCCATAGGCAGGAACGTAGAGTAAGACCATTGCATGAATTTCTACTGATAGACAGAGGGAAAGAGAAAGTCTCCAGTTCCTTCCAGTGGTAGACATGGCCCTAAAACAGCTATGCCCTGCTCTCTTGGGGATTTGACTTCAAAACACCTCAGTGGGGTTTTATGCTCATGACCTCAACTTACTGAACCCGAGGACAGATCATCAGGGCTCCATCCACTGTTGTCTACTTTTTTCCTGAACTTGGTCGTTGGTGCACATCTGTGAAGGGGCCGTTGACGTGGAATTCAAATCTGGTTGTTTAGTCTACGCCGAGTGGGGAAGGGTTCTGTCTCTTTAATATTTATAGCGGTTGGACAGAACTTGCCGGGTGAAGGTTAATTGCTCTCCAGTTTAAGCAGCTCTCTGCCCAGATGGGTTATCAGGGCTGAACACTCGTTACAAGATTAATCTCATTTCCGACAAGACTTCCCTTTCCTTCAACTGATTTCTGCCCAGCCATTGGAGCTGTCATCAGCCGTTAAAAGGAGGGTGGATCGCTCTGGGACAGAAGTACTGGTATGCACAGAAACAATGCAGAGCGATGTCCTATCTCGTGGACATCTTTAGGAGAACACATTTCAGCCCTGCTGTGAAGGCCAAGGCTCATAAACAGCAGGGACAATTGGAGCATTTGTGTCTATGTGTCGGTGACAAATTTCTGAGGTGATTACAGCCCCTTCCCTTGCAGGGGGATCCTGTCCTGGGACATGGAACCACACTTTGGGTGTTATTGGTTTGAAGGTTTTCAGTCATACTGTGATCAGTTTCATAGCTGAGGTTCCCCACCCAGGCAGGGAGAGGCTTGCACATCATACTGTGTGCCATTGTTGTGAATGGGAGCTATAGCTCAGAATAAGTAGCCTTCAGGGATCATGACTCTGGGCAACCCACTGTGTGCTGTGTACCTATTAGGTGGCTCCTTCAGGGAATTCCATGCACACCTAGGTTTGTGTTTAATCTCAGAGACTTCGATACGTGGTGATGGCATGTTGGCCTGAGAAGAGCAGGCTGAGTTCTCTTTACTTGAGAATACGTCTCTTCATTTGTTTAGGTTGTTTCAAGAAGTTCTTCCAGGAACATGGCAGTTGGCTCTGGGGTATGATGTGTGGGAATCGACTCATTGGCTTATTCAGCAGTGGTGTTCCCTACCTCCACCAGCTGAGGCTATGCAGGTGGAGGGTCAGGCCCCCGGTCCAGTGGAGATGGAGAAGGCAGCAGTGGGGGTGGGAAGTATTGCACACACACAGAGCCCAGACATACTGAGATGCAATACACCAGGAGGCTTTGGGACAGAGCCGGAGGATGGGGCTTAGGGGCTTGGCGCAATCAAGGTGGCCAGGGTAGGTTGGCAGACAGCAAGTGCCAAAGCCCTGGGGCAGGAGCAGTCTTGGGGGTCTAAAGACAATGTTCCCCTTATTCACCTGGGTCACAGAGGAAGCAGAAGGGCCCAGCGCCCTGATAAAAGGGCCCCCTGCTTTGGTTGTGGTCGCATATGATGTTAAACACCAGAACCCTCTCCATATCGAGGAGTACACCCAAGGTGTGGGGAACCTGTTCAATGGAGGAGGTGCCTTTGACAGGGGGCTCAGGTGAAGAATGTAGAGGAAATTTCAGTCGTTCAGGTTACACTCTCATGTCCTGGATCCGCTTGGCTCTGGGCTGGGTGGTGTTCGAGGTCTCGGGCTTCCTGTGCTGTGCTGTGGCTTTGCAGTTCGTTCAGTTGGGTTTCTCACTGACCTGTCTTCAGTGGTTACTACGCTCAGTCGGGCATTGGAGCCCAGCAGCTGTGCTAGAATCCTGGCTTTGCCGAGCAGCGCCAGGCATCTTAGATGGCTGAGCCTCCATTTCTTTGTCTTTAAAATGGATGTTGCCGGGCGGTGGTGGCTCACGCCTTTAATCCCAGCACACAAGAGGCAGAGGCAGGAGGATATCTGTGAGTTCTAGGCCAGCCTGATCTACAGAGCGAGATCCAGGAAAGGTACAAAGCTACACAGAGGGACCTTGTCTCGAAAAACCAAAAAAAATTTAAAAAATTAAAATAAATAAATAAATTAAATAAAATGGGTGTTGATGTGGCTCCTACTTTAAAACGTTGCCATGTGGGTGTGCATTCCTCCACAGGGTGCGCACACTATCTCAGTGAGCTGCCAACTGTTACAAAGGCCCTATGCTGTCTGCACGCTTGCTTGGCCTATCCATCCTTTTTTCTTTTCTGAACAAAATGTAATGGATTCCTATTCAGCCAAGAGACATTTTCAGTGACATCGTCAGGGGAGTACTTTGTGTGTCACACCAGTATTATGTGGTTTGAGGAGATCGTGTGTGTGTGTATATGAGCCTGTGTGCATGCATGTGTGTATGCGCCTATGCACATGTATGCATGTGTGTATATGTGTGGGTGATGCATGTATGTATCTGTGTGTGCATACATGAAGGCCGGAAAGGTATACCAAGGGTCCTACCTTATCATGCTCTGCTTTAGTCACTTGAGAAAGGCTAGGTGAGCCCAGAGCTAGGCGGGCAGCTGGTAAGGCCCAGTGTGACATAGCCATGCCCAGCTCTTTATGTGGGTGCTGGGAACCAAACTCAGGTCCCCACGCTTGGCAAGCAAGTGCTTCTTCCCATAGAGCCGTCTCCTCAGCCCTGCTCAAGGAGATGTGTGAGCCCACAAAGGCATGTGGTATTCATTGAAAGAAGCAGGGAGGAGGTGGGGAGGAGGTGAGGAGGAGCGGGGAGGACTGAGTCATTGTGCCACCCGGCGCTGTGATGACAGGTCCCTCTAGGGATGCACTGATAGGCCACTGCCCAAGGGCAGATAAGGGCACTTGGTGCTGCACTCACCAGGGTGGGTGGCATCTGGGTGTTTGGGTCTCCTCACCTTCTCTTTCTTCTTGGCTTCTCTGTGGAGAAATTCTCCATTTCCCTCCTGAGAGTTCTTCCAGGGGAGCCACAGACCGGAAGTACTTTGGAGAGGGTGAGTGGAGAGAGCCCACAGGAAGTTCTTAGATGTGATCATTTTTGTTGGTGGAGTCAAATCCCAGTATGTCGCACCCTTACAGTTACTCCATGGGTGACTCACAAGGCAGCCAGAATTGCCACTCCCAGACTGCACTACGGTTTCTGGGAAGTAAAGGTCTCC
Source organism: Peromyscus californicus insignis (assembly GCF_007827085.1). Taxonomy (NCBI): domain Eukaryota; kingdom Metazoa; phylum Chordata; class Mammalia; order Rodentia; family Cricetidae; genus Peromyscus; species Peromyscus californicus. The sequence goes on along the minus strand of NW_026294458.1, from coordinate 76,647,538 downwards.
TACATGATGTATTTCCTTGTGAGTAAACTTTGAACCAGCCTTTCATCACCACTCAGAAAAAAAACCAGTTGACATTTTCATTCCAACTTCTTCTCTCTCTCTCTTTCACACACACACACACACACACACACACACACACACACACACACACACACACACGATACATACGTGTGTGTGTATATATAAAACTCTATAACTATCGATATGTATAGACATCTTATTCATAGATATATATCCATATCATATTTATAGATATGTTACATATAGATATGTATAATATATATTCTTATTTAAGTTCCAGCCCATCTAATTTGATAGAGAACATAGCGAACTTTAGGATGATAGCTAAATTATACAATTACGTATAACTGTTTCACGAAATTATAGCACTCCTAAGTCATGTCTTTGAAAAAAGTTTTTTTCTTCTCCTGGTTATTACTCCCCACATGTGTGAGAGTTCCAGATTTGGGTCTCTCTCTCACATCAGCACAGGATTAGGTTTGAATCAGCACTCCCTCACACTGTCCGCTGTGTGCCTAATAATGGTCTCTTCAAAACCGAGAACAGCTGTCTAGAACTGCATGGGTGATCGATCATACAGAGAAAACAGAAACAGTGGCAAACCGAAGGAGACAAAGGGCCATGGCTGCGGCACGTCGCGTCGCAGGCCACCTGCAGGACTTCTGTGACTCCGCCCAGCACAGTGACCTCGCTGTGGTTGTACTTCTCTGGGGACTTTGGAGGTCTGGGTGGTAGCCGTCCCCTTCTTACTTGATTTAGAAGCTGAGGTCAATCTGCAGCTTCCTGGAGTTGTCAGGCCCAGGGTTCAAGGTGACCTGAGCAGGCGTTGTCCAGAATTGGTGTGCTCCCTACATTGCACGTCCTGTAGACGCCTTTGAATCTACTCTCCTTTGTCATGGTGACAGAGGACATCACAGATATGGCTATTTTGCAACAAAACTTTGTTTTCACAGACAGGGGCTGCCCTGGGCTAGGGAGCTAAGTCTCCTGAGTCCTGGTTAATAATCCTAAACCAGTACTATTTTTTGGTCTTGCTCATGGGACCCTGGTTTTGTTAAGATTCCAACACACGTAGAGCTAGGGTAGGTATACAAGAAACTCTCTGTGAAAATCAAGAAATTCTTCTTATAATTTTTAAGTTATTTCGCCAAAATAGTTTGGAAAGTGGAGAAGCAACAATTGTGTGGCTGTGTGCCAACTTTGGGTGGCTTCTGTGTACCCCTGCCATGTACTCCTGCTGTATACCTTCTGGCCCCTGGTGCCTGGATGTAGTCAGGTGTGGCTGTACATATTCCATCAATACAGCCCAGCCCAGGAATATGTTTTCTGCTCATGCTCTCACCTGAATGGTAGAGAGATGCCAGGATCTGATTCCTTAGAATGAAGCTCTCCAAGCCTCAGAATGGATCCCCAAAGGGCCTAATAGACGTTAGCTCAACAGTGCCACGTATCTGGACTGTAAATCTCTTCCCCTCTCTCTACGGCATGTTTGCTTGTAAAACTGGCTGAGTAGACTCCACTGGAACCCAGGGCTTGTTCCCCACTTGCAGGCACAAGGACATGAGTTCAGTCCCAGGGTTTGTAATCCCAGTTCTGGCTTGTCAGTCACAGGAGGATTCGTGGGGCTGGCTGAACTAGCCTAACTGGGGAGTTCCAGGTTGGTGAAAGATGCTGGCTCAAAAGCAAACAAAAGGTGGACAGCTCCTGAAGGATGCCTCCCAGAGCTAAGCTCTGCCCTCTGCACGCGTGCGCACGCGCGCACACACACACACACACACACACACACACACACACACACGCTCGATCACTCCCAGAAAAACAAAATCAAATGTATACACACACACACATGCTCACTCATTCCCAGAAAAGCAAAACCAAATGTGTACACACACACACACACACACACACACACACACACACACACACACACACACACACGTTCCTAGAAAAGCAAAACCGAATGTGCTGCTTAGCTTCCACTCCAAAGCTCTCCTGAAATGGAGAATGCCTCTCTACTGAGGCTGAGGAGTGGAAAGATGGGATTAGAGTGTGTATCTCTGGGAACTCATCCTTCAGAAGGACAGAGGCTCTGACTGTTCTGAGCTGTGGAGACCTCTCTCCAAGCACATTTCTAGGCAGGTGTTCAATATGCAGAGCAGGCAGCCTGACTGAGCAGGGAAGGGCCTCAGAGAGCAAACCAGAGCCTGAAGATACAGGATAGAGAAGCCTCAGCAGGGCCAGGAGTTACAGGTGGCAGGCAGCTGCAAAGGCCACGGGCTGACACACATATGGATCTGTCCACTGGAGCTGGAGTTAACAGAGGCCACACAGTGGGAAGCTCAAAGCTCATTCTGCAGGTCTGTGGCAAATCCAAATTTGCATTGCCAAATTAGGACATCGAACGTGAAGTTGAATTCACTGAATGGAGGCTGATGTTTCCCTTTAGGAAGAGGAGGGGTTCCCGGGGCCTGAGACAGCGTGCCCTTTCTCTAGACCTATAAGAACCTTCTTAGTAGCAAGGGCCAGGGTCCTGGCTGCAGAGTGGTGGCAGTGGCCACTTTCTAAGTAGATGGCAGACTTGGTCCAGTTTTTAACCGCTGTCCTTTCTCTTGCCGTCTCCCTGGTCTCTCTGATTCCTGCATAGGTGTGTCGCACAGTGCCTCCTTGGGGCTTTGCCATCTCTGGACAGGAGTTACAGGTTCATAGGAAGAGTGTCTCAGAGGGGGTGTGTCCACCTTGTGTCCTATCAGAGGGTCAAGATGCCAGTCTGGGACCAGTGGGTGTGTTCACCTGGATGGCTTGGTTGAAGCACCATGTGCCACTTTTAGGGAAGAGGTTTAAATTCTATCTTTGGCAAGGAAGTTATAAAAGAATTTGTAGACAAACCAGTGGTTTGTCTCTTTAATGCTGCCCTGCCGATCTCAGGGCTACTCAATAGCTCTTGTGTGTGGTGGCGACGTACCTTTCCCCTCATTCCTTTGCACTGACTATTTTGAATTTTTTTTCTAACGAAGAGCGCTCCCTGGGGCCGAGGAGATGCTCTGTTGGTAAAGTGCTTGCAGCACAAATGTGAGGACTGAGTTCACATCTCTAGGACCTAAAAAGCCAGGTGTGGTGGTGCAAACCTGTGTTCCCAACACTAGGGAGATGAATACAGGAAGATTCCTGGGGCTGGGTGGTCGGCCAGTGCAGTCAGGGAGTGCAGGCCAAGGAGAGCCTGTCTGAAAAAATAAAATGGAGAAGAGATTGAGGAGGACACACACAGTGAGATTCTGACTTTCACACAAACACATGAATACTCCCTGTGTACACACACACACACACACACACACACACACGAATACTTTCTACATACACACATACAAACACTCCCTACACATACACACACACACACACGAATACTTCCTACATACACACACACACACACACAAACACTCCCTACACACACACACACGAATACTTCCTACATACACACACACACACACACACACAAACACTCCCTACACATACACACACAGTGAGATTCTGACTTTCACACAAACACATGAATACTCCCTGTGTACACACACACACACACACACACACACACACACGAATACTCCCTAAGTATACACACACACAAACACTCCCTACACATACACACACACACCACACACATGAATACTTCCTACATACACACACACACACACACACACAAACACTCCCTACACACACACACACAAACACATGAATACTCCCTAAGTATACACACACACACACACACACAAACACTCCCTACACACACACACACACACACAAACACATGAATACTCCCTAAGTATACACACACACACACACACACACACACGAATACTTTCTACATACACACACACAAACACTCCCTACACATACACACACACACACATGAATACTTCCTACATACACACACACACACACACACACACACACACACACACACACACAAACACTTTCTACATATACATGAACACTCTCCCATATACACACACAGGAACATCCCACATAAACAAAATACATACAGAAGTGTCGCTTACCCTGACTGATTTTATTTAATTCTGTTGTGAATTTAATCACTATAGACATTCGGATATATTTATTTGATCCTTTGTGTCATAACCTAGAACTGTCTTGATTTACTTTACTGCTCAGCATTAGCCTCCAGGAACACCTGTGTCCTTTTGAGATGTTTCTAAGATTTGGATTTACTTGTTTTTGAGCACGTCTGTTATTACTCTTTGAGTAGCTATGATCCTCTGCTTATGGTAGAGCACTCTACTGATAAATGTGGCCTAATTTGCAAATGCAGGTTGAACATGTGCGGCCTTTACCTAACCCGCCACAGGGCATGGCTTAGCAGCACCCTGCAAAGGGCCTGCTGTTTGTTCTTGTTGTCTTGGGGCTGGGCTCATGGCTGCTGCCCAGTGTCTTGAGAGAGGTCGCCATTTCGCGATGCTTGACTGAAAGAGGTTAAAAGTTCACAGTTCCAAGCATGGTTTCCACAGACTGCATTGCGCTGTCATAAAGTAAAAAGATCATGATGTCATGGTAAGTGGAGACCCCACCACTGTAGACTGCTTTGCATGATGGGAAGGTGCTATTCCTGCTTAGAAGGCAGTAGGAAGGGATGGGGTGCAGATTCTGGGATGCACTAGCCGTAGCAGGGAGTCGAGGTCCGCCCCAGAGCTTCGCAAAGGTGCAAAGACAATATGTAAAGCAAGACTGTGTGGACACAGACTGCCAGACTCAGGCAAGTGTGAGCACACGGCTGCCAGATGCATTTCCTTCAGGTCCTTCAGGGGCTCCTTGGAGTAGAAAAACAGGAAAGTTGGACAAGATGTCCCCTGAATGTACAGGAGGTGAACTGAGTCTGCAGGCCAGAGGTCAAAGCACATGGCTGGGTCCTGTGCAGCTGCTTCTGCTGAGGCCACAGACCAGAGGAGCTGAGCCACATTGCCAGCTCGACCCTTCCCAACTCCGGCTGTGGTTTGCAAATGGTTTTTGCAAACTGATCACTTTTCTTTCCTTTCCCTCTTGACTCTCAGGACGCCCACATGCGAGAACTGGGGTTGCTGTACACGATGATGATTCCAGCCACTGTACCCAGTGCTGGCACCCGCTCTGAGAGCCCACTGAGTCATTCTGTCGTCTGTTTGTGGTTAGGTTTGGTGCCAGTAGGAGCGTGTGGGGCAGGTGTCCGTGGGAAAGTGGAAAAGGCTGCTTACATACTTCAGTGCTGCTGGTACTTGGAAACCTCTCAGAAAGAGGGGAGAGTTTGGCCCAACAACCATTTTTGCACATGATTGTTTTCTGATGATTGAGGTAGGCGCTGTCCTCTCAACAGGAAGGATGGAGGCGGTCATGAGGATGGACACCAACCTCAGAGGATGTTTCCACATTGTCTTCTCATTCTCAGAACACCCTATCCATCACCCCTCAGTGTGGCAACACAACTTGGACACCATTGTTCTTTACACCCTCCTGTTTGGGAGAGAAGAGGCATTTAAGAATCAGTCAGTCATGTGGTGTCCTCTCTCTCCCTCTCCCTCTCCCTCTCTCTCTCTCTCTCTCTCTCTCCCTCTCTCTCTGCATGGATAGTTCAGAAGACAGCCTTTGTTTTCAGTCTCTAGGTGCTGGCCTAAGAGCTTGGCAGGCTGGGCTGGCGCAGCTGAGACAGTGGGATCCTACCTTTGCCTGTTCAGCACTAGGATGACATGAGATCTCCAAGATGCCTGCCTTTTGTGTGTGAGTTCTGGGTATCAAACCCACCCAGGTTCTCATGTTCATGTAGCGCACATCTGAGCATCCCACTGAGCATCCCCCAGCCTAGAAGCCCTTATTTTTTTTAAAGAGCTTCTTTGAATTTCGTTATTTTAATGTTTAAATCAAGCGATTGGACTGTTTGTCCCTTTTCATCACTGACCCCTGTCATCTCATTGAGCCTGCTTGTGAATGAATCTGCTCTGATACCATCTCTAACGTGGATGTGTCATTCACCACAGCCTCTTTGGGAGACGAAGCAGTAAGGCATGCATAAACCAGGGAGACAATGTCATGGTACCTACTTAGGGGAGGGAGGCTCAGAGGAACTCAGCTTCAAATTCTACAGGAAGACACAGAACACTCAGTCACCTGGGCCTTCCCCAGCCCTCTTCTGGCTCATGGTCAATCTTATGAAAAAGTGCACAAAACTTCTTCCATTTTAGCCCTTTTTGGTTTGTTTCTTACTTAGAGTCAAAATGTGAATTATTTTTGCATTGTCCCTATAATTTATAGCAATTTTCATAAACTCTTATAAAAATAAATAGAATAGAAATTGATGAGCAGTAGAAAGTGGCCCAGGTCAGATACCAAAACCATGGGGGTGTGAATTGTCTTGCCCAAACAAGAGGCATGCCCATGCAACACAAGTAACACAATTAAATAGACGGATTCCTTATGAAAAGGGTGTAGAAAACCAACAAGTGTGAATATTCACTGTGTGAAGATGTTATTGGAATGAAATGGGGCTGTGCATGTAAGCACACTCCGTGAGCTGTGCACAGGAGGGAACAGGGATACTATCATTCATTCTCTACCATCATGTCCTTACCATCAGCAGTCAGCCCATACAATTCAGGCTTTATGACCTGAGCGACAGCAAGTCCTGCTTACGAGCTGCCTGTATGTTCAGATCACAACACTTCATTTGAAAATAAAAATGAAAAATAACTTAGGACGTCACAAAATATGTTTGCTATGAATCAGTATTGCCTTAGAAGAAAGAAGGGGAATAGAATAAAACAGTACAGTACTCTAGGGGAATGCAGAGCTCAGTTAGTTATGGCCAGTTGTACATCTTCATTCCCTAAGAAATCAGGGTGTTCCCAGCATTAGCGCCCTGCACACGTGCACGATGGTTATGAGACCGTGTGTCTATCAAACTCCCATGCAAAGAGCTGGAAATTCTTAAGGTGCTTTACGAACGGCAGGGACCACTGATGTTTGTTTGTGTGCTTGTCTGTTTCCCCGGCATGGGTCACCACACCCGACTTTTTTACGTGGGTCCTGGGTATTGACCTCAGACCCTCACACTTGTCCAGCAAGCACGTTCCTTCCCCGGGCTGTCTCCCCGAGCTGTGGAACTCAGAGTTGTCTTCACAGTCTCACCTTAACCACCAGCTCCTAAACGTTAGCTGTAGAACAAAACGAAAGAACTTGCCGCATCACCGTGAACGTTGTCTGTTGCACACGTAACTGTGTTCCTCGCTTTGTTCTATCAGCCGGGAAATGATAGACTGAGCTACAGGAATCAGCAGTCCTAAAATGTTGATGGGATCAAAGAGATAAAGGTGTCCTTCTCACTCCGTTCAGATCACCTGCAGGGAGAGAGTGACACCAGAAGTCATGCTCTAATTCTGACAAACGGCTGCCCACATTCTAAGGGCCCGTTAGGTCCTGGAGCCAGCAAACTTTAGGAGAGTGCTGTCACCTGCTGCCGTTGGCGTGATGGCTGATTTCGATTGTTTTAAGAAATACCTGGGCAGTGGCGGCGCACGCCTTTAATCTCAACACTCAGGAGGCGGAGGCAGGCAGATCTCTGTGAGGTCGAGGCCAGCCTGGTCTACAGAGTGAGATCCAGGACAGGCTCCAAAGCTACACAGAGAAACCTTGTCTCGAAAAACAAACAAACAAACAATAAAAACCACAAACAAACAAAACAAATGCCCAGGGCGTTAGTGAGACACACCTTTGGGCGTGTCTACAACTCACGAGTTGAATGGCAGCGTTGCCGGCGTTGACCATGAGCCTGCACACACCCGCCAGTTCTTGAGTCCAGAGCGTAGGAAGGTTTGACAATAGGCCGACATGATGTGGGGCTTCCTTTCCCAAATCTGCTTTCCTCTTGTGGTTATTGGAAGCTATCTTTATTGCTCCAGTCAAATAACTGCCAGAGCAATCATCTCCAGCCACCTACGATGGGTGGCTCTTCCAAGAACCTGTTGGGCCACCCAGGCCAGATTCAGAAAATTAGAGGGTGATGCGGTAGAGTCATCATTCCTGGGGAGAGCTCCTGCTTTTCGGGTTGTTTATGAGCTTACGTGCTGCCGTGCTGCCGCTGTGGGAGGCTTCCTCCCTGCTGTGGCTTTACATTTCGGAGGACAGAGAGTTGGGTCACCCTCTAATGAAATAGATCAGTATCATAAACCAAAGAAATCACTGGAGGACTTGGTGGCTTATGGGAATCAGTACCTAGCTCTCTGTACCGCTACACCCAGCTTTCACATGCAGCTTTTTCATTTCATTTCATTTCTTTTCTTCTTTTTTTTTTTAACATGGGCTCTGGGGGTGGAACTTAAGTGTTTACAAGGCAAGGACTTTACCAACTGAATTTTCTTTCCAGTTCCTGGTTTATGGTCTTCTTGGCACAGCCACCTCCTTTGTGCCACAGCAGTCCCACATTGATGAGGATTGTCGAGAAGACGGTAGAGGGTGGACACCCTCACCTACATTTGCAGTAGATCCTGTCTACTGGGTTTTAGAGAGTGGGAATCAGCACTTTTCTCCACTCCCTCAGTTATATTTTAAGTCATGAAGTCATAGATTTAATGGAACACACCGAGTCACCCCCCCCCATGCTTCCCATTTCCTATAACTCAGCTACCAAAGTGAGTAGCTGAGTAGTAAGCTCAGTGGAGGAGCAAACTACTACATTTTATTGCTGTAACCATGGGTCACTTTAGGCAGTATAAACTGTCTCAGCCATGATTAACCATCTAAATTGTGGGTCTCAAACTTTTGGTCTTAGGGTCCTTTTATGCTCCTAAAAGTCAGAGGTATAAAGCATAGTTATTTATGTCAGTGACATCTATGAACACTCGCAGAATTAGCTAGGGAGCCAGGGAATTTGAAACATCTACTTACAAATTCACTTACAAGTGAGAGTGAGAAACCTATATGTTAGCACAAACAGTAGGTGTCTAAGAAGAAATAGCTTTATTTAATAAATGTTTAGGGAGAAAAGTGTATTAGTTATCTGATAGACAAGCCTCTTGAATGCTCAACCGAAAGTGTCATGGGTTCCCGTGTGTTTACAGGGGTTTACCTGGTCCGTTTTGCTTGGCAGCAATGTGTAGCCTCTGGCTAATGTCCTTGACTTGCAGCTGTGAGAGGATAGGAACAGGAAAGGCAAACATGTGTCAGAAAACAGCTGCACAGTCCCTGGAGGGCCCCGGGAACCCCAGGGTGCTCCTGGACCATGCTTGGATGGCTGTAATGTGGTACCTAGCATTACGCTGTTCAGAGACACCCAGCAATGAACCGAGGGTTATACATTCTCTGTCCTCCTTGAGGAGGACTGTTGACTGTCATGGTTGAACTGTGTCTCCATGGTCATATGTCCTGACCCTCAATACCTCAGAATGTGACCTTTTTGGAAAAGTCTATACAGAGGTCATCAAATTCAAATGAGCTCTTTAGGGTGGTTTCTATTCCACTGTGGATGCAGTCTTAATGAAAAGGCCATTTAGACCCAGAGACAGGCATGTGCAGAGGGGAGAGATGTGAAGTCATGGGAAGAAGACGGCCCTAGGACAGCCAAGAGGAGGGGCATAAAGAGGAATCAGTCCAGCTGACACCTTGGCCTTAAACTTCAGCCTCTAGAGCTCTGAGGCAAGGAGGTATGTCTCTCCAGCCACTCAGCCAGTGACACTGTGCCTGTAAGCACCGCAGATGAACATGCATGCCCAGACTGCCCACCACTGAGACTGGGTTCAAAGCAGTCTATGAGACCCAGCCTGCCACCTTGAAGAAAATCTTGAGGGCAGAAGAGGAGCTTTCCTTCCTGAATGAGGAACGACCAGACTCTATGGACGCTCTGAGAACTAGAATTCTCCAGAGACTGGAACAGCGGCAAAGGGTTCTAAAAGCCCTGTCCTCAGACACGTTGGTTCTTTTGTTTAAACAGGAAATAGCTGGCGATTTGCACGGTTGCTCAAGCCCGAGAACCCATGTCTGTGTGTGCACATGAGGACGGAGGGGTCATTGGGTCTGACTTCTTTTTTGCCCTCCAGGACCTGTTCTTCCATTGTACTGTCCCACAGTTGGCAGTGATGTGAGGCAGGGGATCCACCTTAGGTGCCCCGATGGCTTTTCTTAAGGGATAGGTGAGGGTAGTCACCGCGCACTGGTTTCTGTGTTTGCGAAGTCTTTGAAAAATAGTCGTAGGCTCTCGGGATAAAAGTTCCCGAAGGTCCTGTGTGAGAGGACAGATGGAGGTAACATGTGGGCTAGGGATGGCGGTAACATTTTATTAGGCATGGCTTTTGGTGTGCACATGGCAGACACACCACGTGTGTTCTGATCTTATTTCGTTTGAAAATAATAAAACTTAAAAGATAGAGCTTTCTGTGTGGAGTCCTTATGATGTGGAAGATATTAATCCGTCTCAAAGGAGATAGTCTCTGGCTTTTGGCCAAGGCAGCTAGAGGGTCTCTTGTCTGCTTTCCCTCTCCAACACCGGGTCTCTGCCTCGTCCTGGCGGACACCACATCTACTCCTTCATGCATGCTCCCATCTCCCTGGGTTCTTGCTTTTCCTGCTCCAAGTTCTCCACCCCCATTCCCAGTGCCTGCCTCTGGCTGCTCAGCTGTTGCCAGGGCTGCAGGTCACTCCCTCCCTCCGTCCCTCCACATGTGCTCTGGCCTCACCTGAGGACTCCCTGATAGCTCGGCTGAGAAATGCCATCTCCTCCTCCCCACCTGAGTCTCCCGCTTCCTTCCTGCTCCTGCTCACCACGTTCTGACCCAGTTCTCACCCAGTCCAACATGCGTGTGATCTGCCTGACTCAGGAGCTCTGGGCTGGGGTGGGATTCTGAATACCTACCAAGGTCCTGGGTGCTGCCTCTTGCTCAAGAACCTAACAAGGTTCTGATTTTCTCTGTAAATTGTTGGCTGATGGGGTGCAGGTAGGGGTGAACGTTTACTTGGTAGATAATGAGAAGCATCTTGGAGCTTCTAGAGTATAAAGGTTTAGTGCACACTTGTTGAATTTGTAAATGTTGAACATGTAAATATTCTTTTCAGTACAATGTGTAACTAGAAATGACCCTACTAGGAGGCAGAATTCTAACTTTTTTGAATGAAGTTGTTTTGAACTTGACCCCATCCATTGTCTATGGAGTGACCCGTCCTTCAGGTGACACAAAAGACTGTGTTGGTATAGAAGTCCTAATTACGTAGGTCATCGGGGTCGCAGGAGCAGAGGTGCTTGTTCCGTTGTGTGGGAAGATGTGCGTCGTCCAGTTGGTCTTCAGAAGACACCCTAGCGGTGCCCAACCCTCTCGTGTTGTCCTGAGGAACATAGCTGAGGAGTCCTTGTGGCACCATCTGAAAAGTAGTGACAGGAGGAAAGTTTGCATCTGAAGACCCTACCCTGGCTGAGTGCTCCCCGACTCCTGCAAGTCTCTTGTTCTCCAGTTACACTCTAGGGACTTGGGTCACCCAGGGAAAGAAACTGGATAAAAGCCAGCAAGTGAGGAAAATCCCATCATGCAAGTGCGGTCCTTCCCGAACAGTGTCACCCTTGAAATAAAACTGTCTGTGGGGGGTCAGGGGTGATGGCTGAGGCCACAGGAAGGGTACAGAGAGGGTGGCATGAGGAAGTGGTGTCCACTGAGGGAAGTGACCCGGGGGAGTGCTGAAGGAGAGAAAGAGGAGGGTAGGGGAGTGAGAGGGAAGACTGTCTGAGAGGGCCCAGGGGAGCCCGAGAGAGTCAGCACAGGGGAGTGGCCGGACCAGCTCGCTGCTCTGCTGCTCCTCCGGAGGGGCTAATCAAGGAGCAGCAGATCAAGGAGCAGCAGGGACTGTGGATCCAAGGCTGCTGCTGTCCTCAGCTCACTGCTCATCTTGGTGCAAGGGTGGCAGAACCAGACTGCTAGGTTAGAAGAAGGAGCAGGAGCTGAAGATTCATTAAAGAGTTCTAAGCCATTTAATACAGCCATCCCTGGTTATCTGAGGGTGGAGGTGCTTCGAGATCTGTCAAAACTCAGGTGCAAAAGCCTCTCTCTTAGATGAAATAGCTCATTCTGCGCATAGAACCCATGCACGGCTTCCTGTAGTCAGTTCTTCACACTCAGTAGTGCAGCGTTAATGTTGTGTGAATCCTCCTTATACTATATTGTTTGGGGGATAAAAGTCAAGATAAGACTGTGTGTTTTCAGTAAAGAAAAAAAGACTGTACATTTCCAACAAAGAAAAAAAGACTACATTTTCAGTAAAGAAAGTAAAACTACATTTTCAGTAAAGAAAATGTATACTTCAGTACCGATTTGGGATTTTGTCTTAAATATTATTAGTTTGCTGTTCATTAACTTTGTGGGTAATAGACCTGGAGTACTGTCTGGCTGAAGGCTTGTCCCTGTAAGGCCAGCTACTGCCCATCCCCTGACACTCAGACCCATAAACTTACAGTCTTTGGCTTGAAAGCCAACTAGGAATGTTGGAGACGTAGGCTTGAGTGGAGAGGAAGTGAACATTGCTCCATCTTAGATAAATATTGCACATTTTCACTGGATAAATGCAGCTTGGGTAAATTCTGTGGAAGAGCAGTGTAGTTAGGAGGATACTGGTGCAATGTCACATTAGTTAATAAAACTCCAGGGCCTATGGCAGCCTGCCTTTGCAGGCACGGCATAATGGGACCTTGTGAGGGGGTCCGTGTTGATCCTGGTTCATTCTTGTTTCCTTCAGGTCAGAAGCTCAGTCATTAAGAGCTGACAGTGGCCTGGATGGCTCCCTGGTTTCCAAGGGTGCAGTTCTTTACACCTTCCAAGCTTTTCCCAATCATTTTAGAGTGAGTCTGTGTTTGCAAATACGTAGATAATCAAGTTAGCTGCACTGGGAGAAGGGAAGTGTGACTTCTCTTCCCTTCTGTTCTTTGATGTAGTTACCTGGCCATGCATGCACAAGGTTAGTTGTGCAGGTTGGATGAATGGGCCAGTTTGAAAGCCCTCTTTGCTCAGAAGGGAGGTCGCCTCTCAGGCTACAGGCAACCGCTCTTCACCTCACCTACTCCCGTCTCCATCAGCAGATACCGCCATGAGGCTCAGGGTCTGCATGGGAGCTCACGGCAGCTGTGCACCCTAGAAACTTCCTGTTCCCCAGAAAAAGGTGACTAGGTAGAGACATCTGTGACTCTCCTCCTGCAGGAAGTGATGAGGTACCCCATAAGGGTGTAGTCCTGAGATTCCTGTGCAGGCTACATGGAGAGGTCAAGCCTCCTAGTTAGTATGGAGGTCAGCATAGTCTGGATGTGAATGGATCTTCAAGTTTTTAAAGAGCCTTTGGGACTTCCAAAGGAAATCTATGTACAGAGGGGCTTGCAGCCAGATGCTGGAGACCCCCTGTTGAGTGTGATGGATGTGTGAGTGGTTAGGATTTATAATTCAGCTGTATACAGGGTGGGGGGCTGATGTCAGTGCTCCCAGAATTATAAAAACCCAGCCTGCTGGCAACCCCTTTGTTGGGGGCGTTAAAAGTATAACATCAACAAGGTGCACCCCGCCCCTCAGACTACGTCATGGGAAAAGAATGAGCCGGCCTGGAGCCTGCACAAAGGGCTTGACACCCTGGCTGCCTGGTCCCCTTCCTCTGCAGCACCCAGGGAAGATTTATGTGCTGGAAAATCTTCTGCAAAGTACAGGCTTAGCCCGCTGGCCCCGGAGAGGGAGGCGACACCATTCACCCAGAGGAAATGCCAGCTTGGTAGGGACTGGACCCTCACAGTGGAGATCAGTGCTGCTTCCACGGTGGGTGTCAGTCTGAAGAAAAGAAAGGTTTCCATTTGTGTCTGCCTTATACTGTGTGTGGCCTGTGGCTCTAAACATTGGAGGAAAGTGATTAAAAAAGGTGGGGGGGCTTGAACCTTGTGAAAACAGTAGCAACTATACCTGTAGGCTCTTCTGCTAGCACCCCAGTTTCTGAATGCCTTTTCATTAGAACCATGTTCATTATAAATGACGAATTTTACACATAAAACAGCTAGTGTCCGCACACAGGCAGCAGGGTTGCAGCCACACTTGAAGACACAGAGTCGGCTCTCTAGGGCACAAGCCTAACTTATTTCTGCAGTTAAAAAAAAATTGTGTGTATGTAGGTTGTGTGTGTGTGTGTGTGTGTGTGTGTGTGTGTGCACACGCATGCGCACATTTGTGGGAATGCTTCCCTGTTTGTACATGTGTGGAGTTCAGAGGTCAATATTGGTGGTCTCTTCTTCAAGTATTCTCCACAGCTTCTGAGACAGTGCATTTCAGTGAACCCAGAGACACCATTTCAGCTAGACTGGTTGGCCAAGTGAGTCCATGGCCTCTCTTGTCCTCATACCCTAGATGTTGGGGCTTGAAGCATACACGACCACGCCTAGCTGCATAGTGAGTGCTGCGATCGAACCCAGGTCCTCACTCTCTGTAGCGAGCGCTTCCCCCACTGAGTTCTCACCACAGTCCACGAGCTGGCTTCCTGCTATTAGCTCAGAGCTATCTATAGAGACGTAGGAAATTAAAATCTGGGGGCAGCACCTGAGACCCCAATGCTATCTTCTAACCCAAATTTGCAGAAACTTTTTAACCATTTCATCTGCAATAAATGTGTATCCTACCCCATATGTATTCAGACATGGAGAAGGAGACTGTGTCTGCTCCATGGGGCAGGAAGAGAACGCTGCCAGTTAATAAACAGGTTTGGGGGTGGGGGGCATGAGACAGGGCCTAACAAACACTGGTGCACCAAAGCCCTCAATGAGAAGACCAAGTCTCTGCCTCGTGTCCTGTGATTGTGGCTCTTCCTGGTGTGACCCTCCCGACACCTGCACGTCAAGTCCGCGGTGACCTCCATGTCAGGAAGCTACATCCATTCTCTAAAGCCCCAAGGCTCTTGTAAACCGGCCTCTTATGGAAAATTTTAGACTGGCTGTTTGAAGGTGTGAGATGGACACCCGATGGACGTGAGCTGAGCTGGAGACAGAAGTGTGGGAGGAGGCCAGGGCATCTGCCGCTTCCACCTCCCACTTGCCAAGGTTCTCCATTGTGCCAGAATTTTCTCATGAATAAAATTCTTGGAATTCTGTGGAAAACAATGAATCCATGTGTCAGAGATTCATGGAGGAGACCCGTTCCAGATGTGTAATGTGTTATATTTTTAGCATATGTGGTTTCTGTGGAGGCTGCCTGGTTTTTATGGACTTTCTCTGAAGACCAGAGGAATGCTGACCCATTCCCTCCTCCAAGAAGGACTGCTGTAGCAGCAGATGGGTGCAGAAGGCTCAGCCTGCTGGCCTGGGGGTATTTTCATGCCTCTCATAACCTCACTCATCAGACTCTGCAAGCCTCAAGGATCCGAAGGGTGGGATGGGGTCATGGACTTCTTCCCAGGCCACAATCACGATACTACTGTGCTGCTATTGGAAACCCCAAGACATTTTAGGAAAAGTTAAAAGCATCCTGTAGGGATGAGGTGGGGCAGATGGCTCAGTGAATAAGAGTGCTTGCTCCATAAGCAGGAGTGCTGAATTTGAATCCTCAGCACCCACATAAAAAATGGGGCATGGCTGCATGTAACTCCAGCCTTAAGGGACAGAGTCAGGCAGTTCCCACGAGCTCTCTGGCCAGGTAGTCGAGCTGAAGCAGCGAGCTTCCAGTTCAGCGAGAGGCCCTATCTCAGAGCAGTACGGTGGGAAGTGAGAGGGAGACACCTAAAGCTCTGCTCTGGCTTCTGCATCATGTGCACAGGAGCCTGCTCTCACACATTCGTGTGTATGGAAGACACACACTATACCACACACGTGTGTACTCGCATATGAGTGTCACATGCGCACACACACACACACACCCCAAAACCATACACAAGGCATCATGAGTCACCCATCTCAGGAGTTTGAGGAGCATCATTTGCATGCCATGTGCTGATCTAGATGTGTTGGTTTTTCCTTTCTCTTTCATGGTGTTGGGGGTGGAACCCTTAGTGCTGTACCACTGAGCCACACCCCTGGCCTTTGCTTGTTTTAGAGAAGATCAGACATGCCAGGAGCATACCAGGCTCCCTTCCTTCTGGACCAAGCTTCTGTTGAATCCATATCAGTGTGGGATTATAATTGAAAACCCACGAGAGAACGGGACTAGGGACTAACACAGCTAAGCCACATGGGGCTCAGGTGACCACTGTGCTCTCATAGAGAGTAAAGGTCCTGTATTCCTTGCTTCCCTCCTTAGACAGACAGATGATTTAAAATTCGGGACTTCCTAAGGAGAAGTGACTAATCGCATACAGAGGGTTGTGTCATCTTCCTGGTATCCAGCTTATTAGAATAATATGTCTAGAGATGGATCATTCTGCTTCCAGCTATTGAGGACTTTGAGTCAGCGTTGTCAACTTTCTCAAGCATGATTATAATTTGCACATACTCAGGCTTATAACATTTTTACACGCAGTGGCGTATTGACCTACTGAGAGCCCGGTAGCTGTGATCTGCACTACCTTTGTGGTTGAGGAAGTGAGGCCCAGAAAAGACAAAGCTGAGAATTGGCATCGGTGAATTGGCATGTGCTAGTAACTCCTGGAGGATGCCTTATAGCAAGAGGCTACTTTCCCAGGCTGTGTTTCGAACCAGCTAGCTCAAACATGGAGCAGGAGGGATTTGAGAACTGACAGAGAGTAGGGGCAGACCTAGCTGTAAACTGGGGTGTCCTTTCCTCACTCGGGACCAGGACTTCTTTGTTCTGTAAAGCCATCTCCTATTTCCTGCTGCTTCTCCAGAGATCTCCTAAGTTCAGCTATTAAAAACTAAAAGCAAAAGAAACCAAACGAAGGGGCTAGGGAGGCAGCTCCGTCCGTCGGAAGAGTGCCTGCCTGCATGCCGGAAGCTCTGGGGAGAGTTGGTTTACGGTAGGGATGTGGCCCTCAAGCCGTGCAGTGCTCCAGTAGATGGTCTCACACCCCAACACGGCAAGGCAGTGCTGAGGAGGCTCAGTGGGTTTGAAAACAGAGCACGTAGTTTTGGAAAGGAGAAGTCATAAGGCGATGGGGGAGGACTGGAGAGGGGGATTTGATCAAAACCCATTATAAGCATGTGTGAAATTCTCAGGTAGTTAATAAAGAAATGGTCATGGTGAGGCATGCCTGTAATCCTAACGCATGAGAGGCGGAGGCAGGAGGATTGGAGTGGAAGGTCATTCTCCTTCTGCCAAGACTGTATGAGATTCTGTCTCCACACAGAATAAAAACTAGGCACCGTCTTTTCATGTAAAGTGGATTGCTAGAAACCAGATAAAAGTAGAGATGCCTGTGTGGCTGTTCTCTGTGTGATCTGTTGACAGTGATTAGAAAAACAAGAACAAAAAGAATTGGCTGAGAAGAGTCTGGACAGAGGAGCAACAAGCCGCAATTCTTCACACTCATTTGTTGGGCAAGGGGAGTGGGCAGGGAGGAAAAAACTTACTAATATCAAACACATTAGTTTTTTTTTTTTTTTTTTTTTGGTTTTTCGAGACAGGGTTTCTCTGTGTAGCTTTGCGCCTTTCCTGGAACTCGCTTTGGAGACCA
Organism: Peromyscus californicus insignis; assembly: GCF_007827085.1. Taxonomy (NCBI): domain Eukaryota; kingdom Metazoa; phylum Chordata; class Mammalia; order Rodentia; family Cricetidae; genus Peromyscus; species Peromyscus californicus. Next base: position 76,629,928 of record NW_026294458.1, on the reverse strand, counting down.
GGCTGGCCTCGAACTCACAGAGATCCGCCTGGCTCTGCCTCCCGAGTGCTGAGATTAAAGGCGTGCGCCACCACCGCCCGGCAGTTTTTAAAGAAAGAGTAGTTTATTTATTTTTATTGTTTTTTTTTTTTACTTTTAAACTTTTTGTATCCATATGTATTGTATATTTAGGGTGTTGCTCAGGACACCCCAAGCCCTTCCTTTACTCACCCCTCCCATTAGGCTCCTTCATCTCCTGTTCGTTTCTACTTTCATGTCATATTACACACACACACACACACATACACACACACACACACACACACACACACATCTACCTTTTTATCTATGCATGTGAAATCTAGAACCACAACTGAGAGAAAACATAAGGTATCTTTCTTTCTTCCTTTTTTTTTTTTTTTTTTTTTTTGCTTTTCAAGACAGAGTTTCTCTGTGTAGCTTTGCGCCTTTCCTGGATCTCACTCTGTAGACCAGGCTGGGCTTGAACTCACAAAGATCCACCTGCCTCTGCCTCCCAAGTGCTGGGATTAAAGGCATGCGCCACCACTGCCTGGCGGTATCTGTCTTTCTTACACTGACTTCATTCACTTAATATAATCATCATCAATTGAATCCATTTTCCCACAAACAACACTTCTTTTTTTCTTTATGAAAATGCATTTGTATATATTTTTTACTAGCCTTATTTATAATTGATTTGTAAGACATAGAAATTGTGCATTGGATAATCAGGTTAAATGTGTGTGAGCCCTCCTACCTATCCTTCAAGGGACTAACTGACATTTGCCAAGCGGGTATCCCTGGCTCCTTCTAGTCCCCAAATATTTGAGGGCACCCCGTATGCCACCAACCAAACAAAAAGAGATGACTTCAACATTATATTGGTTGAGTTTCTTAATTTCTCCAGATCCACTGGAGTCTCTTTTGTATTGTGGGGAACATCCTTCACAGGTTTCTGCAAAGTTCCAGTTTTTCACATTTTTAGACTCTCTGCTTCCTGATTGGTGCTTTCTCTCCTTGCTTTGGAAAAGTTTGTTTTCTCTAAAGCCTGATTTTCCTCATAGGCTTGTACAGTTTAGATTTCTTAGCCTAAGCCTAGATGAGGTTAGAGCAATGTTGCACATTCATGTACTTTGTGATAATACGAGAAGGCATAATGCCATTCCCAAACTCCACACTCACTCATCTCAAGAAGCACATTTCCCCTACTCTGGCCATGACAAATGTGTTTGAACCCCACTGACAGCATGGCCATGGGGCTTAATACCGTGCCCTAACTTCGTTATATGGTTAAAATGAGCATCAGCCAGTGGGTAACATCAGGAAACTGTTTGAAGCACATTTGTGGGTGGAAGGTGGCGGTGTTGGTGGCTGAAAATGCTTATGTTTTATTTATTTAGTTATGCTAGTTTGTTTACTTTATTTATTTAAGATGTTTTTATGTAGCCCAGGCTAGAGACTTGTTTACTTATTTGTTTATTTAAGATCTTTTTATGTTGCCCAGCCTAGAGACTTAAAATTCACTGTTCTCCTGCCTCAGTTTCCCCATTGCTAGGATTACAGGTCTATGACAAGAGACCTTGGTCAAATGTGAATTGAAATCCATTGCTTACAAAACAAGATAGAACTGGCCTTGGGCCTCCAAAAGGAAGGATCTTATCTGGTTCTTCTCCAAAGACACATAGGCAGACAATGGAAAACACCTTCTAGGATGAGGAAGGAGTCAGTGGCAGTGAGAAGAGAAGAATTCAGACTCTGTATCAGTGAGGTAACTGACATCTTACTTAGTGGCCATCTGAAGGAATGCCTGGTCTATTAATGAAGATAACACAGCAGTGTATTGCCTTATGTTTATTTGCTAATATATGCACCTATATATATATATATATATATATATATATATATATATATATATATATATATATTCATTCATGCATATGTGTATATTGCTGTGTAAGCCCTCGTGTGTGTGTGTGTGTGTGTGTGTGTGTGTGTGTGTGTGTGTGTGTGTGTGTGTGTTTCTGTAGCAGTTCTGGGTCTCATTCCCTTAGCACTGGGTCAGTATTACAAGTTGTAAATTGTTGGATACTGAAGCAATGCCATATTGGAAGAAAACACTCTTTAGATGGACTTAGTTTGCCTACATACATTTTCCCTTTGAGGTTAATCCAAGTTTATATATATATCTATATATTTTGAGGACTAAAATAGCAACTTGTTAAATTAGAAAAACGTGAACACAAAGCAAGATGCTGTGTTCAACACATGACTCTTCTCTGAAGAGGCAAGAAGAGAAGAAACAACATCACGGGGGACACAGAGGACCATGCCCAGCCTCACCAGCATCTTCCATCTTACAAGATGCATTGATAGTCAAAGGTTCACTGTGTGTAAAAAAAAAAAAAAAAAAAAAAAAAAAGCTGGGTCTGATGACAAGACCTTAAACCCCAGTGCTGGGGAGGCAGAGATGGGCAGATCCCTGGCATTTGCTGTGTTGTCAGCTTAGTCTTTGTGGCAAGTCCCAGGCCAGTGAGAGACCCTAGCTCAAAGGAAAGAAAAGCCCGCCGAACTAAACAAGGATAGTACTTGAAGCATGACCTCTGGCCTCCATGTGCACACACATACATGTGCAAGCACACATACATGCACACGGACACACACCTCCACAATGAAAATGACATTCCCTACAGGCCTAGAGTCTTGCTGCTGTTGGCCACCGCGGGGCTATCTGCAAGTGTGTCGTCTGTTTTGTTAAATTTTCCAAAAGCATCTGCTGTATGTGCTTGGAAAGAAAGAAGACATAAATAATAGGGCTGTTGGCAGCCTAATAGGTGGGTCCACGGTGTCGTTAGGTGCGCGGACACCCACTAACATTCTCCCACTGGCTCCTACAACGTTATCAATGCTGTCCCCACCTGCCCTCATTTTCCATGTGTTATTAACGGAAGGCAGACATCCATCGCAATGACTGTGGCCCAGTGTGTGACACAGCATGTTCTTTGGATCTGAATAATCAGATTAGCCCAGAAAAGAGCAGGTTTCTTGACCTAAACTCATACTTAAGAAATGAGTAATACTTCAGGACCTGTTGTTGTGAGTGCTGTGAACTAGGGGACCCCAAGAGACTCTCCTCACTCCCCTCATCCGGTATTTACTCTCACTCCCCTCACCCTGTACTCATTCCAGCCTGCTGGATTCTAGGCAAGCATTCCCTTGTTCTTCTTTACTCTCGGCTCTCTCCCAGCCTTTCTCTTTCTAGGTGGTTCTATTTCTTATCTTCAAGACAGGGCATGCGGGCTGGTGAGATGTCTCAGTGGGTAAAGGTGTTTGCCACCAAGACTGACAACCTAAGCCCCATCCCAGGCTCTCACACGGCAGGAAGAGAAGGCTAGATTCTACAAGTTCTGCTTTGACCCACACGTATGTTTTGTGCAAGGGAGCACACACATTCACCCACAAATAAGTAAATAGACTTAAAAGATGTTAACGTAGTGCATTTAAGGCTCTGCCATGTACTGCCGTCCACTCACCTGCTTGTTTCTGATGACTAGTGCTCAGCCCTGGGGAATAAGTCCACCATATATGCGCAGGCCCAGCTTCTACATCACCCTCACAGTGAATGCTATATCTATTTCCAAAACCTCATTTCTATCTGTGTGCAAGAGTGATAGCTGAGCTTATGGGACTATTGTAAACATGGAGTGATTATGTCCCATAACTCAAAGATGTCACCTGTGATTAAACACAATGCTATTTCGCATTCCATCTGAACAGAAGCAATGCTGGTAGAAGCCTTGGACATGCCAATGGTTCTAAGATACAGCCAGCTTTCAGAGCTGGTAAACTGTGAAAAGTGATGCAACTTAAAGTCAAGAGCATAGGATTCAAGTGTCTATTGCATGCATGGTGTGCAGTAATGCAGCTTTTATTTTATTCATTGATGGATCAGGTGTCTGTGAACATGGTCAAATGATGATCGTTCACTGGCAGTGGCAGGAGGAGGCAGCTTAGTTTGTGTGAGAGGAGTTTAAGGAATAGACTGTATTGGAATATTATGGGATGAGAGCTTGGACAGGCAGGCGGCAATGGGTGAGGGTGAGACTTGCTTCCTGAGGATTGATGGCTGCCTGGGCTAGGTGGGCTTAATTATCAAATCATGATTTCCCATAATCCTTGAGGACGCTGATTTTGGAATCTGCTGGCTGTCTTCTCGTGTTCAGAAAGCATGGATGGTCATTTCCCCACTGCCCTCTGCACTCCCATGACAGAGAGCTGATTATTCTGTGAGATTTTCTGCCTGTCAGCACTTCATCATTCCCAGAGTCTCAAGGAAACTTAAATGTGGTGAATTCTCTGCATGAACAATGGAGTATTTTCATGGGCCGCGAGGATCACAAATCAGAAACAAATTGGGGCTGAGACCCTGACTGTCCAGCTTTCAGTGAAATGAGTCTAACAGCATTGGGGTTCATGAAATCTGTCTGTGTGTCTGTCTGTCTGTCTATCTGTCTGTCTCTCTCTGTCTCTCTGTCTCTCTGTCTCTCTCTCTCTGTGTGTGTGTGTGTGTGTGTGTGTGTGTGTGTGTGGCATGTGGAGGTCAGAGGTCAGTGTAGAGTCTTCTTTAATTGCATCACTCGTTAGCGAGCCCCAGGGATGCTCGTATCTCCACATGCCCAGCGCTGGGGTGATGGATGTGTGCCTCCACACCTGGCTTTTTCCGTGGGTTTTGAGGATCCACACACAGGTCTTCCTTCATCCTTGCACAGGGAGCGTTTTACCCACTCTCTCTCCACATCACCCTGAAGTCTTTTACTGGAAATGTCAGTAAACATGGGAAGTGTCAAGTTCTCATTTATGTTTTTTTTTTTTTTTTTTTTTTGGTTTTTTTTTTTTTTTTTTTTGGTTTTTTCAAGACAGGGTTTCTCTGTGTAGCTTTGCGCCTTTCCTGGAACTCACTTGGTAGTCCAGGCTGGCCTCGAACTCACAGAGATCCGCCTGGCTCTGCCTCCCGAGTGCTGGGATTAAAGGCGTGCGCCACCACCGCCCAGCTCATTTATGTTTTTTTAATGGAACTATTTTGGAAGATTTTTAGTATCCAGATTCAGTTTCTTGAACATATATACTCATTTTGATACTTCAGTATAAAACATAATCTGTTCCTTGATTGCTATCACAGGATCAGGACCAGGATGAAGATGGTCCTGCTGCTGATATTGTCAGTACTCAAATGAGAAATAAACACTGGTATGTCAGCACAGCAGGACCTTTTTTTTTTCCCCCTGGGGGCAGTTTAGTTAGAATTTATGTGCTTCTTTTAAGGTCATAAAAAATGGCCTTGGGAGGCAGCCACTAGCCACATCAGACTACCCCAACTTTCCTGGAGCAACAGAGCGAACACCCCCGCACACTGGCACACACTGATCTAAAGTGCGGGCCTTTTTATAGCAATGCAGAGGCGGGAATATTAAATTATTAGGCCACATTTCTGCCAGATTTTGACTGGTTTTGAATTTTGAGTTAAAAAGCAACCCCAGCCTCTCCCAGGCCCTGGGCTGAAGGTTGTAGAGAAATAACTGTAGCCATATTATCTTAGGCTTCTACAGACAGACCTCTGGGCAGGTAGGCAGGCAGGGCAGTGGCAGGCAAGATGGCCAGCTACAGAGGAGGGCAGCCAGGAAGCAGGGACAAGCCAAGATCAGAAATTCTCCCCAGGGCTGGAGGCTAGGGACCTCCCGTGCTCCTGGGTCCCACTCAGTTCTCCTTTCTGGAGTTTGTCCCATCAAGCTCGGTGCCCTCCTTCTCTTGAAGTGCTAGGACTGCAGGCAGAGAGGTTGCTGGGTGCTTGGGGCTTTGTTTTTATCATTCTGACTTGAAATGGGAATGGGGAGGCCTGTGTGTGCAGGCAGTTGAACTGGGAACAAAGTAATGTTTGCATCTGAGGCTGGCTTTTCATCCAGCAGCTAAGTTCAGTGACACGGGCCTCAGAACCTACCCCCTCAGCTTTCTTTATCACCCAGTGGAGTGTGTGTGTGTGGTGTACACATGGGTGTCTGTGTGTATGATGTGTGCATGTAAGAGTGTGTGTGTGTGTGTGTGTGTGTGTGTGTGTGTGTGTGTGTGTGTGTGTGTGAGTGTTATTTTGGGGGCACTTTTGGACTTCTGTTTAGGATAGAGTCCATATTTTACCTGTTTTGAAGCATTTATCCCAAAGCTCCAGTCAGTCCTTTTAGAATCTTTTCTGTCTCGTGAACAAAGCAACCACAACCGGTGAGTGTCTGGATTACACCGCCTTCCTCATTTTCATGCAGCTCTGACTTTGAGAAGAATGTTCCGAGGGGAAGAAAGGACGTGTGCCCTTCTTATCGCTAGAATTTTAAGGCTTTCCCCACTTAAATCGATCTCAATTAACTTTGATTTCTTTCTTTAGAAAACCATGTGTGAAATTATACTTTGCCAGATGTGAGAAGATTCCTTCCCAAGCACACACACATTTAGGCCTCATTTTAGCTGGGATATTTCAGTCCTCCCCCACCAACCCTGCTCCACATTTATTTCCCCGATGGCTTTGTTTACAAGAATATCTTACTTTATCCTGAGAATAAGATTTTTAAGTTACTATGTTTTTGTTGCTCTTCAAGACTTCTAATTTTTAAAACACAACCTCACAATTTGTCAGCCCCTCTGTGTAACCTGTTTTTGCCAGTTTCTGATAATAAATCACGTATTTATTCGTGTGTCTTCTCATCAAAGAGCCAAAGCTAACATTACACAGTGTGTTATTCTCCACAAGCCTTGCTTGAGTCCTCATGCCCGACCAGGAGCAGGAGCAGCCGCCAGCCCTGTCTTCTATTCTGAGGCCATAGGAAGGGGGACCTGCCCAGAAAAATAAGTTGGAGGTATAATACCCCAGCTTTAGTAGGTCTGTTGGACTTTACTGGACTTTGGGGGACCTATTAGACCCCCACAACTCTGAGATTAAAGTCCTTAACTCACACATCCAATGAGACCAGGAAAGATTGCTGTATGATTCACACTCTCTGACATTCAGGATGCCACTGATAACCCCATTTTCTGGGACTGCCACTTCATGACCTGTGTGGACATGAGTGTGTTGCATGGTTCAGATGCCCACCCCGCCTTGTGCCTGCCTCTGGCTCTGTGGTGGACACAACCCATGGTTCAGTTCCTGTTCAAACTCCAGCCACACTCTTTCCTTAAGTGTGGCAGAGCTGTCGCAGGCTGAAGCCAAGGCTGGGCTTTATGGATGCACAGATACCTGCTACTCCATTGAGAGGTGGGCAGAGAGTTCCTTCACCTGCTTCTTATGCATTGACTCAGCACAATCAACCAAAGGCTTCTTTTCTCTGGGAAAGAGAGAGAAGCTTGGTCCTCGGGGGAATGAGATGGGGGTGGTAAAATGCACTTGGAAGGGGCAAGAGTGCAGGGGGGTTGCTTCATGAAAAGTTGTGGTTGTGGTATGTCGGGGGGCGGGGGTGGTGGTGGTGGAGGACTTCATCTTCAACAGGTGCTGTGAAAACCTCTGCTGCTGCTGGTGAGCAGTTTGACTCACTTTAAGGTCAACCTGAGGAATGGGAACAGAGTGCCGGTGTGAGTGTAGTTCCCAGTGGAACAGATGGTGACACAGGTTTTCACCTTTGCAAACTCCCTGGCTTGCCTTGGCCAGCTCATTCACAGTTAGCTCAGCTCTAATGGTTCTGGGTCACGATGAGAAAGTTTCTTGAGCTTTTCCCCCACCTCCTCGCTGGGTCTCAAGTTCAATTTTTAAAAAATTATCCAGGGCTGGGGAGATGGATAAGCAGCCAAAGTGCTTTTCATAGACATATGAAGACCTGAATTAGGTTCCCAGCACCCACGTAAAACCCAGGAATGATGGCGTGCACCACGCACTTGTAATCCCTGCATTGGGAGGCAGAGACAGGGGCACTCAGGGTGCTCACTCACTAGGAAATAAAGCTGACTAGCTCAAGGTTCAGGAAGAGTTCCTGCCTCAAAAAATAAGATGAAGAACAATTTAGAAAGATACCTTCCATCAACATGACCTCTACATGTGTATGCACAGATGTGAGTGCACACACACACACACACACACACACACACACACACACACACACACACAGGGCTGGTGGCCTCCTCATTAGTTGATAACCATGCTGAGCAGACCTAGGGATGGAAACAGACATAGTTATGAGTTGATGAGTTGTCTCAAGGAGGGACTTTTCTCTTGTTCTAGAAAATCAGATTGTTTCTTAATTGCTGCATGTAGTAGCTATACAACGTATTGTTCAAGCAGCTGAAATTTCCAAGTCAGATCTGCCTTCGCTGATTTGCTCATAGACTCTAAACACACCCATCGGCTCACCCCTTGCTGAAGCCCAGAAAAATGTCCCCATTGGGACAAGTTTCTATTTTTTTCTCACAAAAAGAATGAAAGTATCAGAGGACAGAGAGTAAGCAAGTGTGAGCTAGCTCTTTACTGATCCAGGTCTTTCAAACATCCCGGTATTTGGAGGCATCTGGGTAATTCACAGCTTTTTATTTTTTTGCTTCATTTACCATCCAGATGTTCACCATCATGGAAGCGTTGTTTGAAACCCTATTCGGCTAATAACACAGAGTGGAAAAAGCCGCGTCTTTGTCTGGCTGTCCTTTGGTGTTGCGTGTCCCTTCACTCTTGGGAGGACCTCTCTCTCGGAGTCTCCTGGGGCACGGGGGTTCCACCAGATGCCTAGGTGTCAGCCTTCACAGTTCTTTTTCTAATCTTCACGACCATTCTGCGACCTGTCTGCCTGAATTATAGATTGCATTTGTCAAATAATGACAGATGCAATTGGATGTCTTCTAAGACCTTTGAAATTCAACTTCCCCGTGTTGAGATGAAAGTGGGCACTGTCTGCCCCTGCACAGTCCAGGCTAGGGTGCTTGAGACCTGCAGCTAAGCACTTCTAGGCTGGGCAGCTCCAACTTCCAGAGTGTGCAGTGAAGGAAACAGAGGTACCTTGTTTTCGCATTCTTCAGTAGAAAGTAGAAAGGCAGGCCTTTGAAACCATATAAAATGTGGTCCCCCAAATGTTGGAAATGGCTCTGAGACACCATGTCCGTTGGGATGTCCTGAATCTCCTTTTCTGTTTCTTCATCATCCAGGAGGCCTTATCAGTTGTGAGTGAGGACCAGTCACTATTTGAGTGTGCCTACGGAACGCCACACCTGGCTAAGACAGAGATGACTGCATCCTCTTCCAGTGACTATGGCCAGACATCCAAGATGAGTCCCCGAGTCCCTCAGCAGGACTGGCTATCTCAACCCCCCGCCAGGGTCACCATCAAGATGGAATGCAACCCCAGCCAGGTGAATGGTTCCAGGTAAGCAACGCTGGCCTTTCCTCTTCCAAACCTTGATTCTTCCTGTCTGCCGAGACGTGGTGTGGTGTAGCTTCTTTGCTCTGCTTCAAGGACTCCCAGAGAGTGAGGCCACTAACTGGAAACACAGGGCACTTCTAGGAAAACGTACTCTCCAGTGGTTTGGGCTGAGGACAGAGGCTGCAAAACCAGTAGTAGTGCATTTACCAAGAACTGCCTTTGAAAACCCGCTGCTCAATTCTGTGTCCCAGGTGTGAGGGCTGGGAGGGAGGGAGCGGGCTTGGTCACATATGGCGGAGTTCATTTCTGGGGTTTTATTGCCTGGAAGGCTGCTGTCTTGTGTTTCTATGGAGACACAGTATCAGCTAGTAGCCAGCCAGCATAGCATCTGTCCAGTGGGTCTGCCATGGATGCACACTCAGCCTTGGCCTGCTGTCCCCGCTGTTGCCGTCCCTTTTCACATACTTTAGCACAGGATGCTTTTATCTCAGCTTAAGTGTCTCAAGTCTCACATAGATGCTGCTTCTTGAATTTTGTCAAGGAAATGTGGCTGGCACTCAGAATGTTTTATGAAACCTTCCCTAGCAGTCCAAAGCATTTCATTACCCAGAAGTTTGAAAGGTAGCAAGAGGGATAGGGAGATTGCTCAGTGGATGGTGTATTTGCCACATGAGCATGAGTACTTGAGTTCAAATCCCCTGCACCCACACAAAGCTAGGGATAGTAGCATACGTCTGTAATAGCAGTACCCTTGCAACAAGATGGGAGGCAGACACGGGGGACTGGCGGGAAGCGGGAGGGCCAGCTAGCCTGACGTATAAACAGTGTCAAACTACAAGAAGACCGGTCTCAAAAAAGCTGTAGGAATTCCTTAATATGTATTGTGACACCCTCACCCTGAAAGAGAGAGAGAGAGACAGACAGACAGACAAAGGTGGGTAGCATTAATTTCCATTATGTTATGCTATATATACCTAGGGGAATGAATGTAAAACCCAGGGACAAAGATAGGATGATTTCTTTTAAATCCCCTATGATCTCCATTATACACAAGGTCCTAAGAACAGTTCCCATTTCCTTGTGTTTCGCGAACACCAAGTCCCTTTATCTCTAGTAGGTCATTGATCCTCTAATCAGCACTAGGAGGAAGGCCTGTTCCCATCTGATGGATGAGGAAACGGCTGAGCAGGCTGTTGGCTGGCTAGCCCAGACATGTAGCTTAGAAAGACTCAGAGTTTCGCTGGCAACCAGCAGTGCTGGGCTCAACACCCAGAACGCTTTTCACCCTGCAGCCATGAGAGGGTCTCTTTGTTACACGTATGTCTCAGTGCTAAATATGTTTAAAGTGTTGTGTTTCATAAGTGCTGGAAACCATTGCGTCAGCTGCTAGTGTGGTGTTAGCACAGGTGTCAATCATGGAGCTTCCAAGGAGCTGTTAGCATCATGGCCACTGGGGCAGCCTGGGGAGGTGGGTGGGGTGGAGCTGGCCCGCACTCTGAGAAGGTGGCCACCGCTGTGTGTCTGGCTTTTATCCCCAGGGGTGTTTATTTGTTTGCTTGCTTGCTTTTTGTTTGTAGTTTTTTTTTTTTTTTTTGAGGCAGAGTCCCACTATATAACCCAAGCTGGCTTTGAACTCGGGATCTTCCTGCTTCTGGCTTGTAAGTACTGAGAGTGTGGGATCTTGCCACTACACTGAGAAGTGCTGTGGTGGAGGCAGGGGTTGGGGACGTCCTTCCTCGACTGAGGACCTCAGTACTTAGAAGCCTAGGGCTGGGCATGGCTCACCTGTGGTCAAGTGACGGGAGGAGACTCGTGATGGGCTGTGTTGATTCCCTTCAGGTCTGCCAAAGACTTGGCCCATCTCCTTGTCCCCAGGCCAGTGGCTTCTCCTGACTGCCTCTGACCTGGGCTTGCATGGATAGGTCTTCCTGAAGTGATATGCCTTTGGAAGCCAAGTTCAGACCCTGGGCTCTGGCTGTGGCATCCGGCCTAGGACCTGCATGGGCTCTGCTGCTCTTTACATGGCTTCATGAGACAAGTGCATTGTACAGCCTTGTGCTGGCCAGAGCCAGGCCACCTCTCTCCCCACGGGGCAGAGGAGGAAGAGGAGGGAGGGGAGAGGGGAGGGACAAGGGAGTGGGAGGGAAGGAGAAAGGAGAGTGGGACAGCGCAGTGGTGGAATACTGCTGAGCCTCAGGCCCACCGTGCTTACAAGCTCCTGAAATAAAACCCAAGGGGCAGGGTGAGCATTGTTGCCATTCAGTTTGTTTTTATAAAACATAAGGAAGGGACAGCAGAGAGGAGGGAGCAGCCACTGCCGCCGCCTCCGCCACTGCAGGAGACACCAGGGAAGTCCTTGTGGGTCTGGCTGGGCCATGCAGGATTCTTGCAGACAGAAGCTAATTTCAAGTTGTCCTGTAGACACTGGCCATTGTCACCTCCCAGCTTCAGGGTTCGGTGGTAATCTTGTCTCTCCCCTTTTCCACTCAGACCTCCCTCACAGGAAATACCCTGGGGTTCCCACAATCGGAGGCTGGCAGGGTACAAAGCTGAAACCAGCCACCAGCGCTGTACACAAAGGGTCCCCAGGGGCACCAGCCTCTCCCAGCTGCCAGCCTCCCACACCTCCATTTGCAGTGGGATATCCGTGGCTCACTGTAGGCTGGCCACAAGGGCCAGAGCTAGTGTTCCCGAAGGCGTGGCCATACCAACTGCCTCCCCTGCCAGGTGGAGGGGCTCTGCCCAGCAGGCTGTCTCCCAGCCCTGTGCTCCCTGGCCCAGGCAGCCGGTTCAAACAGCTGCCTTGGGTAGTAGTGCCTTTGCTGGCCGCTCACAATGGCAATTCTTCTTTTATTTTAAATATCCATAGAAATCCGTACCATACATTGAACACATACCTCAGAGACCGCCTCATCTCTTTGCTTGGCGCTCCCCACTCTTTCAATCTAGACAGTGGTACTTACACTTTCATGTCCTGTATTCATATGTGATTTTATGTATCAGTAAAAAAAAAATCTGTTAAGAATCATAAATGACAAAAACCATGAAATTCGTCTTTCTGAGACTCTTCTCTTCTTTATCTGTGAACTAGATAAGTTTGCTCTTTTTATGGCTGAAAAATATTCCATGTGTATAGATACCACATTTCCTTAATGGCAATTCTTAGTGGCCTGCCTGTGGTCCCACAGCTACTGGCATGTCATAAACTGGCCTCCCAGGCCTGTCCCCAAACTTCTTGGAGCCAAGAACTCATTGATTCTGTCAGATGAGGGTCTCCCTGGGGTGGTGCTTCTCAAACTGAGGTCCTGAGCCAGGACCTGGGGACAAGTCTGCGCAGATCCTCAGGCTCTGGAGTCTGAAGAGATGTGGGCTAAATCTGCATGACTGTGAGGAACACTGCAGGGTGTCCTGGTGACTGAGAAGCACCACTTTGGGGCGCCACCGAGGGAGGAGAGAAACAGCCCATTATCTGAGCCAGTGAGCGGCAGACAGAGGGAGCTGTGCTTCGGAGGTCTGTCCACCCATCCACACATCTCTCTTAACTCTCCATGAGGATCCTGTGCCTGGTGGGGTCTGGGAGGTAAGAGATGGAGTTCCCTGGGCCTTGGCTCTTGGTGTAGCCTGGGAAATCATGTGGGACCTGCCTCACTCCAGCCTGTGGTCAGATAGCAAGATGTATCTTAGAGTTTTCTTTTTTAAACTGTGGTACAGGGTCTCATGTATCTGAAGACGCGCCTTACGCGTGAGGCAGCGTAGCTAGGGATCACCTTGAACTCTTGATCCCTCTGCCTCCACCTTCAAAATGGCTGGGATTACAGGAAAGTACCACCAGACCTGATTTATGTAGTGCTGGGAACTGAACTGAGCACCTCACGCATGACAGGCAACTGTGCTACCAACTGAGCTGCATCTCCTGCCCGGTGATGAACCACTTTAAGAGTGTGCCCCGTGGAGCGTGAGGAAGGTCATAGAAAGGGCCGTGGGCCACTTGATTGGCCCTTTGATCTCAGACATGATGGTTATTTACAGTCAATTCATTCCACTGGGTTCGTGAAGCACCTGCTATGTACAGTCAGTATTCTAAGGCTGGAGCGATAAGAGCCTTGGCTGTTGGGTGTGTAAGGGAGGGAGGCAGCCATTTGATCCGCTGACTCGTTAAAATACACAACGAGCTGGGAGAAGAGGAAGGCAGTTCCAGACAAGGTGGCCCAACAGAGTCACCTTAGAAAGTGACATCTGATTACACACCCAACAGCAGAGAAGGAGGAGATCTCTTGGTCAAACAGTGGAAGAGCATCCTAGTAAGGGGGTGCCCTGCGAAGGCCCTGGGATTAGCCTGAAACCACAAGGAGCCTGTCCACTTGACGTGTAGTGACCAGGGGGAGGGACCGGAGGTGGGTTTGCAGAGGTCCCTGTGAAGGACCTTGGCTTTACTGCAGAGCAAGCTTGCCAGTGAAGGAGGGCTGCGAGTTTCCTCAGACTCCGTGGGTCTTGCTGGCTCCGGGGCTGAGGCTGAGGGCTGGGTGCTCAACAAGGCACTGGGGTGTGTTGTCCTGGGGCTCTGCAGAGCAGCAGAGTGACAGGGGCAAGGAGAGGCGTTGCGGGATGTGCATTCTCTGGGAATGGAGCTAAGTGCCCTGCTCTGGGGTGAACAGTGTGAGGAAGGAAGGAGTCAGGGACAGGGTAGAGGTTATAAATCAAGCACTCGGTGGGCAAACCAGAGCTGGAAAGCACCTTGGACTCACAGCCCAGGCTGCTTTTCAGTGACAGCTTTCACTCTGTGACTCGGCTCCTACAAAGACCAGGTAAAATGATGGGCTCTCTTGCCTCCGTTGGTTCTGTAAACCTTCACGCAGCCCACCAATGGGTCCCAGCCCAAGGGAGTTTTGCCTACAGGTGGAGGCTGGCAATGTCTGAAAGACACTGTGTGTGTGTGTGTGTGTGTGTGTGTGTGTGTGTGTGTGTGTGTGTAATGAGGATTCCCTAAGTTTGGGGCAATGGAGGCCGAGGGATGTTGGTGTCACAGGATAGCAGGCACCACCCCCTCCAGCAATGGCCTGACTCCGCCTGCTCACCGTGTGTGAAGGAGACCCAGACTCCCCAGCAGCAGGTGGTAGCATCTTCAGCAATATTGTTTCTGCTCACTGCCGTAAAGATGGGGCTGCAGGGACATACAGTCTGTCAAGGGGGATGTCGCTCATCCCCCCAAGGGGGATGGTTTAGTTGGTAGTGTGCTTGTCTCTCATTCACAGCCCTGGGTGTCACACCCAGATTTGCGTAAGATAGGCAAGGTGGTTCCCACCTATAATCCCAGGACTCTCAAGGCAGCGGCAGGCGGATTAGGAGTTCAAGGTCAGCCTTAGCTACGTGGAGTGTTTGAGAGTCACCTGGTCTATATAAGACCAGGCCTCAAATGAGTGATTAACAAGACAAAAAAAAAAATATCTCCAGGCCGGGGGTGGTGGCGCACACCTTTAATCCCAGCACTGGGAGGCAGAGCCAGGTGGATCTCTGTGAGTTTGAGGCCAGCCTGGTCTACAGAGCGAGATCCAGGACAGGGACCAAACTACACAGAGAAACCCTGTCTCAAAAAAACAGCAACAACAAAAATGTCTCCAGAGATCAGCAACAGGTAATCTAAACACAGAGAATGCCTAGGACCCTGTGATGATTGAGGTAAGGGTGAGATCTGCTCTAGGGGCCAGGAGAGAGAGCTGGAGAAAGCCACCATTGGCCAACATTTCTGTAAGGCAGTTACTGTTTAGAGTATTTTACCATAGAGGATATCCAGTTTCCTTAGTGAGACTACAAGATGGCGAAATTATAGTTAGACTCATCTGTTTTGGTTTTTTTTCCTACTGAAGTTCTTGGAATTTCTGAAGGTTATATCGCCAGCTCTAGCCCACCCGCCATCGGCATTTTGTCCTCAGTCCCACGTCCGTTTTCATTCCCTCTGGACTCCCCACATAGCTGGACATTCTCTTTGCTGGCAGGGACAGCAAGGTCTTGTGCGGGGAATGGTAACGCGGTGGTGTGTGCCCCCTTCGCTCTCTGTGGTCTCATGTCTGCACTTGAGCTGGTCAGCGCCGCTGTTTCACCTCCCTTCACCTTTGTATCTCCCGTGGGAACTGCACCTCGAAGTCTTAACGGTGGACCCTTTACAGCGGCCCTCGGTGAATATCCACTGCCCTAGAAATAAAACTTTAAAAGTTGTGTTTCAGGGGCTCACTCTTCACAGTTTCTATGTGTCACTGTGTTAGAAATGGTGCCTTGCTACAAACAATTCCTAACACAGGTTTTTAATGGCAAGAGCTCTCTATGTGCAGCTAACTCGTGTTAAATATTTGAAGCAGTTCACAGGCTTCTTTTCCCACTTTTTTTTCTCGCTTGGGTTTGCGATACATATGTTTCCTTGTACTTGGGGAGCCTTAGGCATTATTTGGGGGTCAGTGACATTCCCTGGACTAATTGCATTTGCTCCTTTCTGCCTTGGGGCTCTGACTTGAATTGGCAAGCAAGTTACCTCCTAATTAAGCTCAGCTGCCCTCCAGGCTGTGGCTGGCACAGACCTTGGAGACTCTCAAATGAGTGGTTTTTCCTAACAGTCATGGTGAGTGTCTTAGTCAGCTTGGGTTTCTATGAGAAAAATACCCAAGACTGGGTAGCTTATAAACAACAGAAGTGTATTCCTCATATTTCGAGAGACCGAGAAACTCAGCACCAGGGAACTGGTGGATTTGGTGTCTGGTGAGCACCTGTTTCCTGTTCACTGAGGGTAGCTTCCTGCTGCACCCTTGCATGACTGAGGAACAAACTCTTTGTTCTCTCTCTGTCTCTGTCTTTGTCTGTCTCTCTGTCTCTGTCTCTGCCCGTCTCTCTGTATCTCCATCTGTCTCTGTTTCTCTATCTCTATGTCTCTGTCTCTTTCTGTCTCTGTGTCCTTCTGTTTCTCTTGCTGTCTCTGTCTCTTCTCTTTCTCTCTCATCTCTCTCTCTCTCTCTCTGCGTCTCTCTCTCTCCATCTCTCTGCTGCTGGATGCCTGTTTGCAGTCTGTGAGCACCAGAGGTTGATCAGATAACTTACCGCGAAGGCTGGGTGTCTCACTGAACCTGGAAGTTTTCTACTAGCTCGTCTGTCTAGCTATCTAGTTAACCCGGGGATCCCTTGTCTCTGCCCCACAAGCTCTGGGATTATAGGTAGGCGGCCACACCCACTTGGCTCTTATGTGGGTGCTGGGTATCTGAACTCTTGCGTGACAAGCGTTTTATCCATTGAGCCATTCCCCCAGGCCTGGAGTTGTCTTATATAAAGACACCAACCCTATCCTGAGGGGAAGACTCCATTCTTGGGTCCCAGCATCCTCCCAGAATCCACCCAACTCCATCACGTTGGGTTCCTACATCAGAATCCCGTGGGGACCCACCCACACCTGCCACAGAGAGGCCTGTTGGCAATGGCTCCTTTTACTTGTGTGGACCCCATGTCTTGGTGAAGGTTATCTCACCGTGCTGCAAAAGTGAGACATGGGTGTACAGAGGGCAAGGTGAGGAAGGGGCACGGAGGCAGGCGCTGCTGTTTGCTGTCTCACTCCCTTCCTCCTTCTCCTCAGGGTCCTGCCGTCTTTACTCCCTTGGGGGCCAAACATGCAGACTATTTTGTAACCGAAGAGACACAGGGCTGCGATCCCCGCCTAGGGTTGCTGAAGGGCTGCTGCTGGGGGGAAGGGCCTTTGCTTTGGCATTTTCTGTCTTGAAAGTAAAGTCATTTCAGTTTATCAGAATTTACATGTTTTAAAACATAAAAATCCAAAGCTTGGGGACGGGGAAGTAGCCCAGTAACGTGTTTTCTGTGAGGACCTGAGTTTGGATCCTAGCGTCCATGTGAAAGCTGGGTGTGGTAGCGTAGCACCTCACCTCTAATCTTACCCTCAGGTCGGGACAGAGACCGGTAGACCCCCCTGGGTCTCCTTGGCAAGCTAGCCTAGACTAATTGGTAAGCTGTCAGTCCCAGTGAGAGACCCTGTCTTAAAAAACAAGCTGGGAATAGACTGAGGAGTGACGTCTGACATCAACCTCTGGCTTCCTCAGGCATGCACACACATGTATTACACAGTATCAAA
Organism: Peromyscus californicus insignis; assembly: GCF_007827085.1. Taxonomy (NCBI): domain Eukaryota; kingdom Metazoa; phylum Chordata; class Mammalia; order Rodentia; family Cricetidae; genus Peromyscus; species Peromyscus californicus. The sequence continues at coordinate 76,612,432 of NW_026294458.1, read as the reverse complement.
CACATACACACTACATACACCACACACATACACATGAATACACACATACACACTACATACACCACACACATACACATGAATACACACATACACACTACATACAACACACACATATACATGAATACACACACAATACATACAACACACATGTACACACAGTATCAAACACATGCATACACACTCCATACACCACACACATACACATGAATACACACATACACACACAATACATGCATCACATACACATAACCCGTCACAGCCCCAGAATGATGACTCAGTGATTTCTCTCTGAAAAATGTATTTCAGATAAAGCTAAAGAAACTCACACGTAGCTGAGATGTTGTATCTGATCTCCACTGTGGAACTATAGACATCATATTCTATAGAATATTCTAATCCCAAATAGCAATCCCTCCACAAATTTTGAATTTCCCTCTAGTTTTCAAGACCCAAATGAGGTACTGTCTTGCTGATAGTCATTTTTGGCTATAAATAGAAGCATGTATTTAAATAATTAAACTTCTTGGGGAAATGTCAAGCCCCTTTTGGGAGACAAAGAACTAACTGTTGTCGAGTTAACGTTTAATTAATTTTGCCTTCGACTGCTTCGGAAAGGGGGAGGGACAGGGTTGCTGGGAAGAGGCAGAGATTCCAGGTGTAAGAGAATATTTAGCCAGAGTAAAAATAACAGGCAGCTGTGAAGACAAACATGCATGGTTTCAGTTTGAGCCTGGAGTTGCACATGAATCATGCCGAGCCCCACCTGCTGCCTGGGCCGTGGGGTCTGAAGCAGCTTTTCCACTGCGTCTGATTCAGAAATAAAACAGACCCACCAATTACCCCGGAGCTGGCCAGACAATCCGCTCCTTGTCTGGGGTCCTAAAAATACCTTTTGTGGGGAGTTGTGCTTCCATTCACACTGTGAAACCTGGGTTGGGTGGTTTGGCTGATTAACACTAGGCAGGGTCTTTGGGGAGGAGGTTCGATTGAGTTATACTCCAGTGGGACCCAGGCCTGGAGAACTCGTCTCTAAGCCAGCCCTGTGTGGGGTGGGGGTGGTCCACTCATGGAAACGATCCTTGTCTCTTAGGACAGCTCCATGAATCTTTATTAACGTGTGTGTGTGTGTGTGTGTGTGTGTACATTTGTGTGTGCATTTGTGTGTGTGTGTTTGTGTGTGTGTTTGTATGTGTATGTGTTTGTGTGTGCATGTGTGTGTATGTGTTTGTGTTTGTGTACATGTGTGTGTGTTTCTGTGTGTGTGCGTGTGTGTGTGTGTGTTTGTGTGTGTGTGTCTTTGTGTGTATGTGTTTGTGTGTGTGCGCATATGTGTGTGTGTTTCTGTGTGTGTATGTTTGTGTGTGTGTGTGTGCATGTGTGTGTTTGTGCATGTGTGTGTGTGTACCCCTGTGTGTAAATGCATGTGGAAGCCAGAGGATAACCTTGGCCATCATTCCTCAGGCACCACTCACCTTGTTTTGTTAGCTGAGACAGGGTCTCTCTCTGGCCTGGAGGAACCCAGGAAGCTAGGCTGGCTGACCGGTGAGCTCTGGGATCCCTTGTCTCCACCTCTCTTGTGCTGATTTTTCACTTGGCTCTGAGGATTGAGCTCACATCCTCATCCTTGTAAGGCAGGAACTTTACTGACTGAGCTAGCACCCCAGCCCTAGCATGTGGTCATTATGGGATGTAAAGTGAAGGTGCCTTAGCCACTCTGGTGTGGCCCCCTGAGGACAGGGACACTGATGTCACCTGAGGCAATGCCTGCTGTAGAAGGCTCCATGCACATTTGTGGGTGGGGGAGTAAGGCAGGGTGCCCAGCCCCTGCTTGCTGGGGAGTGCACCCTTATCCCTGTGGCTCAAGGACAAAGGCAGGTTGGACCTGACTACTTGGCTTTGTCTCTGGGAAGGAGAACCCTGTCATAGCAGCAAGGACATTTGAAAGCACAGCTAGGAATGTCCCAGGGTAGGACAAAGAATAAAGCTGTAGAGGGTCACCTTTCTGTGCGGGGGAGTGAGAGCGAGCTAGGTGAAGGACAGGTCTTGAAGGACAGCCAGGTATTTGACAGATTGGGCAGGTCGGCTCTACCATCACACACAAAAAGATGCCTCAAGTTTCCCAAGTTCCACCTTGGCTGACCTTGTACAGGACCCAGTGCCCCCTCCAGCTGTTCTTAAGGGAGGGTGAACCCCAGGCTGAAGGTGACTGGAGAGCTCGGGTTTGTACCGGGTGACATTCCTGGATAAATGAGGGCCATTCACACTCACAAGGGTGGTGACAGGTAACGCAGCGTGGACAGCGGCTGCACTTGCCAGGCTAATGGCCACAGCTCTGCCGTTTACTGCGGGCTTATTCCATGATGGAATCTGCCTGGCTGTAAGCAGACACCATGTGAGAAAATAGATTGCAGATGCCAAGTTTATTTTGTTTTTTTGAAGACTTTCAAAAGACCTCATTTTATATTTCTCAGTAGATTTTTCCAGGGTTATTACTTCTTCTTTTAAAAAAAGGGGCGGGGGAGTATGTATGGAAACTACTGAAAGAGACTTTCTTCTTGGGCTGTACGCCACTCGGTCTTAAAAATCTGGTCAGTGGCCTTCCCAGCAGCCCGTTGTCTGTCCTGGTCCTTGACCGTCTCTTCACGGGCCAATGACCTGAGTCGGGTTCATTCCCACTCAACTCTCTTGGCCTGAAACTTTCGGCTCTGCCTTTCTTTCGTGCTTACGTATGTCCATCCATCATCTCTGTGAAGCATGCACCCTGCAGGGCACCTCCTGAAACTTCTAGAGAATGGCATGTGACCTTCAACTGCAGAGTCTGGTGACTCAACCAGACTTCAGGATCATATGTATGTCCACACAGGCACTGCCTTCTTCAGAACTCTCTCAGAAGCTCTGCCTTCCTCCCATGTGGGTGCCCCCGACTCAGTCCACAAAACACGTGTCCTTACCAGCCAGCTCCACTCTGAGGAGGAGATTCTTTGGAAAATATTCAGTACTGAAGGAAAGGAGTCTTTTGAGAGTCCATCCAACCACATCTTGCTTGTGTGGATGTACCAGTGAAATTGTAGTGTACGCTGGGAAAGAGCTTGAATTCAGGACCTTGGATACCAGAGTTTAAATGCCAGCTCTTCTCGGACTGGTCATGTAGCTTTGGGCAAGTCATCCTATCTTTCTATGCTTTATCTGTAACACTGCTGCTTTACTACGACGGTCCCTCGGCACTTGGGGACAGGATAAGCTCAGTTGGAGAACGTGAGACTTTGTTCTTCGAGATATATATTTTTTTAATTTACATGTATGTGTGTCTGTATAAGTGTATGCCATGTGTGTGTGGGCGCCCGTGGAGGTCAGAGGAGGGTGTCACACCCCCTGGGACTGGACTTACACGTGGCTATGATCTGCTTGATGTGGGTGCTGAAAACTGAGCTGGGGTCCTCTGGAAGTACAGCCAGTGTTTCTAACCTCTGAGCCATCTCTCCAGTTTCTATGAGTTTAAAGGAATACAGTTTCTGTGTTTAAAGGAACACTTGCCTGTTTCTGGTATGATAAGATTTCTTTTTCTTAAATAAAGCAATACTTGAATTGATGACTTTGAAAAAGATTTCCTTTCTGCTGGCCCTGGTTCTTATGTGTGTCTGTTGTACATGGGCTGTTCCAGGGAGTGACTAGATCTCCAGCTAGGACAGCATGCCAGGGCTGCACTGCAGACTTTAAACTACAACAGCATGTGACCCAAGAAGTCCTTGTCTACCTCAAATTAAGGTTTTTTGTTTTGTTTTGTTTTGTTTTTTGTCTTTCAAAGTAGAGCCTCTTCCCTTCACTCTGTGCAGGTGTGGTGGTGAGTTCAGGCTACCTTGCGTTCTAACTTGTCTCGACAGGGCATCTCTATCCCACCCCACCCCCTTCTTATTTTGTGTGTGTAGATGTTTTGCGCTGTGTGCATGCCTGTGCACTGCTTGTGTGTCCAGTGTCCAAGGAAGCTAGTGGACGTCAGATCCCCCAGGACTGGAGTTACAGATGGTTGTGAGAAGCCGTGTGTACGTTGGGAATTGAACCCAGGTCCTATAGAAGAGCAGCCAGTGTTCTTAACCACTCAGCCACCTCTCCACCCAGCCTAATCTTTTGTGTGCTCTCCACCTCTGTAAGATGTAGGTGGCGTCTGTTGAGCTGTTTTGAGGACGGGTTCCCACTAGGCAGGGCCCCACACACGTCAGTGCCGGGCCTTCCTGTGATGGGTCCTAAGGGATTACCACAGACAAGATGGGGGTGAGAACAGAGCAGCTCCAGCTCCTTAGTGTTTGTTGAGAAGCTGCTTCGGGCGCTGGACCATGCAAGATGCGCCTTTCCTCCAGAGTTAAAGGGTTTCTTTAGTTATTGAAAAAGTTATAATGTTCAGAATCATGGCTCCATCCTTTCTTCTTCTTTTAATAACTAAATAGAATAGGATAAAACATCATGTATTTTATCTATTATTCTAGAGACAGAAGTTTTGAAGATGGGTCTACTGGTTTCCTTTTGGTCTTTTCTATGGTGAAGGATGAGATTAGAAACTCACTAACATGAATTATGCCTGAGCTTATGAAATGAACACAGAGTAAACTTTGCTAAAGGCTGCCTACGTTGTCTTTGTGTGCTTGCTTGTTTAGAGACCGAGTCTCACTACATAGCCCAGGCTGGCCCCAAACTCCTAATCCTCATGTTTCAACATCTACTCTCTCTGGCTTTGGCTGTATTTTAAATAGTTATATATAGTTTTTGGCACACACACTGGCAAAATGCAACATGGCAACCCATTATATCCAGATTTGGTGAGGGGGGGAGTTTCCTTCATTTCATAGAAAAGCTCTAAAAATTCATGTATGGAGCTCATGTCCTCAGCTAGGAAAATTAAACTGTCAGGGATTAAGTGAGGGTCAAGGGTGTGTGTGTGTGTGTGTATGTGTGTGTGTTTGTGTTCTAGTATTTGTAAAGCAATGTGGGGCGATCAGATACGAGACTCCGAAGAAACTTCAGGGCCAGCTAGCTTGATATACTCAGTGGTAGACAATAGGAGACCCTATCTCAATTAATAAGGAAGAAGGTGAGGACCAACACCCACGGCTGTGCTCTGGCCTCCTTATGCTCACAACGGCATTCATAGGTCTACACATACACACACACACACACACACACACACACACACACACACACACACATACACACACACACTCGCACACACTCAGGTGATGATGGACAAAGAGGTGGTTAAACCCCAGATGCCACATCTTTCGGGCCCTTGATGTTCAGGTGATTAATTCCTTTGCTGGATAAGAAAGAACTGCCAGTGCCTGGTATACAGTAGGTGCTCTATAAGTTGCCTAAATGAATGAGCAAGTGATTTGAACTTTACAGTCATTTCTGATGTTGCTTTCATGCCCTGGGTACCATCTACTGTCAAAAAACTTTCCTCCAAATGCTTAACTTCTCTCTCCCAAGTATCTTTGAGACAAATACACCAGAACATTCACACCGCACGAGGTTGATGGATTTTTCCAAAGGATTAGGAAACTCTGTCTCAAGCAAAGATACTGTGGGGTTTGGTATTAGGATGAGTCTCATAGAGATAAACATTTGAAGCCAGGAAAATATTATAGCATCAAGCAGAAATCATGCATGTGTAGACAGCACTGGAAATACACAGGCCCTGCTCCGTGGGAACGTGGACAGTTGTTATTCTTAAATTGCCTTTGTATCAGTACAGCTGTGCGTATTCTACAAGACAGGCTGTGTGTTCCCAGGCCTTGCGAGGACCTCGGGGTGTCACGCTGGCGTTACCTGCTCAGAGAGCTTGGTGCCATCTCCTTGGTGCCAGCTCTGAGCTCCTCTGTGGTTCTGGATGCATTGGCAAGTGAGGCTGAGGAGAAATATCTATTTCGAAGCCCTGGATACTGTGTAAACTCTTCCTGGGCACCGGGTCCTCAGCCAGGCATTCCTGTCCACAGTTCCGCCAAGGCCTCTGGGTGAGGAATGGATTTCACTACTCCATTTCAGTTCTGTCCTGCTCATAAAGTAGCCCTGCACACCCGCCTTAGGTGCTTTTGCCCTTCTCAGATTCGAAGGTCAAGTCCATGGCCAGCCTGAAGTTTTGTGGCTCTACAGGTTACCTGCAAAGCTGAAGCTGGAAAGCCTCAGAGGAGACAAACAAAGCCCTGTAGAGGCGGAATTTCAACACTAGATTAAAAATCTAAAGAGTCCTTGGGGTGTCTAAGATTTCTAGGAATACGGAAAATGGAAACCAAACCACAGCGAATCCATGTGCTGGGTAGAGTTTCAGAGATGCTTCCAAAATTCTACTTTGGTTAATGTAGCCAGAATGTAGAGATACCACTGCTCTGGTGATCCAGGGTTATCCATCTGTGGGCTAGCCATCATCTGTGGGCTCACATCTGAGGAGACAGCCATTTGTTCTTCATTCTCTGATGAAAGTGAATTTCTTCTTCTTTTTTAGAAAATATGTATTTTATTTTATGTGTATGTGTGTTTTGCATGCACGTTTGCCTGTGCATGCCTGATGCCTTTAGCAGTCAGAGGAGGGCTTTGGATCTCCTGAAGTGGGAGTTGCAGATGGTTGGGAGCTACCATGTGGGTGCTGGGAACTGAACTTGGATTCTCTGCAAGAGCAGCAAGTGCCCTTAACTGCTGAGCTGTCTTTCCAGCCCCTAAACTGGTTTTCTTACTTGATGTTTACCTATGAGGCCTGATTCTGATGGCTCTCAAACATCACTTACTTACACACACACACACACACACACACACACACACACACACACACACACACACACACTTTTTTTTTTTCCTAGAAAGGCATGTTTGTCTCTTTGCAAAGACAATGACTGCCTTACTAATGGTTCCTGTGGCCTGTTCCCAGGGTCAGTGGGGAACAACTCATCTCAAACACAGTGCCATTTTCAGGTCACTTCCTGAGTTCTCCCAGGCCGCTGGGCTCTCCTCTTCAACCACCTCCCTCACCTCAGTCCCCACCTTCTCTAGCTTCCTGGCTGTGCCTCGGCCCCCATCACCACGCGTCCTCAGCACTCCAGATCCTGGGTTTGGCACAGGGATGGGAATCCAAGAAGGGATTTTCACTGAGGTTTCAGAAGAAGCATCACCCCAGGAGAGCATTGCTGAGCAGCCCGGGCCCCAGTGTCTGTCTGTCCTGCTGGCCCTGCTTCCTGTCACTGGGCAAGAGTGTACACCAGCTCTCTGTTCCCCGTGAGTGTTCCCAGCCAGGTGTCGCAGAGGGAGTCTGGACATGACAGTTTCAGAAGGAGCTGCCTAGCAAAACAGAAGCCAGACAGCAGCTTGGCTTCCCACTTGCGTGTTCTGTTTCTCCCGAACGTGGGCTCCAGCGTGGTCTCAGACTGCAATGCAGGCTGCCGAGCCGTGGCAACAGGCACACTTCACTCATGGTTCTGCAGATGGGGCAGCCAAGGTCAAGGTGTCCTCTAACCCCAGGGCTTTCTCCATGGGTTAGAGGTGGCTGCATCCTCACGTGGAGGGAGTGGAGCAGTGAGGGGCCGGGTCGGGGGGGAGGTTCTTTTCTGCTTTCTTCATATTTGTTGGTCTCGTACATGTGTGTGTGTGCATGTGTGTGCAGGTATGCACACTCATGTGTGTGCCAGCGGAGGTCAGAGTTCAGAGTCTGGTGTGTTTCTCAGTCACTTTCCACCTTAGTATTTGAGACAAAGTGTCTTCCTGAAGCATGAAGCTCACCGATGGGCTAGACTGTCTGGGCAACACCAGGACCGTGGGTGTACATTCCCCATGCCGGGCTTTTGAGTAGGTACTGGGGATCCAACTCAGATCTTTATGTTTGCATAGATGATTTACCCACTGAGCCGACCCCCCAGTTCCTCACCTTGCCCTCATCCTTTTGTTACTGGCTCTATCCTCATGCCCTGGGCTAAATCTGGTGACATCTCTATACCACCACATGGGGTTTATAGCTTCAACATGTGAATTCAGGGCACCACAATATTCTGACTTTTTTAATGCTTTCACAGTCTTTCCCACATCGCCTCTCACTGGACGCCTCCATACATCACAAGTCCCGAGCCCTGCTCCTTGTGTACCCTACTAACAGAAGGATTTGTCTTCTCCTCCCACAGGAACTCGCCCGATGAATGCAGTGTGAGCAAAGGTGGGAAGATGGTGGGCAGCCCTGATACTGTGGGGATGAGCTACGGCAGCTACATGGAGGAGAAGCACATGCCACCCCCCAACATGACCACAAACGAGCGCAGAGTGATCGTCCCTGCAGGTCAGAGGCCTTGGAGTTTCGCTCTGGTTAACCAACAATTCCTTCCAGGAAAGATGGCCATCTCTGTCTTCCACACATCTCTGTCAGGGACGATAGGCCCAGCATTCCTGCCTGGGGCTGCTCTCTGCTTCACCCCTGTCCCTCAGCCCCAGTCTGTCTCCTTCCTTCATCCTTATCGTCCTCTCTCACGAGGACGTGAGCACCTTCTCCAGGGCCAGCCGTACTGCCTGGCACATGTCAGCACTCTGGGTGTTAACCAAGGACAGGTAGGACAAAGGAGGTCTAGCTGCTGGCACACTCCTTGTCGGAGTGGTCAAGGGTATGCGTGGCAAAGCTTGCGTCAGCTCCACGGTCCCCGGCTCGAGTGTCCAGCTCAGCGCATCTCTGTGAAGAGCAGCAGTAAGCAGGACCAAACCCCCCGTGGTGTCATGTCCCCCCCTTGCTCTGTCATCTTCCAAGCAGGGGAGTTCAGCATGCAGAGACTCATGCAAATACAGGCCTACGAAATGTGTCACCAAAGTGGGGGGTCCCTTCAGGTATGTCACGACAAGACTTCCAGCAGACCAGAAAGATGACTCTGTTATCAGGCCACCACCGGGGTCCTCCTTTAGGCCTGTAGTAAGACTGTCAGGGGACATAGCGGTGGCGGTCCCATGGGCCAGAACTCCTCCAGATATTTGTTTGAAGATGGGTGGCATATACTCAGACCATCCATTTGGCTTTACTCAGCATCCACTGAGCTGCATGCTCCGAAGTCACCTTGCTTGCCAATGTGCCTTCGCATGGGGGCAGTTCTCATGGACTCTGTTCTTTATGTGTGCCGGCTACACCGGAGACTGAGAATGTGGATAGAAGGACAAGGGGGGCATGGCCGGATGTGAATAGGAGGAAGTAGAAACCCAAGGGGAGCCCACCCTAGCCCACCTGCCTCTTTGCCTTCCTCCTTAAAACTTCATTTCTTCATCTGGGGCAAACAAAGTCTTAATCAAGTAAGATAGAGGACCAAGCTGAGCAGAGGCCTGCCTGAAACATCCATCTTGTCTTGTAGAATCATGACGGGTGGTGCTGCGTTGGGCCATCTTGTATTTCTGAGATATCATCGGGGTGCTTTAATGTTATCAAAGTCTTTTCTAGTGAGGCCAGTCTTTGGTCGTTCCACATGGGGAAATGAGGTGAAGAATCAGTCTGGTCAAGTCAGAGTGTCAGCGGGTCTTATTCATAGGCACTTGTTCAGTGCTGGCTGGACAGACCAAAGGAGGCTTCTGCAGATGGGCTCCAGTTGGCATTGGGTAGAGGGCTGTTTCTTCATTCTGAAGGAAGCTTTCTTTCAGCTGTCCCCTTTTTGGGTTGCTTCATGCCAATGTAGGCAGTTATTCAGTTAATGGTGTTGGTAAGAGAGTGAGCTGTGGATGATTTTGCAAGTTGTGAATTTTTCAGTTATTGGTCAAGTTCCAGGTATGTGTGTTCACATGTCCACAGATGAACACACACACACACACACACACACACACACACACACACACACACACACAGCAGCTATTCTATCTATCCCTTTAGCAGCAGCACAGGATTTCTAGACATCTCATTCAGACACCTTTGGGGTGAGGAGAGCTCTACACATTGAAATCACCAGACCCGAGTCTGACTGGCTCCTGGAACTCCTGCTGGTTAGATGCAGTGCCTGGTACCCAACAATGTGAACTGAAGCCTTAACTACTTTCAAGCATTTGATCTTTCCATCACTACATGCTGACATTCATATCAGAGAGATGAGAGAGAGAGACAGAGAGAGACAGAGAGAGACAGAGAGGGAGAGGGAGAGAGGGAGAGACAGAGAGGGAGACAGAGACAGAGACTGAGTTCAAATGCAGGGCTTGGCAACTCTGCACTCTAGAACTGTTAGAGTTAGAGTTCATTTTGAAAAGTTATTCCATTAATTTTGACCTTGAGACCCACTCAGGAGCTAAGAAGCTCAGAAAATACTCATGAGGGGTAACCATAGGCATGTTCGTGATGGATATACCATGATCAGGTATATTTACACTGCTTCTTGTGGCAAAATGAATTGAAGAAATATCCTATGTACAGACATATTCAAAAGCAGGATGGACTCAACTTTAGAGTCAAGGAATGAGGTGTGTGGACAAAATGGAGAATTTAACATCAAAGGAGACATGTGTGGTACACATGGTATCCGTGTAAACATGAACATGTGTGCATTCCTGTACTAGCTATGAGATTGCATAGCAATGAGTTCATTATTGAGATACTGTTTGTAACAAATACATTTACTACACTCCTCTAGTAGACATACTAGCTTAGCCTCACCTGTTTTAAGCCTGCTCGGAACACCTGCACAGGCAAAATCATCAAACCAAAGCCCACTTTGTAATGAAGTGCTGAACAGCTCAGGTAATGTGTTGACTGAAACCCAGAATGATTGTTCTGTGTCTGTAGTCTGGGAAAAGATCATTCCTCAGCTCCATTTTGTGTCAGCTCAGATTTCCGCTGTGACAGATGGCACCAAGTCCCCAAACAGCGCTGTCTCCTGTTCTCGGTTCCTAACAACAGCCCAAATCTAGTAGGTTTAACTCAGAAGTCTGATTTCCCGGTGTTTCCAAGGCTGTGGCCACAGGCCAGTGTGTCGAAACAGTGAATTCCCACTACATACGGAGCCGAGAGTCTGCCGTCAAGGACAGTGTCCTCTGTGTGATGGTGTGCCTCTGTGATTCTTCTTTGTTTGTTTGTTTGTGTTTGTTTTGTTTTTTGAGACAGGGTTTCTCTGTGTAGCCCTGACTGTCCTGGAACTCACTCTGTGGACCAGGCTGGCCTTGAACTCACAGAGATCCACTCGCCTCTGCCTCCCAGGTACTGGGATTAAAGGCGTGTACCACGACCGGCCGACATGCCTTTGTGATTCTCAGAAGTGCGTGGAATCGAGGCTGCTATTTCATTATTGGTGCTGTATACCAAGATGTGCTAATGGAGTGTGCAGCTACAGAGGAGGGCAAGGTCACAGTCTTCATGACATTCTTAAATGTTGCGAAATGCTGAACAATTGCAATAAGACCTCTGGTTTTAGCAGTTTATAGCATTTTTGAAAGATTTTTCTTTTTGTTTATTCCCTAAAATAGGTGCTAAAATGTTGAGCTCTTCAAACAACTCTTTTTTTTTTTTTTCCAACATTTTAGTTTTGGCTTTTAAAACAATCGGTTCAAACCCTTTGATATCAGTATCTCAGAGACTGAGTGGCCACACCCACATCTTCCCTCGCTCTGCATTCTCTAAGCTTTTCCTGTGTTCCATCACCGTGGACAAAGGCGCCTATGAGGCTGTTCTTTCTTCTCCGTCTCCAAACACTCATGGTGGAAAGCCCTGGCATTGCATCTTACCCAGCCCTTCCGTGTTGAATCACCCAGGAAGTGTCCACTGAGCATCCGTTGCTCAGATACTAGGCTCTTAGGAGACAGTCAAAGAGCACTGAGGTTGCTCTGCCCACTCAGGTGGGTGACAGGAGAATGTATGAGAGCTCAAATTAATGACTGCTGAGTGTTCTAGAATATCGGAGCAAAGGGGGGCATTATAAAAGACAGGTCATGGAAGTTCCACTTCCAGCTATCATGATCCCTTTTTCCTCAGCCTCCTCTGTTTCCCTCAGCTTCTTCTCTCTTCCTCGGCTGTCCCCCAGCCCCCAGGCATACTGCTGTGCATACCCTGCCTCTTCAGCCTCAGTGCCTGTCCTGTGCTGTTTGTGCAGCTGTGGTACCCTCTTCCTTCCCTTGCTGACAAACTCTGCTTATCCTTCCAGACCTCTTTTCAGTGCTCCCGTCTACATGCTTAATAATTCTCTAGCAAATTGCTTCTCTTATGACATCTAACCAATCGTTTCTTATCACACTTTTGTTTCACTCTACATTCCACAAGGCATGTATATACTTATATAAATAGAGACAAAGACATTTCATTCTAAAATAGATCGGAGATGCTTTATGAGCTGTAAACTATTGGCCACGGAAGTATGACCCAAACTACTGATCAAATTAAAATTCAGATTCAATGCAGTGCAGTTAAAAATACACATGGAAAGCTAAAAGCACGTGAAGGAAGGATGAATTCATGCTGGTGACAGGTTTGGCCAAGATGCTGTAGTTAAGCCTCTAGTGTAGCTTTTAGCTTCCTGGTAGCCAAGATAAAAAGTGCAATTTGGGAAAACAAAACGTTGTTTTATAGGAGAGGCAGCGCTTCTTTCAGCACAGATGCCTCAAAGCAGTGTCCTTGGAGACGCTGCACAGTTATGACCCAGGCTTTTGGCAGCCTGGCGTTGTGAAAGGCTGAGTGAGTAACACTGGAGTCGGCCTGGGGGAGGCAGCAGCAGATTACTGGGGACTCTTCGGTGGCTTCATGTGACAGGGTTTGGAGTTCTCAGAGTGATAAGGGACTGACATGACCATCCCTGAAAATGATGTTGCTGAGCTGGACCAGGGACCAGAAGGGTGACTAGGACTGGAATCTCACCCTGCCCATATCCCCCCACCCCCGAGGGGGGGGCGGTTCTGACAGCACAACACATTTTCATCACACCGACATTTGTTATTTATGTGTGACTGGATTGTAAGTTGTACAAGGTGCCCAAGGCGCCCTAATCACCAGAGCTGCAGGTAGGGACAGTAAAGGCGAGTTGTCGGGCTGACGGTAATTGTTACTCATTAAGCGGGAATCAGAGGATCATGAGAGTTGCATGGGGATTGGAAGTCACAGTTCAATGTCTCCCTTTAAACATGAGAAAGCAAATACTCAGAGAGATGAAGGCACTGTCCCAGAGTCACCTGTACAGCTGAGTGGGGCCAGAGCCAAAGCCCAGGTCTGCAAAGAACCCATTGGTTAAAAAACAAATCCTATACTCAGTCCTCATCTTTCTTTGTCCCCCCCACCACGCTCTCCTGGCGGCCTTGTCCATTATGTCATGTTTCTGTGTGGACTCCTGCTATGCCAACCCCACCGACTAAACCACCACACAAATGAGAACTGAAACCCTGAAGTCACTGTTCACTTTATCTGTGAAATTAGTAGCTGGATGGTGGTTGAGGAAATTGCATGGGGTTATATGTAAGCCTGAAATTTTACAAAATAAGATGATGACAGCTGACACCTACTGTGTACACATGATTGTCAAGCACTCGGACACAGCGTTTCTGGAAATGGTGAGGCCCTGCCAAGATAGGATGCAGGGAGTGGTCACTGTTCTCACTCCCCTGAGGAAGCAAAATCATGATGCCAGGGGAGTTAGTTGCCCTGGATGCTCGGGCCAGTGCTGTGGAAAAGTCAGAATTCTAGCCCAGGGTTGTGTGACTCCCACACAGCTCTTAATCCCGTATGACCCAAATTAAAAACACCCAAGAAGAGCTGGGTGATGACACAGTGGAGTCTGCTGAATTGATGAGATTCTGCAATGACCTTTTCCAAGGGATTCTAAGTGAAGAAGAGAATCATTGTGAGAATATACAGGAAGCTACAGAATTAGTCAAATTTACTATATTAATTGAGGGTGGAATTAGATTTCCAAGCAAAAGTGAGAGTCTATTGCTAACTGTTCCTCTCTTCAGGAAAATAAGTTTTAAAAATGGACCTTAAGCAGAAGTTGGTTAAGTATAACTCTAAAGAAAGATGGGTACAAAGTAACAAATGTAGTCTCTTCTTGGTTTCACTTATGCTGCTGGCAGCAAAAGTAACTTAAGAGAGAGAGGGTTTATTTCTTTTCTTTTTTTTTTGGTTTTTCGAGACAGGGTTTCTCTGTGTAGCTTTGCGCCTTTCCTGGAACTCGCTCTATAGACCAGGCTGGGCTCGAACTTACAGAGATCCGTCTGCCTCTGCCTCCCAAGTGCTGGGATTAAAGGCGTGTGCCACCACCGCCCAGTGAGGGTTTATTTCTTATCACGGTCCTCCGTGGTCCCCCTGGGTCACAGTGGCAGGAGCTCGAGATGGCTATCATATCACATCCACAGTCGGGAGCAGAGAGAAATACACACATGTAGCATGCTTATTTGCTTGCTTATGCTCAACACCGTTTCTCTACTTGTATGCTGTTCAGGAATCCCTGCCTTGGGAATGGTACTGCCCGAAGCGGGCTGGGACTTCCCAAATCAATCAACTTAATTAATACAATTTCTCATTGATACACTCATGGGCCACCCCAACATAGACAATCCTTCATTGGGAATCTCTTCCCAGGTCATTCTAGGCTGTGTCAATAACCATCATAGTCTCCTAGATGGGGCATAGGAACAGGTGGAATGGCAATGTTATCATGTAGGAGAAGGGATTGGAGAAGAAGCTTTCTATGTTCCTTTTGTTACTTGAGAAAAAAAGAGAACCTTGATAATAAAACTTTACATTTATTTTAAATAAGAGAAATAGCGTGGAAATGGCCAAAGCAGTAGGAGAGGGAATGAACATAAATAGATCAGTTTTAGGTTTAAACAATGGCTCGCAGTGGCCAAGAGCACTGGCTGTTCTTGCAGAAGACCTAAGTTCCGTTCCCAGCACCAGATGGCGACTCACAGCTGCTGTAGCTCTTAATTCCAGGGAGCCTGATGCCCTCTTCTGGCGTCCACTGGCACTGCACACATGTAGTGCATAATATGTAGAGAGGGACACCTATACACATAAAATAATAAGGAGTAAAATTAGAGCCTGGGACGGAGGTGAAAAAAGCTAGCAAAGCAACAGGAAGTGTAAAATCTAGAGGGAGTAATGAAATAACTCACCCAAAGCAATTGTGTGTATTTATAAATACATTTACACACACACTGAAATGATTGATAGTAATCGGCTGGAATGAGACATATTAATCAAAAACTAATAAGAATCTGGGAAAAATTAAAATAAAACAAATAAGATTTTAGACAGAGAGCCTTATTGGGGATGACGGAGGTTTATTATATGATATTGAATTCACAGGAAAGGCATAATGATGATAAACATATGTACCTAGTAAAATAGCCTCAAAATAAATAAATGGCGATGAGGGAAACCGACAAATCCATTTCAGTGCATGAGTTTGATTTACCTTTCTCAGTAATTTGTAAGTCAATGACAAAATTGTGTGTATGTGTGTGTGTGTGTGTGTGTGTGTGTTCGTTCCAGAGCTCTGCATGTAACAGGTAACATGTGCTTTTAGGTACGCAAAGGGACATTTACCAATGTTACCTTGGTCTCTGCCGTCTCAAAGGCTAACAAACCAGAGTGTTAAAAGTCAGTGTTGTAATAGAACTTACTCTCTTGCCAAACTGCAATAAAATTAAAAACGTGTAGTGCCAGGAGGATAGATTAAAATAAACCACACGCCATCAATTATAAATTTGAAAGTTTCAAAAACAGCTTTGAGGAAGTCCTTCTCTTGGGGTCAAATTTCAGTTTGTGGTATTGAGCACTTCTGAAATTCCCGCTCTCACCTGGGCCTGCTTTATAAATGGACTCTGCCCTCACCAGGAGGCCGAATGTTTAGTCCTGTTTTCCTAGGCTCCTCTTAGGTACAGATAGGCTCACTTGCCCCAGGTCTGTTTTTGTTAACAAAGACCTTACGCTGGGCCTTTGTTATGGCTTGGGAGCACTTTTTATTTTATTGTATATTCCACATTTTTCATAAGCAAGAGTGACTTTTCTGTTGCGAAGGCACAGTATTTCTCCTTGATAAGTCTTCATCAATTCTGATCATGTTTAATCTTATTCTCCAGAAGGG
The DNA here is from genome assembly GCF_007827085.1 of Peromyscus californicus insignis. NCBI lineage: Eukaryota > Metazoa > Chordata > Mammalia > Rodentia > Cricetidae > Peromyscus > Peromyscus californicus. The sequence goes on along the minus strand of NW_026294458.1, from coordinate 76,596,392 downwards.
CTTTTGAACTGGAAGTGTTTGCCCATGCCAGGGGTTGTGTTTCACGATGGCACAGTCTGCCATTGACAACACAGTAGTCTTTTTCCTAATTTCAGTCAATATCTATTAATATTTTCCTGGCAGCTGATGAACTTAACTGGATCAGAATCTTGTTTCATGGAACTAGAAGAAAGATTTTCTTTTTCTTTTCCTTTTTGCATGTGAATTCATTTATTGTGTAGGCAGATGGGGTGCTCCACAGCTAGTGTGGGAGTGTCAGAGGAGAACTTGGATGAGTCACTTCTCTCCCATCACCACGTGGGTCCTGGGGATCAAACTCAGGTTGTCAGTCTTGGCAGCCAGTGTCATCACACCAGACACAGAAAGTCTTTATGACTTTTCCCCGCCTTGCTCACATGTGTCTCTTCCACACATAGGACTTAAAAATAACATAATCAGCAACTCTATATGATGGTGTGCTTATACGTTTTAAGATCCAGTTGGTTGAAATAGAGTTCATAAACCTATAGACTGTTGATCATGTGATTCAAGATACAGGAAAGGCCGGGGAGCTCTGGCCCTTCCCAGTGACGTGGGTCCTTGCTCTTTTGCTGTCCTTGGAACCATAATGACACGACATGGCTGTTTCCAAAACAGTCTAGCTTCCCAGGAGGAGGATGAACACACAGTTTCTTATCTTCGTTGGCTTATGATTCATTCAACAGCAGCACCTCCAAGAGGCTCTTAAAATAAGAGATAAATCAAGCTTTTGTGTACACAGGAAGAGGCAGCCCTGGAAATTAAATTGATTATTTCATTTTAGCAGCGTTGACTATGCAAACCCTCTGTGTGGGCGCTTTCCTTGCTCGAGTTTGTTACTGTTGGCCGAGTGTTTTCACACACATTATCTCACCGACTTTTCAAACCGCCCCCCCAACAGTTCATTTAATTAGCCATAGGAAAATAAGACTAATTCCAGAGAAGGCAGTGTTTACACCCGCTAAGAGGGGAAGCCAGAGCCCAAACACGCATGCTCTGACTCCCAAGAGAGTCTTCCGTTTCCATCACTGAGTTCTCTGTGCTTGCTGTAACTAAAGATACCTTTCCACGCCTCAGAAATTCCTTATGACTCTGAAATTCCACATTGTAAAGCGTGACCTTACCAAGGTGCTCATGGTTCTCCTCCATCTGACCCCAACTTCCATTTCCATCCCTCATCTCCATCCTCATCTACACCTCCCATCTCCATCCCTCATCTCCATCCTCATCTACACCTCCCATCTCCATCCCTCATCTTCATCCCTCATCTCCATCCTCCATCTCCATCCTCCATCTACACCTCCCATCTCCATCCCTCATCTTCATCCCTCATCTCCATCCTCCATCTCCATCCTCCATCTACACCTCCCATCTCCATCCCTCATCTCCATCCTCATCTTCATCCCTCATCTCCATCCTCCATCTACACCTCCCATCTCCATCCCTCATCTCCATCCTCATCTTCATCCCTCATCTCCATCCTCCATCTACACCTTCCATCTCCGTTCTTCATCTGCCTCCTCCATTTCTATCCCCCATCCCATGCCTCACTTTCATTCTTCCTCTTCATCTCTAGTCCCCATTTCCACTCCCTGAGAAAACCCACGGACATTGGAGCCACATTACCTCCAAGAGGGTTTTGAGTCACCTATACTTTATTTCAAATCCCTGGTTAGTAGTTTGCACAAATAGTGTTATTATTTTATTCTTGAGTGTCTATGTGTGTGTATATGTGGGGATGTATGTGGAGGCCAGAGGACTTCTGGAACTCATCAAATATGTTAGGCTGACTCACCAGTGAGCCCCAGGGCTCACTGTCTTTGCTTCCCCTACTCTGGGCTTTCAAGTGAATGCCACCACACCCACCTTTTTTCTTAAGTAGGTTCTGGGAATTGAACTCAGTTCTTCATACTTGCACAGCAGACACTTTCTAGACTGAGCCATCTCCCCAGTCCTATTTATATTTTTTGTAACCTGTAATAAGCACTCTCTTGATGATGTTTCATAACTCTATCTTTTATATAAACACACCAGTAGTTTTTCAAGGGATGCCTTTTAGTCTTGTATATTTTTAAATGAATAAATAAAGTGAAAATAACTTAAAATGAACTCAGATATCTACAGGAAACTGTCTGAGCCACAGCAGCGGCAGATCAAGTTCTCATCAACTTGGAGGATGCTTCACTTTGAGAATGGAGATCTGTGGATGGGGCTCTCTTTTGTCACTCCCCAAGATACTGTTTCTCTTGCTGTGACCTACTGAGCTTGGCCACAGGCCTGTGCTTCTGGAGCTGTGAGGGAGGGAGGCTGCTCTAAGGCTGTGGCGGATGTGCGATTCCACTGGGGTGCCCTCTGCTTGGAGCTTTGCCTTCAGGAATGACTGAGTCTGTCTTTATTCCCTTTTAGATCCTACTCTATGGAGCACAGACCATGTCCGACAGTGGTTGGAATGGGCGGTGAAAGAATACGGCCTTCTGGACGTGGACGTCTTATTATTTCAGAATATTGACGGGAAGGAGCTGTGCAAGATGACAAAAGATGACTTCCAGAGGCTCACTCCAAGCTACAATGCAGACATCCTTCTCTCACATCTCCACTACCTCAGAGAGAGTAAGCTGCCCGCCCTCAGTAGCCATACTTGTTGCCATGGTTACAGACCCAACTTTAGTAGGTTCGGACGGGGTGGTCCCCAGCATCCCCTTGCTCTCACTCAATGCCCATGTCCGACCTGAGAGGACCCCATAATAGAGCTTAGAGCTTCGTGATGTAGACGAACACCACAGTCTCTGCTGTGGGCAAGGTAGCAGCGTTCTCCCTCCTCCTGTGTTCCCAAGGCCAGGAAAATGGAATGTTGTAGAGAAGTGGTCGCACACTCAGTATTTTCTATGACGTTCCAGACTAGAAGGCAGGAAAGACTCCTCCTGGACGGGAGTGTGGGGAGTTATCTTCGTGAGAGCCGTGTGAAGCCCCTCCCCCATCCAACCTGAACACACTGTTGATAGAGTAGGTGGCTTATTGGTCAGGATAGGCATAAGTCAGAAGATTGCTGCATGCTGGAGTGATGGCAGCTCTGAGCATGGTCCAAAAGGATCCCAAATACAGGCGGGTGGGGTGACTCCCTAGGGGCCCTTCTCTCCTGTATGAAGTCATCCCTTTTCATATTTACCTCGTTCACCAGTGTCAGGGGTTTAGATAGTTCCAGCACCCCTAGGTGAGGGTAGGGAGGTATGTTGTCCTTTCTTTTCCTTTGGACTCCGTTTGTTTTTGAGAAAGGTCATTCTCTGTCTTTCCGTCTCAACGTTGACTCTGTTTTGTTTTGTAGCTCCCCTTCCACATTTGACTTCCGATGACGTGGATAAGGCTTTACAAAACTCTCCACGGTTAATGCATGCTAGAAACACAGGTAATGCTAGCCTTTCCCTCCCCAGGACAAGCATAGGTCTCTAGATGCATGCTTTCAAATGAAATGCACAGGTTAGAGGTTAGAGGTTGGAGGTTAGAAGGCAGATGCAGAGGTGAAGGACGGTGAGGCTGTTGGGTATCACTTCCTGTCATTTCCACCACAACCTCCGTAGCCATGAGAGGGTTTTTGTTTTTGTTGTGTTTTGTTTTGTTGTGTTTTTGGACCAATTGTACAAATCCCCCAACATGTCCCACTGTTAGTCCCAGTCCATCCACCAGTCCTGTCGCCTGTGGAGATGAAAAGCTCCCTGGTATACAGTTCCCCCCAACCCCACGGGTCTGTTGTTCTCCATTGCCATTCCTAAAGCAGTGTTTCCTAAGACTCCTTGGTGTTTCTCAGACAGTTTTGGGCTATTGGACTTGCCTTGACTTAATCTTCTGCACAGATTTGTATGTTTGCACAGGGCCATGGAAGGAATATTTCCTGCTCTTTTCAAACCTTTATTCCCAGGGAAACTCTGCCACCACTTCAGAGAATACAAAACCGACCCCTAAAATCCAGCACCTTCCTTCCTGTCTCTGACTCCAGGTTCTTCGTGTGTGTCTGTGGCATGCCTGAGTCTAGCAGGGCTTAACCAAGGCCCTTGATTGTGCCTAACCTCCCCTCCTGCTCTCAGTTTGCTTGGGGTTCTCTGTGGATAAATGTGTTACTCGTGTTCCATAGACAGATCTTCCCCTCCTGGTGGTGTCGCTGGTGGATACATGGCCACTTGCTGCTCACCTACTGGGTTAGCCTAGGACCACTCCCTACCATGTCCTCCAGGGCCCAGCTAGGGCGGACAGCAGCAAGTGCCGGGAAAGCTCTGACTCCTCGTAAGAAAGCCGGCCAGCCCGACCACGGGTCTCCCCAGCTGAGCAAGACAGCAGCTTACAAAATACTCTCCTTTTGTTTTAAAGTGTCCAATCTCATATGAACTGAGCCTCAGTTCTTTATTTATAATAAACAACTGGTTTGCCTTAGTCTTCGGCGTCCCAACAGGATGCTTTTGACGTCACGTGAAGCTCTTTAACCTGTTCCTTCTCAGTCTGCATGCATCACACATATCAACCTGCTAATGACCTTGTGGCCAAAATTAGCAAAGAGCCATCCCCTTCTCTGAGCTACATGGGGATTCTCACATCATGTTCATTTAGAAATTCTAAATTCTAAACAGTGACTAAATGTTCCACAAAAGTTCAGAGTTCGTAGTTTTACTGTCGCTACACAGAGAGGCGATGCAAAGACAAGGATCATGAAGTTTCCAAAGGACCTAATGCCGAAGGGGAAATTTCCTCATCTGGGGAGATGACCAGTGATTGAGGAAAATAAGGAGAACCATGTATTTGAATAGAGATATGGATTAATTCTGAATACAAGCCATAGAGTGTTAGGAAAAATATGTATAAATGTTTCCGAGATCTGCTTTCCAAGATCTGTTAAGATATTTTGTGACTCATATACGATTAGTAGTAAGTAAATAGCCATGCCATGAATAGATCTTAATAAAATAAGATCGCTGGTGGGACACAGCGGGGATCCATCAAGAAGCTTACAAAAACAATAATAAACAAAGCACAGGGGAGACTCGTGTTCACATTCAGGATCCAAGAGTCTGACCCAGGGCTTCTCTTTACCCAGAACTCTACTGACATTGCAAGGCCTCTCCTAACATTCCAGGTGAGGTCGGTTAGCACAGATGTTCAGGTGAACAGTCACCACAAAGGACCTTCACACTGTGTCTTTCCTTTTGTCTGCAGGGGGTGCAGCTTTTATATTCCCAAATACTTCAGTATATCCCGAAGCTACGCAAAGAATTACAACTAGGCCAGGTACGCTAACACACCCCCGCGGGATTCCTTCATTGAGAGACTCCCAGATGTCCAGTTTAGACCCAGGACCGCAGCCCATGACCCAGGAGCATGACTTGGACCTGAAATGCAGTGCCTTGCAGTCAATCTTTTCCCTGTCCCTGTTGATGTGCAACCAAAATGCAGTTGGATTGCTGCATTCAGAGACCGCAGTAGAGGGGAGCAAGCCGTGGAGTCAGAAACAGATAAGGGCCTTACGTAGTAGCTTTGAATATTTGGGCCAGCGCCTAAGATAGGAGCCCCTTGTACCATCAAGTTAAGGGAAGGATTGATGTACGATCTGTCTGTCCCTTCTGAGGGGAGAGCAACTCCAAAATCAGTAGCGACTGATTCTTACCCCCCATTTCTCAGAGGGGAAGCATCCAGCATCTAATATTTACATCAGAGTCATACTTTATGTCTTTTCTGATGATTTAATTAGGTAATTAATTTACATATCATTCATGTAAAAATAAACATTTATCTAATGCCAGTCACAGAGTTAGCCTCTGGGAAAGGAAAGCTGAACCAGACTCTAAGCACTGTCTCTCTTCAGAATGCTCGCTTGCACATTCCACTAGGTTTGTGGGTGGTTGAGAGCCTTGTCCGGGTCTGGCAATGGGGAGTTGCAGTAAGCTGGTAGGAAGGTTTAGCACAAAGTTCTAGAAGATAATTCAGTGGTGTTACCTGGAGCCAGAGAGAGCCAAGACTTTATCAGATTAAGCACTAGAGCAGGCAACAGAGGTGCTGGAGTCTGGAGGCCTGGGAGTGGAAGGAGTCAGACCCGTGTGAACACAACCAGGAGGCCTTCAGGGAACTGGGCAGGGAGGAGAGGACAATGTGAACTAGGGATCTGTCACTCTTAAACACCACCCCCTCGTGGGGGCCATGACTACCCTGTGTGTTAGAATTCCTCATGCTGTCGTGAACACTGAGGGGATCCTAGTTCCAGAAAGCACAGTGGATTTCCCATACTCCTGCCTTGGTCCAGCATACATGTCTTCCTCCGCCCAGGCTGCCTCTCCATGACTCTTTGCACGTCCAGCCTGCATGAGTCTAGCTGACCTGGTCCCCAGGCTCGGAAGCTCTTTCTTTTGAGGGAGGAAGACAAACTAGGGCTGGGGACTGGCTGAATGGTGGTGACAGGGACACTTCCTGGAGCGCTTTCATACCCTTGACCACATCCTGTAGCTTCTCTGGCTTGAGAGAGAAAGCTTACTTCTTTGTTCCTAGAAACTACGTGAAAATGCCCAGCTAAAGTCCCCTGTCATGTTGGAGGTCAGTAAAGTAATGGAACAGACCCAGTGTCTGCAGTTAACTCAGATGGCCCCGAAGAGTACCACCAAGAGCTTTGAGAATGAAGGGCAGAGGCGTGCCCTTTCCCTGGCTCCGGGACTTTCTGACCTTGCTACCTACAAGTGCATCTTGTGGGACGGACACACAAGGGAGGGTGTGAATGGACGTGAATGATTCCGGGGCTCTTTCAAAAATGCTTCTACCCATAGCTAAAAATAAGTAAAAGCTCCCCACAGAACATTTGGCCTTTAAGATTAATTAGCCAATTTAAAAACTATGTTTGTTTAAAGTCACCTCAGGAATGCTGCTGGCTGGATTTCAAGGCCAGGGTTTGTGAGCCGCTGTGGTAAGCTGGTAGGCGAGACAGGACAAGGGGCCCTGTCGCAACTTCGCTTGTAGGGTGGTGGGGTGACTGTCTGGGTTCATTTTCTGAACCAATTAAAAAATCCAAAGGGGTGCAATAGGTGGCAGCAGGGGGGTTTCAAACAGAGCAGACGGAAGTGGCCTGTGAAGAAAAGCACACACCCAGCAAGCAGGGAGGACCTCTCCAGGGTGGGGCGGGGGCTTCTTGAGAGTCTGGTGGCAAAGACCCACGTTCCTGTCCTTTGTGTGTCCATACCCACTTCATTTCTCTAATTCAGTGTGAGGGACAGATGCTGGTAGGCACCTCAGAGCAAGCCAGGCTTCGGTAACTAGTCCATTTAGACTCTCTTCCACTTCACCTGTCCATTTAGACTCTCTTCCACCTTCTCTACACTAGAGCCGTTTCACCAGGGTCCCTGCAAGAAAAAATCAAAACAGATCACCAAAGCCAGAAAAACCACAGGACTTCTGTGTTTCACGAGATCAGATGAGATGGCATTCTCATCCTTTTTGCAGGATGCCTCCATCCACACCCTGTCCTCTGAATCCTGCTGCCAAATGCTTCCTCCCCACTTGATCGCCTTTCCCTCTGCCTCCAGTCACCTACTTCTGAGTTACCACCCCCAGTCTACCTACCCACCCTCCCTCCCTCCTTCCCTCCCTCCCTCCCTCCCTCCTTCTCCCTTCCCTCCCTCCTTCCCCCTTCCCTCCCTCCTTCCTTCCTCCCTGCTCCCTCCTTCCTCCCTGCTCCCTCCCTCCTTCCTCCCTCCCTCCCTCCCTCCTTCCTCCCTCCCTCCCTGCCTTCCTGCCTTCTTTCCTTCCTTCCCTCCCTCCTTCCCCCTTCCCTCCCTCCTTCCTTCCTCCCTCCCTCCCTCCTTCCTCCCTGCTCCCTCCTTCCTCCCTGCTCCCTCCTTCCTCCCTCCCTCCTTCCTCCCTCCCTCCTTCCCTCCTCCCTCCCTTCCATCTTTTTTTATGACCACACTTCTGCAAAGGTTTATTCATCTGAGAGCTGTGCACCCACAGGCCGTGCACGACCCGTGGGCTCCGTTCACCTCCCGCCTCTGTGCTGTAGCCATCTCTTCCATGCTTGTGGCTTTGCTCTCCACACTTCTACATTAAGACCACAGCTTCTTCCCCTCATCTTTGTTGAATGAGCACCTGGATTGGTCCCCTACCAGGATGCTGGCACATCTTGTGTGTTCTGTGATTTGGTGACCATTCTTTTGTTACAATCACCCAAAACCCTTCTCCCCAGCTCCTCTGTACAAACCATTTTCCTCCCCCGAGTCTGTTTCTTTTGAAGCCACAGACCCTTGAGGTCTCAGTTTAAAATGTCAAAGTCAGAGACAGGCGCCAGCCACAGAATCTCATTGGGCCGTGTGACCTTATGACATGCTACCTAGCCTGTCCTTTCATGAGCTGGTCATGGGAAATCTGGCCTATTACATGGAAGACATCAGGCAGGCTGTTCCTTTCCTCCTCCATCACCATGATAGCTCAATAGTATGATACACACCCAGGGTGTCACCAAAAGTAATTGGAGTGTGTAACTGCCACACACAGCTTTGTGTGGAGTGTGACTTTGAAGCTGGTACCTCTGGGGGGATTCCTCCATGAAGCTCTGAAATGAGTTGCTGCTGAGCATGACTGAGCTAGGTGAGCCCACAGCTGTACCCCTCAGTTGGGTGCTCTGTAAACCTTGGCCCTTAGCAGTTGGCTCATTGCATTCTTTGCTTGTCCCAAGTTCTTATACAGCCACAGAGACTTGTAAGCATAGTTAAAAGCACATGAGTATCATCCACAAACATGGTCTCTAGGTGTTGATACAGGGGTGAAGAAGAATTTAGGAAGATCTGGATGAAGAAGATAGTGCAGGTTAATTACCCGAAGGCTGAATCTAAAAATTCCTGTTTTCCAGAGCTTTGCAGATTGGTTCTAGGCAGTAACTCTCTCCGACTTACTGCCATGTTTTCCTCATTAGCTTCAAATGCGTGAGAGGAGACCCATCCATTCCTTCCCATCTCCTTCCTTCCTCCAGGGGATCACCAGAAACTTCTTACAGGCCCTGGTGTAGATTCTGCAGAATGAGGGAGAATGTTCTGGAGAGCCAAGTCCTGGTCCTTTAAAATGCAAAGTGACTCTGTGGAGGTCACAGGAGCTGACAAGCCCCCTCCAGTGATCTGAGCCAATGGAGAATGCAGCTTAGTAGAACTTACCCCTCACTGGGGAGGGAGGCAGGATGCTGGAATGATCCTCTGATGTCTTAGGAAGAATGTGGTAGAAAGGACCTCATTCAGAATTAGGAACTGATCTCAGCTCCCCCAAAACACACAAGCTGCTCTGCGTGGGGGTCTGCACAGCCAGACAAGCCTCCCCCACTTTGTATCTCCAATGTTGTTGTTTTCATATGGATCATGGCATATACCATGTTTTAATAGCCATCCAAAGCTGCCCATGAGATTGCTTTAATAAGGTTCAGGCTTGCCAATCATTTTCAACAGCTATAAGAGCAGAGTGAATGCCAGAAAGTGACTTCCTGTGCACAAATGTGTGAGCTAATTACTTTGAAAAGACAACTTGGGGGGGGGGGGGGGAATGGGCATTAGGCTGCTCACCAAATTTAAATGTAAAATAATATACATATATTATTATTTATGTATATTATTTATGTATATTTAGAAGCCTATGCTCTTCTATCAGGCTGGGCAGCAAAGGCTCATGGGTAGTGGTCTTCTAAGCAGTCAGGGGTAGACATATGTGATGCTGGCTCTGCCGCCATCCTGATCGTTCCTCATCCCCAGAAATTTCCAAGGTCAGCATTTCCCGAGGTCATCTGCCACAGGAGGGGGCTTAGAGTCACAGCGTGTGACCAGTGGCTGATAAGGAAATATTGGCAGAGACTCTCATGAAAGAAAACAAGACCCGCGTATCTACCAGGGCAGTGTGTTTGCGAACATGTTAATCACTTGTCCATGCAAACATCTCAAATACTTGGCTGAAAATTAAACTCAGCCTGGTGGTTGTTATTTCCAGGGGAGGGTGGGACATGGCTATTCATCTTTCAAAGGATTTTATGAATAAAGAGCTTCCAAATATTAGTTCTAGTGTGGTGGTTAGTGTTCTTTTTCCAGCCACACTTCACAACCAGTGCTTTTCTGGGTGTAGTTGAGAAACTTGGGGCTCTCGGGTACTTCACCTGCCTTCTTCTAGCTCAGCTCCCATGGGCCCCTTTAGAACCTTCCATACCAGACTGTTCAACAGTTGTGGTTAGATCTGCATAGTCTGGCTAGCATTCCTGAAGTCATTATCTTTGAGAATGGAGAATTTTAGAGGAACTCTTAGAGCGGAAATTCTCTGGAGCTGGCTTTTGCACACTTCAGCACGCGTGTGAGTGGTCTGGGACCTGAGCGGGCTTCTGGCTTTACTCTGTAAGTCCAGGGTTAGAGTCTGCGTTCCTAAGCCTCAAGTGTGTCTTTGGTTGATGACCCATGGAACACACTTCTGTGATACCACCATTTTTATTTGGTAAATCGGCCTTTGTTGGTGGATCTGTCTGCCTCTGAAGTAGGTGGGATATCCCACTTACTGACTTTCTTCCTAGAATGATTTCTGTCATAAAACTCTGGTTAACCAGCTTTTAAAAAATAAATATTACTACGTTTTATTTATTTTGAGGTGTGGGTGGGGGTGTACACATGCCACGTGGAAACCAGGGGACAGCTTAGCTGAGTTGACTCTCTCCTTCTACCCTGCAGATTCTGGGGGTCCATGCCAGGTAACAAGGCTTAGAAGGAAGCCCCTTTGCCTACTCGGCCATCTCACTGAATTTTGCCCCCACATCCTGCCTTTATTTTTTTCATTTTAGAAAGAAAACCTAAACAGGTTGTGACTATATTTTCAAAATGTTTCCAGAGATGTAAGACGGAATTTAGTTGTAAATTGATTGCAGTTACAGATTTCATTCCCACATGCCATCCCGACTCTAGAAAAACTGAAGGTCCCAGAATGCAAAAGTGCCCCGAGAGAATGAGCAATAGTGGGGTTTTAAAACGGAAAACCGTCTGACTCTCCGAAGCCCAGGAGGGTAGAATTTCACAGACCACACCAGTTGCGATGGGGGCAGCCAAACAGACTGATTGAATTAAGGCCTTTCTGTGTTGGGTTTCACGTCGTTCTCTTCGGGATGTGAACATAGGAAGGGGCACACACCCGGCAGCGTGGTGGGGGTCTTTGAAAGCTGATCCACCAGATTGCCAGTTTTGAGTAAGCGTAAATGATTTACTTAAAGAGAGACCCAAAATAATTGCGCCACTCCTTCCTCCAAGTGAGAATTCTCCGTGGCCATCCCCTGTTGTGTGGCAGCAGCAAGCCTGCCGGAGTACGTGGCCATGGCTTTCAGGTGCTCTAGAGTGGCACTTGACATTGAACCAAGACCCACCAACCAAGGGAGTTTTGTTTTAAAATTCATTTAAAGTTTTGCTTTTGTTCCAAGAGAGCATCTTACCCTGGAGCCCAGACTGGTCTTGAACTTACAGCAATCCTCCTGCCTCAGCCTTTCAAGTGCCAGGATTACAGACACAAGCCTTCACACATAGATCTAGTTTGTTTTGAGGTAGCAGGGCATGTAACCGAGGCTGGCCTCAAATAGTCTGTGCAACTGATGAGGACTCTGAGCTGATTTTCTTGCCTCTACTTCCCAGGTGCTGGACTCACAGGCCTGAACCACCACACCTAGATTGCAGTTTTGAGACAGTTGTGTAATCTAATTACATGTAGAAGTAGCTTCCCTGTATACATGGTTAATAAGAGGGAGGAAAATAATGATTGTGGGATATATTTCTGAAAGAAAACTGAAATGACCTAAAAGCTTGGTGTGACAAGAGCCTCAGTGACAGAACCTCCGCTGAGAACGCAGAAATGTAGTTACTAAATTTGCAAATGCAGTGGGTAATGGCCGTCCGTGGCACAAGTAACATTATGTATAAATAAAAATAATTGGTGCGTATTTATGTCATCATTGATCGATGTGTTGTAGGACAATCCTTTCAGTCCTGAATTTGTTTCATGCAATTCATTTTAGAGAGATACTAAATTCTCGTAGGAAGCAAGAAAGAGGGTCCTTTTGAAAAACAACTAAGCCGATTAAGACTGACAATACCAGTGGGTAAGATTGTCAAGGGGAAGTGGAGGGAGCCTAGGGAGCGGCTCACAGGAGGTTAAGAAAGCAGCTCTCATTCCCAAGTAGAGGGCAGACAGCAGGAGCGTGAATGTTGCTGGGTAGATTTGGGGTGATCCCAGGCAAGAACTGATGGATTCCTATCAGGTGTGGGCTCTGAGTTCTGAAGATGATGAAAGTATAAATTCTGACCAGTCTTGTGGTAAGTCTGCCTGTGAAAGAGGTCCTATGATCTCGATTTCTGATCATAGGAAGAGGCTTTAGGAGAGTGAGCAGGAGGGGCCTGGGAGCTGACTCAGCTGTCAGGTGCTTGCTTTGGGGGGCCTGAGTTTGATCCCAGTTTCCATGTAGAGATCTGCACCTGGTGACATGTGCCTTTGCAGCTAAATCAGTGAGCCCCAATGCCCCAATGACAAAAGCTGAAAAACAAACAAAAAAGCGATGTGAATGGCACTGGAGGACAATATCCAAGGTTGGCCTCTCTAGCCTCCACATGCATGTGCACCTGCCCATATATAATACATATATAACACACACACAAGCAAAGTCTAGAAGAATCTACCAATGATAGTTTTCAGCTAAATGAAAATGAGAGTTTTATTTAGATCAATAAAATATACATACAACTATATAAAATATGCAAAGTGCAATGTATAGGTAAAACCTACATTGATTTTTTTTATATTATGTCAGTATTTATTCTAAGAAACAAATCTGTTATTTAAAAAAAAAAAGGCTGTGTTTTTCTTTAGTCCATTTATCTCTTTTTTGCAGATTTACCTTATGAGCCTCCCAGGAGAACAGCCTGGACCGGCCATGGCCACCCTGCCCCCCAGTCCAAAGGTACAGGCTCAGCCCCCACTGCCTTGAGCTGTGTCACAGGGCAGGGGTGACTATGGCCAGGGTCAGTTATCATTTCAGTGGTTGATCTGTGATCTTTGCAACATGCAGAGGGGTCCTTCCGTTGGCGACAAAACTCTTTAAGCGCAGCTCTTTTTGTTTGAGAAGTGAATGGAACAGTGACTCTCACTGGGGACAAATGGGGTTTGTTTACACGCTGGCGAGCTAACTGCTGCTTCCTCTCACGGGACTCCGCGCGGCTCCACTTCTTCTCTGGCACTTTATTTTACACCATAGTTAATTTCATTCTCTTTTGTAAGCCAGCTCAAGTTTCTCTTCATTATGTTTAGAAGTAATGGCTACAGTAGATCGTTTAAATCATGAGAAACATTTTAGAATGTTTATATTTAATGTCATTAGAGGGGGCAGTTTCTTACCACAAATGCTTCTTGTTGTAGAATAAGATTACCATGCTGACAATTAATTGATTATAAAGTGAAAAACATCAAAGACATGCAGCCCAATCTGAGCTGTGGCTAATTGTCTTTTTTTGTCCTTGTTTTTTTTTTTTGTTTGTTTGTTTGTTTGTTTTTTCAGCTGCTCAGCCATCTCCTTCCACAGTGCCCAAAACTGAAGATCAGCGTCCTCAGTTAGGTGTGTTTCAGAAGCCATCTTGGGAGCCCTAAAAAAAGGTTACAGGCTTAGCTGGGGGTCTTTAAAGTGTGTCCTCTTTAAAATGAACTTCATAACTGTCACATATGTAAGATGAGGTCTCAGTTGGAAGGATTTTACTAAACCATCTCTAAGGCCTGTGAGGTGAACGTGAGCAAACTGTTCTCGTTGCTGGAGGCTGTGCCCTTGGGACCTGTGGGTTCCGTTGCTTTGACATCCCATGGTTGTATCACGGCATCTGTGTCTGTCGAGGTGGAAATGCAGTGGAATGCTGACCTTGAACAACCTGGCCCGTGTGGCCCCAGGCTCAGCACTGCCCCACTTAGATCCTGGCATAGTGAGGGCTATGGGTTGGTGGTGGGGATCTGGGACCCCAAGCTTTCCTACAACTGTGGTGCTCCCCTGAGGTCTGGTGTGAGACCTCACCTCATGTAGGAGGTAGAAGCAGGAAAATGGGGGGCAGGGAGCATCCTCACCTCTCCACACAGTTCTGTCAGCCGGAAGTTGCATCGTACCAGACCCCTGCCCCTTTCCCAGATCTGACTTGTTTTCTTCTCTCATAGATCCTTACCAGATTTTGGGACCCACCAGCAGCCGCCTTGCTAATCCAGGTGAGTTGCCACTTGTGATCTGCTCTACAGTTACTTTAGAATTGGGACAATTTCCGAAGGAGAACTTGTACTGGTGAGAAACTTCTCCAACTGAGAAACTTGGTTTTCACGTCTCATCTCACTGAACTATTTTATTTGCCTTTATTGAAAAAAAAAATGGATCAGTTATAAATTAAGGTTTTAGCTTCAGCAAGGAAATTTATAACCTAATTGAACTTATAATGTTTCTCTAGGGTTGTGGCAACAAAGTAACACAGTCTGTGTTGGCTCAATAACATCAGTGCATTGACATAACTCTGAAGGCTGGAAATCTGAGGCTGGTGGCTGGGAGCTTCTGAGTTATGAGGAAAGAATTCGCTCTGGGCCTTTCACCCTAGCTTGGATGGCATCATCTTCCTGTGTTTCATTTAATTGTCTTTCCTCTCTATGCTTCTCTGTCCATACCCCACCCCATGTGTGTGTGTGTGTGTGTGTGTGTGTGTGTGTGTGTGTGTGTGTGTGTGTGTCTGTGAGTATGTATGTGACTGTGTGTGTCTGTGTCTGTGTGCCCATGTGGGTGTGATTGTACATGTATATGGAAGCTAGAGGATAACCTTGAGGGTTAGGGTAACAATTCAGACAATATCACACCATCTATCTGTTTTTTAAGACGGGCGCTCTCACTGGCCTGGGATTCTGTAGGTAGGCTAGACCAGCTGTTCAGTGAGCCCCAAGAATCGATCTGTCTCTGTCTCATCATGTGCTGTAGCTTGGCTTTTAAAAATCTAGGTTCTGAAGATCAGACTCAGAGACATCTCCTCAGTCTGGGACATTTCTTTTTTTAAAAGATACCAGTCATTCTGGAATAAGGACCCCAGCATGCTGGAGTATGGGCCTCTTCAGTGTCCTTAGTCTGTTTGATAACCTCTGTAAAACCCTTGTCTCTAAAAAACAGGTCACTTTCAGAGCTACTGAAACTCGGATTTCAATATATGAATTTTAGGGGACATAATTCAACCTGTCACAAACCAGATCCAATAACCAGTATTTTTAAAAAGATAATCTTACAACCATCAGACTCCAATTATGGTCAACTGTGAGGATGTATTTCTGAACTCAGACGCAGGAGGAAAACGGACTCCTCATGATACCTGGCGGAGACCCATCACCTGTCCTCACATTTTGGTGCCAACGAGCTTGTTCTGTTTGTTTGTATTCAGATCAGAACCAGCTGTGCTGCCACGAACTCCAGGGTTCCATGGCATCTGCTTCATATTCTCAGCTGTAAATTCGGTGTCAAGATGTCACAGCCACACTGCAAATGCAGGCTGGGATTTCTGTTTCATGAACCTTAAGCCAAACAGGGGTTGGAAAACACAAAAATTCAGATGCCATCCTTGCACACATCCCCACAAGAGAGTCCATTCTCGGAGAACCTGAAATACCATCATGATTGAACGACGGAGTCTGCCATGAAATTTTGATTAATGCTGATTAATTCCGTACATATGTTCGAAGCATCTCTGCAAACAGAAGGGGCTGTTTTCTTCTTTGTTTTAGCCCAGGGCTAAACAGCATGGTGCCCAGCACCTTATGTGCTTACTGGTTCATCCCTGAGATGACAAGATACAGTTGGCTCCAGGGATCTGTCACCCAGTGGAGAGGTGGGCACAGGTAGACCCAGTGATCTCTAGCCCATGGAGTCACAGCCGTTGTCTATTCTGTGGCCAACCACGGAGTGGCCAGGGCTTCCAAGCAGTCCCTCCTTGTCCCCTTCAGCCTTGGAACTGTCTCATAGCTATTCTAACGACCATAGTAGCTGTGCGGCTGGGGAGACCATCCAGTGGGCAAGGTGCTTCCTGTGCAGTGGGGAATCCCCAGCACCACATAAAAAGTCAGATGTGTATGAATCCTGTGTTTCTAGTCCCCCTGTTGCAAGAGGGGAGGCTGAAACCAGAGAATCCCCAGGAGCTCACGGGGACAGCTTGGCATACACAGCTGTGAACCACAGATGCCTCAAACAAGGTGGAAGGCAAGACAGACACCCAGGGTTATTCTCCCACTTCCACACGTACATCTGGCTGTGTGCACCTGCACTCATTCACATGAATGCACATGTATACACACATGAAGGTTTTGCATGGCTGTGTTTGGAGGTGGTGATAACTAAGCTCCCACTCCACATGGTGGCTGCCTCACAGGGCGTGTTTATACCTGTGGTTCCCCTCCAGGCTTTCTATGGCCCACAGCATTGTTATCTCCATCCTGTAGAAGAGGAGCCAGAGGCCCTTTGAGGTCAAAGAGCTTCCCCTGGGTCACAACCAAACAGGAAGGAGGCTCAGTCTGGAACCGAGTGTCTCTAAAGGCTGATTTTTGTTTTCTTTCCCCCAACACTTCTGGAAGATGAGCTTGAGGGGAGGAGGGAAGCTTTGAAAACGTGAGCTGTGGGTAAGAAAGGAAACACTTTGATTTAGGTGTACAGCTGTCAAGGTTTGGAGAATGAGGATGAGGGAGAGAAAGCAGAGGGGGGGGGAGGAAGAAAGGGGAGGCAGACAAGGCATTAGAGCAAGAAGAGGAAGGAGGAGGAGGACAGTGGCAAGCTGCATTAGGCAAGACCATTCCATCCTCCTGCTCATGCCCATCATGTCCTTGTCCCCGTGCAAAGGGACTGCTCAGCTTGTTTAGAAAATGGAGCCAAAGGGAGTCATTTGTTCCTAAGCTAAGTGCCTGCTTTCAGGGTGCCCCCTTCTCCTCCTGTGAGCTGCATCCTGGGATGCTGTAGGCAAGGATGCCAAGTCAGAGCCAGGAGATGGAAGCACACCCTGGGCCTAGGAGCAACATCCTGAGGCATCACAGGTCCATGGTCCTGGTGTCCAGTGTCAAGGACCACATTTCCTATGCTGAGACCATTCCTGTAGGACCTGGGCGATGACAGAATCCAGCCTTTGATTGGTAGTCAAGAGACTCAATTAGTTTTCAAGGAAGGAGACTTCCTGTCATACACCCCCAGGCTCTGAGCCAGTTGATTCATGTGGCCCTTGACCCCAGAATGTCCCCATCTTTTGTTTAGTAAAATGCTTCTTGTTTGAGTATCTCTATTCTCTGATAAATTAATCCTCAGAAGTCGGTGACTTTTAGCTACTAGGAAAGCTGAGTCAGGAGAGTCACAAGTTCAAGGCCAGCCTGAACAATTTAGTGAGATACTGTCTCAAAATAAAATGTTAAAAGAAGGCTGAGGATATGTGTCTGGATGTGTAGCTCAAATGTAGAACACTTACCTATTATCTGGGAAGCCTCGGGTTCAATCCTCAACACTCCTTCTCCACCCAAATTTGATTTTAAAAATTAAAAACAATGCCTATGTACAGAGATAATTTTTTGAATTTCACACTTCTCATTAAACCTTCAAAACCAATATGGTGTCAGGAAAAGAAATGCAATAATTCAGCAGAAATAAAACACCAGCTAACACATTTATAGGAAATAACAAACCCCTTAATATGTTTTTCTTAAATGTAGATGATCTCAGTGCATCTAAAGGATGCTGATTAATGGACTGAATTAAGAAACAAGAACCAACTATTTTCTCTCTCCAAGAAACACACTTATCTAGTAAAGATACCTCAGGATGCTAGAGGAGCAGCCCATTCTTTCAACGGCTGAGTCCCCTCTCAAAGCCTTGTCATGCATATGAATGCACAAGGTGATGTCAGTGTGTGGACGTTCCAATATCTCCATTCCAAATATGCATTTGATGTGTGCTTAGAATACTATTTCTCCTGCTGAGAAAGGTGTGTCCTGGCATCCCCACCTCATGAATCAGTGATGAGCCACCAGCCCCTTTACATTCCATCAGAACTGCTGAGCACTGAGTACCTATGATGGAGTCCAAGTTCTTTTCCGTGGAGGAACTTTTCTTGAGGTCCGTCCTGGCATTCTGAAGTAGTGGGTATGAAGATACACTCAACGCCTTGTAAAGGGTCAGAGCCATCTCAGAAAAGTTTTGTCAGTTGTTAGAAGTAGGCATCTGTTACTTTCAGGCGAGTGCCCAACCATTTGTAGGCCCAAGGGAAGACAGCCTAGGAAGGACCAGGAGGCTGTGGAGGTGTGTGTGGATACTGGGCTAGAGAGTTCTGATCTATGTAGGACCAAGAAGTTGGACCTCTGCTGACGCTGGGCATGAAGGTCAGTCCGTCTGTGTGCACCTGTGTTGTCTTAGCTTTCCTGTAGGCTAAACATGATGTTGCCGGGATTAAACACACCGTCACACATGAGCATTTACAGTAGTGCCTAGCTCCCAGTGAACTTCAGGATGAAGTCAAACTCTGAGAATGGCCCCATTCCAAGCTTGGCCTGGGTGGTGGTCCTGAGTCGTCAACTGCTTTTGGCTGCCTCCAGCCCGACAGTGAGAAGGATGCTGGAATTACAGACGGGAGACTGTCCCTACCTGGTATTTACATGGGCTCTGGGCATCTGAATTGCAGTCCTCACATTTGTGTGGCAAGTGCTGAGCTCTCTCCCCAGCAACAATCTTGTTTTTCCTCATTGGTTTGGCCGGTGAGTGACCCAAGCCACATTTAGACTCCCTGAACCCTCATTACACTTCTTGTCAGAGTCCTACTCTATATTCTACTGCACCTCATCACATGATGACCATCACAGTAAGAGCAATAATAGCAATTTAATAAATTACTTTAGAATTTTTGGCTGACAGTAGGTCACTTAATTTACCCAGTGATGATTTCTCAGTACCCCGACCCCCATCGTATCCTTGAGAACTCTTGCTCAGTGAGAACATGTGTGGCCTAAGTGATTTAGGGATTGATGGACTGCTTCTGTTAATAGTGTTTACTTAAGCGTTTGTTGGTTTTTTACAGCTAGTTTCTTCTTCAGGTTTGGAGGCCAGTGGGAAGGCTTGGCAGGCTCGGTCAGTCCTGAGCCCTTTGTCTTTCTATCTAATAAGTGAAGTGAACAGCCTAGGGCGATGTGAGCTCATTTGTCCTCTGAGCTTTGAGCTTCCAGCCATGCATGTGGAGCTTGCATGTTTTCTGGTTCTTCAGAAGCGAGGGAGACAGACGATTTTCCCCTACTGCTTCCCTCCTACACATGCTCATAAGGGAAGTGGGTGAGGGACACATTCCCAAAGATGATGCCAGTGTTTGAACAGATACCAAGTGTTATTTGGTCTGTGTATTTGTATGAAATCTGTAGAGTGGCTCTCTCCCTATGGGAGGAAGCTGACACTAAATATTTATTTTCCAGCAACTGTCCATGTTTAGAGTGAGGCATATGTTAGACTGTTAAACCCAAAACTCACAGCTTCTCCTATTCCCAGGTCATCCATGGAATTCTTTTTTTCAAGTTTTAATCCTTTGGTTACAATATATATACTAAAACCATATGGTTCTCTCGTTCCATCTTTTATATTTTTCAATGCATATTAATGAGATGTTGGAGGCAACAGCCCTTGATTGAGAACAGTTTGTATGTGTAGCTCCAAAAACAGCACAGGCTTCCATTCCGACAAGCTACAAGCTGTTAATACATTTCAAATGTGTCGCTTGACTGAAAACAACCCTTTCCAGAATATAGTGAAAGGAGGCTGACCTTTCTCACGATACTGTTGCATCGCTGGGTGGATCCACAGACCCCCCATTTCCATGGAGCCTACATAGAGACAAGGATTAGACAGTGTGTAGAGGGGGGCTAGTGGGAAGGGTTCAGAGAAAGCGAATTCATCATTGAATTTTACATCCCATCAATTCCCTGAACGGATGATTGTCCAAGTTACTATAATCATTGATCACATCTATTCACATTACTTATCGTATCATAAAAGATAATATTTCTGGTAATGAGCCCAAGGCAGTGTGCTGCCCTGGAGTCTGGGAAGAAATATCTGCCTCCCACTCACTTTTAAAACTCAAATCTGTGCTAGTTAACTTTGTTTCTCTTAGTACTCGACATAACTTTCACTAAGCAGCTATGGAGCATGAACAGGAGACAGACCAGGACTGTCAGTCTGGCCTGGACTGTCTGGGCATAGCTATGCTCTTATCCAGCAAGGGTTGCCCTCTGGAGAAGTGGATAGCCAAGGGATAAAGCAGAATGGCCCAACCATGGAGGGAAGTGGGAGGGCAAACCTTGTTCAGGACATACTGGGTCCCTTTACACATCCAGAGATCCCCTGGCGCAGTGTAACATGGTGGCTAGAGTGATTTGCTTAGGTTGTTCTCTGAAAGTGCTGAGGGCCAGGGAGGGTTCAGTCAGCCAAGTGCCTGCACTGGAGACATGAGGAACTGAGTTTGATCTCCAGAACCTGTGTGAAAGAAAAAAAGGAAGAAAGATAGACAGAAGGAAAGAAAGAAAACCAAAAAACCAAAAACCTCAGTGTGGTTGTGAACATTGATAATCCTAGTGGTGTGGGTAAGTGGATCTTTGGGACTCATTGGCCAGGCAGCCAAGGCTAAGGGGTAAACTCCGAGCTAACAAGAAAGCCTGTCTTAAAACACTGAGACAACATCACCAAATGTCTTTTTCTTACCTCTACATATATATATATATATTTATATATGCACACATATCCACACCCACAAACACCCATACGTATAAGCGCGCGCACACACACACACACACACACACACACTCTGAGTTCTTTGAGCCAGCCTCTCTGCCCCGGGACTGGAAATGGGTGATCTGGTTTGAAACAGAGCCGGCTCTTTCTCAAAACTTCCTCATTTTGGGTGGGTTAATTCTGTGCTGGGGAAAGTTCTGGCAGAATTGGTCTGAGCACCAGCCAGATGTTACGTTAGAAATAACAGGGCTTACTTCCGTTCTCTGTTTGATTTTCCATGAACTTGTAGATGTTCATTTCCTAAACCTGGCTTTTGTTATTTCACTTGACCCAGCCAATATAAATGGTGTTGGGCTATTATTGCCATCGGTAGCCTTTTCTGCCTCACAAAAACGGGGGGAAAAAGTAGCACATTCATTCCTCCAAAACCGGTGTGACCTGGTTGCTCTTTGAAAGATGTCTGAAGTGAAAGGAACCTCCCTGAACTTTGCCCTGTGTGTGTTCTCCTTTTTGTGTGGAGAACTTGGGTCTATGAGGCCATCCTGAGAGTGATCAGGGACTGTCATTCAAGGACAAGTTTCTTAGAAGTGGAGACAGAAATGAGGACACTCCAGGAATAGTTCCTTCACGGTTCATTCTCGGGAGGAAGCAGCGTTGGGCAGTAGAAAAGCTGAAGCAGCTTCCAGCCTCCTTGAGCCTTCATGTGCCGTGTGGTCCCTAAGGAGCCAAGGGTCACAAGCAGCAAGCAGAATTAGGATGTCCTGTAGTTCCCCCTCATCAATGTGACCTGGAATATGTGGGTGTGGACCAGCTCCTGTCTAGCCAAGGTTTGCTCTCTGGAGAGGCGAGCAGCCAAGAGACAAAAGCACCATCAGCCCAGGAGCAGAGATCTGGGGTGGGGTTTGGGGACTGGTCCAGGAAGTCTGCACTGAGGAGTGACTGCTGTGCTTGGCTCTCACCGGCTTTGTGTCCCTCCTGTCATTAGGTAGTGGCCAGATCCAGCTGTGGCAGTTCCTGCTAGAACTCCTGTCTGACAGCTCGAACTCCAACTGCATCACCTGGGAAGGGACCAACGGGGAATTCAAGATGACAGACCCTGATGAGGTGGCGCGGCGCTGGGGGGAGCGGAAGAGCAAGCCCAATATGAACTATGATAAACTCAGCCGCGCCCTCCGCTACTACTACGACAAGAACATCATGACCAAAGTGCACGGGAAGCGCTATGCCTACAAGTTTGACTTCCACGGGATCGCGCAGGCCCTGCAGCCCCACCCTCCCGAGTCATCCCTGTACAAATACCCCTCTGACCTCCCGTACATGGGCTCCTATCACGCCCACCCCCAGAAGATGAACTTTGTGGCTCCGCACCCTCCAGCCCTCCCAGTCACATCGTCTAGTTTCTTCGCGGCCCCAAACCCATACTGGAATTCACCGACTGGGGGCATTTACCCGAACACTAGGCTCCCGGCCAGCCATATGCCGTCTCACCTGGGTACTTACTACTAGAGACCAGAGGGAGGCCTTTCCCAACAGTGTACAATCACCTAGCAGTCACCACAAACTCAGAGAACACACATCGGAAGTGCCTCATGAGGAATGGAAAAGGTTGACCAGAGCTGGGGAAGGAAGCCGGAAACCAAAGACTCACAGGGGAGGGTGGGCGTCACCCAAGTATTACTACAGAAATAGAGGAAGCTCAAAATATAATGTACATGGACGTATAACCTGTGGTCCCCCCTTGTCAAAGACATTGTATGTAGAAAAGCATGACATGGTAAGGACACACTGCCAAAGAAAGTGGCCTTAAGTAGTGTACAAAGTGTAGAGTATGGGACCTTGCTTGTACCAACCAGGATTCAGTGAAAGCACTAGAGATAACAGTCACACAGTCTTGGCCTAACATACCATTTAGAATGTCATTTGAAGGGAAACTACCTGTGTTTAGAAACAGAAACATATCAAAATGAGGTAAGACAAGAGAGATGGCAGCCCCTCCACAAACCACACTGTGGATTTTCTTGGCTGGCATTTGCTGTTTGGGATGAAGTCAGATTCTTTCCATTTGATAGAGAGATACCAGGTCTGTCAAACTGTGAAGATGACCCAAAGTCTCATCTCCTTTTCAGTATTATGGGAACTGTGAGCCACGTGGTGGGCAGGGCACGTGTCTGGTGTGTGAGTATGTGATTATAGAAAAAAGTGAGAGAGGTGGAAGTAGAGGAGGAGGGGTTGTGGGAAGGAGTGGAGGAGAAAGAGAAGAGGAGGGAGAAGAGGAGGATAAAGAGGAGGAGAGGAATAGAAGGCAATCATTCAAGCCATCAAAGCTGAATGTAGGACATCTTGGGACCAAAGAGCATGAATCGTGATGTTTGATGCTGTCGGTGTTGAAAGAAAGTTCACAGTTTTATGGAGGACTGGGAGCAGTAGTATTCAAAACCAAAAATACATCTCTGTGAAAAGAAAGTCGTAACTGGAATTGTCTAATATTCAAAAAAAGTTCAGGACCTCTGCATTTGGTGGAGGCTTTGTCCTTCATGGGAGCAGTCGAGAAGCGACCTGTGTGGCCGCTACAGTCAGAGAGACCAAGCAGGCATTGTGGGTAGGTGGGCTCCAGTTTTCCTTAATGAGTCGCGAACGCTGTGCGTTCGTCAGAACGAAGTCTACAAGTCAATGGGTTTTTTCTTTTTATATAATAATTATATAACTTATGCATTTATACACTACGAGTTGACCTCGGCCAGCCAAAGACACACCACACACAAAAAAGGAGACAATCAACGATATGATGTGGCCTTGAATTTTAACTCTGTAATGCTTAATGTTTACAATATGAAGTTACTAGTTCTTAGATGCAGAATGTATGTAATAAAATGAGCTTGGCCTCTCATGGCGATCCAGAATGGCAGGGGTCTCGGGTTGCACTTCTTTACTGATGAACGGTTGCCAGCAGAAATCTGAGCTGAAGCTTATGGATTTGTGTTATAGTCATTGTCCCAGAACTTAAGCAGATGGGAGTAATACAGATAGAGTGTTACACACACAAGCAGCATGGACCTCTTGTCTCCCAAGAGCCCACTCTTTCTCATCTTCATCCAATTCTACAGCAGAAAGAGCAAAGGTTTCACCCTGGAGCCTCCATGACTGTCCCTTCAGCCTCTTCGGATGAGATTATCACTGAGTAATTCCAGTTCTGCACTGGCCACTGGTCCCCCAGATTATTGTCATGTTCATAAAATGTTTGTTGAGTGATGAACAAGCCCTTGTTAAGCCAGATTTTCTCATCCTTGGTAAATCAGTCATGGGCAGCTGCAGGATCCTGTTCCAAAGTATCAAGGGAGGGCCAAGCAGATGGTCATGCTAAAGCACTTGCCTTGTAAGCATGAGGACCCGAGATTGATCACTAGAAGCTATGTAAAATGTCAGGTGTGGTGGCCCACTCCTACAATCCCATCTATGGCAAGATGACAGCCAGAGATATGCAGGACCCTGGAGCTCTGGCCAGCTAGCCTAGCCTGCTTTGTGAGGTTCTAGGCCAACAAGAGACCTTGTCTCAAAAAAGCTGTGGAAGGTACTTGAGGACTGACGCCTGAGGCTACTTCTAACTCTGACCTCTTTGTGCACACACATAGACGCGTGTGCACCCCCCCACAAATACACACACACACACACACACACACACAAAGCCCCAAGGCCCAGCTTCTGAGCTTACCACTTGGCTCTTCATTCTGAAGACTCCCCGTCTAGACTTGGGTTCTGACTTAAACACTCTGGAATCCTCTGAAAACTTCACTTTGGGAATCCTCATTCTTGGGGTGACCTTCCCAGCTCTCCTTCCCACACACTCTATTTTCTGTGATCAAGCACCAGTTTCCCTGGACATCATTCATTGTCTTCACAGATGCTGCCCGCCTGGACCAAGGTGAGGGGTATAGGGCTGTCACTCAAGCCACCTGCTGGGAGCAGCGGGCCCAGGCCCCTTCTGAGCCTGAGTCAGTTTTAAAATTGGCCCCATCGTCTAAGCTGTTTCACGTCTTAGCAGTTTCAGGACTCGGTTTGCACTTTGTAATCCCTTCGCCATGATTCAGTGCGCCTGCCAAACCCCTGCGCTGGGGATATTTTGGCAACAGTCTGTGAACTCAGTAGGATATGATTACCGAAGCTTCAGAGGCCCCTCATTACTGGGATTGAGAGGAGTCCAGACATCAATCATCCTGCAGCAGCTTGGGAAAGGCCACAGATGGCCTGCATCTCCTTAGGACTAAAGACAGCAGAGCATCGGCCCTGGCTGCTGGGGGGCGACCACATGGTTCTTGAGGGGAAGATGAGTGATTTGATTTTGCAGCGCAGAACTGGGGCACACCTACATTCTTTGTATAATGTACAAATTCATTTGGATAATCACTCAATTCCTCCTTTCAAGACTGCATTGTGAGCGAAATAATAAAAACAAGCCATGGCCATTAGATTCAACCCTAACAGATGTTTTTAGTTAGATCCCTCACAGCCCCCAATCCCATCCTCTGCCCACTTGGGTTTTTGTGAGCCCAAGGACTAGCCTGAGCAGCTGGGTCATTTTGAGATAACATGGTAGTGCTGGTTCTCTAGCACACATAAGGCTCAATCATCTTGAGCGAGTGGTAAAGGTCAAGGTCTGGGTCTGTGCTACGTGGACTCCAAGGCTTCTCCAGGGCTCTGACCTGCCCCTTCTCCCCTCATTGTGTCCGTCTCTCCCTCGATGTGTCCCTTGCATGAACCCCTCCTGCTGGCAATGCGTGTCATCAATGATCTTTGGGACTTTGTACTGGGTGCAGTCCCCAGATCTCAGTCAAGACTTGACCCTGACTCTATCACGCCCTGCCACACCACACCACACCACCATCTCTAGTCAGAGACCCTTGCATATTGGAAGGTCCCGGATGGCATGCTTTGCTGTCTTGTTTCCCTCTGAATAGGTGACAGCTGGCTCACCAGCCCTTGAGAGCTAGATCTCAAACAGCTGCCCTCAGAGGGCAGGCGCTGTATCCGAGGAGGCAGAGGCCTGCCAGCTGGGGAAATGATGCATACCAGGGAAACGCGGGTGTCCCATACATTTTGTAAATACCAGGTTAGATAACTACTATAGAATATAAGGGGTGGCTGGCTGGCAGACGTGGGTCACGGGCATTGAGGGTTTTGATTCCATTCTCTGCTTCTTCTGGCTGCCATGGAAGGAGATCCATTGCAGGCTGTCGTTGTAATGGAGCCACTTTCCTGGCCACTCCTTCCTCCCCCCTGGGACTGAAGCCATGAGGCCCAGTCAATCCTCCCTTGAGTTGTTTCTGTCAACTGGACGTGCATCCTGGTGAGAGGACACTGGCCTAGCATGCACGAGGCTCTAGGCTACATTAAAAGTGTGCTACGATGCCACCCATGTCACAGACACCTAGACATGGGACGGAAAAGCAGCATGTGGATCCGGGTCAAGGCTACGGCAGCAGTGACGCTGACAGGAATTAGAGTTAGCACGGAAGGAGCCACCCGTGGACCAGGCACAACCCATGTGTCCTAGTTAGTTCTTTAAAATGTATTTATTTTTATTTGATGCATATGAATGTTTGCACATATGTGTGTGCATTGCATGTGTGCCACGCCTGTGGAGGCTAGAAGAGGGTTTTCAATTCCCTGAAACAAGAGACAGGTGTTAGCTGCCATGTGAGTGCTAGGAGCTGAACCCCAGCCCTCTGTAAGAGCAGGGAGTGCTCTTAACCCCTAAGGCATCTCTCCAACTCCTATTCCAGTTACACTGTCAGCTTGACACATCTAGAGTCACTTGAGGAGAGAGTCTACATTGAAGGATTGCCCAGTTCAGATTAGCCTGTGGGCATGTCCAAGAGAGATTGTCTTGATGGTTAATTGTAGCTAGAGTTTTCCTGCCTGGCCCACAGTCAGGGCAAATCTCTCTCACCTGCCAGTCCCACAGCCGTCAGACCCGACCAAGTAAACACAGAGACTTGTATTGGTTTCAAACTGTATGGCCATGGCAGGCTTCTTGCTAACTGTTCTTTCAGCTTAAATTAATCCATTTTTATAAATCTATACCTTGCCACATGGCTCGTGGCTTACCGGCATCTTCACATGCTGTTTCTCATCGTGGCGGCTGGCAGTGTCTCTCTGACTCAGCCTTCCACTTCCCAGCTTTATTCTCCTCCTTGTCCCGCCTACACTTCCTGCCTAGCCAATGGCCAATCAGTGTTTTATTTATTAACTAATTAGCAACACATTTGCCATACAGAACATTCCACAGCAGTTAATTGATGAAGGAGGGCCCAGCCCACTGTGGGCGGCACCACTCCCTGGGCAGGAGGTCCTAGGCTGTGTAAGAAAGCTAGCTCAGCCTGGCAGGAAGTAAGCCAGGAGGCAGCCTCTTCCAAGGTTTCTGCTGCACTAACTGGTTATGAATGCATTCCCTGGTTGGAGCTAACAATGCGTTAAGTAACAAGGACCCCAGCTTCAGGTTCCTGCCTTGAGTTCCTGGCCTGAGCTGTGGACTGTGTCCTGAAAGGGTAAGACAAGACCTTTACGCCATAAGCTGCATTTGGTTAGAGCATTTTACCAGAGCAAAGGAAGGGATACTAAACATTGTGTTGTCTTCTTGCCTCTTCCAACTGTTCCTATGAGACTGGCTTTTACATTTATTGTATTTAATTTGTTGGTTTTTTTTAGAATTTCATGAGTACAGTATTTACTTCATTTCCACTATATCCACTCTCCTTACTCTTCTCATGTCTTTGCCCCATCCCCTCTTCCTGACCTTGTATTCTTTAGTTGCACACACACACGCACACACACATGCACACACACACACGCACACACACACACCCTGCTATATCCATTTAGTGTTGTTCTTATGCCCCTGTGTTTAAGGCTGGCTGCTTGGGATTAGATAACCTACTGGGGCCAGGTGCTGGAGAAGACTGATTCTCCCTCTCTCAGCCACTAATCCCCCGCAGCTGTTCACCTGCCGGTGGAGTCTTGTAAGATTTTCCCCGTCCATGCTGGCATGCCCACTGGTATGGTCACTGTTCGGCAGCCATGTTGTTGAGACGTCATAGGTGAGCATCCCGGTAGTATGCAGAAGACAGTATCTCACAGCAGACATTCTGGACATCTTTCTCTCTTCCTCCGCATTCCCTGCGCCTTAGGTGCATGGGTTGTGCTACAGACGTTATCCAGTGTGTGTGTGTGTCTCTGTCAGCTTTCCTCTGCAGTTTTGACTAGTTGTAGATTTCTGTGATGGTCTTCTACGAGGCAACCATTTAAAACTGCTTAAGCCATTTACCTGGATCTCCCAGGGTCAGAGGCAAAACGAATGCATGTTGCGCCCCAACTTCCACACTGATCAGCTTCACGCTGACCTAAGAGCCAATGCAAGGGTCATCGTGTGAGTAAGACCACATCTGTCAACTACTCACCCAGCCTTGGCACATCTCGTGACGGTAGTAAGCTACATGCACAGCTGAACCAGGAGGTTTAGCTATTAGAGGCTCTGGAACGTTCCCAGGTGCGTGCCCCTGAGATTCTGTGTGCACACTGACCTGAGCCCAGTTCGTCTACAGATGAAGACGTGAGGAACACCCCTGCCTGTTCAGAGCTGCGGGGCCCAGGCAAAGACAGAAGCAGCTAGTTTACTTCTGAGCCCTTTCCTACTTAGTGGGAAGCCTGCCTCCTGCAGCACCCAGGCAAACAGCACGTGCCGTGGGGGGCTGTTGGTCACAGCCTGCTCAGCATTAGACACGGCTCAGCAAAGAGTGTCAGCCTGCTTCAGGGACCCTCAACCCATCTCCAGACTAAGCATTTCCACCTCAGAGTTGGCAGAGGAGGCTGGCTGTGAGCCAAGGCTGCCTCTCCACGTGGGCTCCGGAGGTAGAGAATAAGATAGGGAGGGGGTGTGAGTCAGAGGTTGTGGAGTCATCTTGTAAAGTGTCTTGACTAGCAAGCTGTCAGAGGTTGACAACGGTGTGCCCGTGTGAGTGTGTGTGTGCGTGTGGGTGTGTGTGTATATGTGTGTATGTGTGTGTGTGTGTGTGTGTGTGTGTGTGTGTGTGTGTGTGTGTGTATACTTGTCCAGGTACATGTGGAAGTCAGATATTGACGTCAAGATGGCTGTCTCAGTCTCTTCCCTACCTTAATTTTTTTAGACAGTTTACTCATTGAACCTAGAGCTTGCCTTTTGGGGCTAGATTGGCTCGCCAGCATGCCCCATGATCTTCTCTGTCTCTGCTACCCCACCCTGTGAATTGCAGATACTCTCTGCCACGGCCATCACTTTTTCGTGGCTGCTGGGAGTATGAACTCAGGTCTTATGCCTGCATAGCAGGCATTTTAGCCATTGAGTCATCTTCCGAGTCCTGATATAAACAAATTTTACGTAAGTTTTAGTTAGTTTCTTTCTTTCTTGGCAGGGATACAGTGGAAGAAGTTGGAGGTGGGTGAGTGGTAACTTCTAAGTTTTTTCCCATTAGGGATAAAGGGAAAGGAAGAAGTCAAGTGTCCACTCCTTTTCTGTGGTTCCGGGCTCTGGTAGTTAGGCCATGGTTCCATGTCACGGTTGTAGACCATAGTTCCAGGCTGCGATTCTAGGACATGAGAACAAGCTATGGTTCTAGGCCATGGTTCTTAGAACAGAGCTCTAAGCCATAGTTCCAGGCCAAGGCTGTAGTGCATGGTTGCAGGCCATGGTTCTCAGGCCAAGGTTGTAGGCCATGGTTGCAGGTGAGGCTTAAGGCCATAATATCAGGTCAGGGTTTTGAAGCTGCCTTATCAACATGGAGAGCAGGCTGCTGGTGCCATGGGAAGGCTGATCTCCAGTCTAAAGAATATGTGAGTGAAGGTTCCAGGCCCAGAAAGGAACTTCCTGATGAATATCATTTTCCTCCTCTGCACATTAATACCAATTGCGACTATTTTTTGTGTTAATAACTGAGAAATGGTGAAAATATACCTACGTGAGCCTTTTAATTTAGCTTGCACAGTAACACTGAAATGTTATCATCTTTTATCTTTTGTCTGTGAACTTGAAGCCCCAGGTTAATCCGTCTCCCTCACACAAGCACCTTCTGGGTTCAGAATTCTGTCTATAAACCATCAGTTGGATGGTCTTCCCAGACTGTCAGGCTAAGTGCCCTCCCATATCTTGGAATTCTGGTCAGAAGCCTGCCTGGCGGTAGTTATCAACAGGAAATAAAACACAATCCTCCCATTTCCCCATCCCACCCTTCAGTCTTAGTACTGGAGAGTGGATGGCAGCTGGTGCTGGCCACACTTGAGGCCTCTGCTGCAGAGCACACGTGTTGAGAGCAGGGGGCTCCAACAGTGCTAGCTGCTGGGCCTGTGACCTGTGACAGTGAGAAGATGCTCCTGCTCTCAGAGGCTGGTGACTGTCTGCTTTGTGCTGTCAGAGATGGAAGGCCAGCTCCCACCGGGAAGGTTCAAGTATCCCTACAGCGATCCCTATTCACGGTCAGCACCGGAGTCACACAGATAAGTAAACACTGCACTAATAGAAGAACGTGATTCTCATTGATGTGTTTGGTCAGACACAGGGCAGAAAGTGGCTCCCCGAAGACAGGGAGCAGAATAGGCATTTCAACGTAGGCCTCACCTCCTGTAGGAGGGAGTAGGGAACAGGTGTGAGAGACAGCCTGTATGAGTGCTATCGGAGCCCTCCCTACGGAAACATGGCTGGCGAGGGACAATAGTTCCATATGCAACAATGGCCTGGGTCTCCTTGATCAATTTAACAGTTCTCCTGGCTCGTATCATAGTTTGCCTTTGTTGCCTCGGTCACAGGGCATTTAAAAAGAGAGGGTAAAGTAGGGCATGAAGGTAGACTTCTGTAATCCCAGCAATTGAGAGGTAGGAGGATCAGAAGTTCAAGAGCCTCCTTAGCTAGATAGCAAGTTCAAGGACACCCTGGGTGTCTTAGCTTCATTTCCATCACTGTGATTAAATTCTCAGATGAAAGCAGCTTTAAGGGAGAAATGGCACATTTGGGTCACACTTCCAGGTTATAAACCATCATTGCAGGAAAATTAAGGAAGGAACTTGAAGTAGATAACCACAGCACATCCTCAGCCCAGAGCAGAGAGGAATGAATTGGTGCATGCATTCCTAATGCTCAGCTGGCTTTTTCTACTCTTGACAAAAATCAGGACTTAAAATTAGAGAACGCTGCCACCCCTGGTGGCCTGGATCTTCCCACGTTAAGACAGGTCTCCATAGACATGCCTACAGGCTAGCCTGATCTAGGTAGTCCCTTGTTGGCGCTCTCTTCCTGCGTGATTTTAGATTATGTCAAGTTGACAGTTAAAACCAGCCACCACAACTCCACCCCTGTCAACTTGACCCACAAGCACATCACTTTTTAAGACATAACCTTCCTTTCTTGTTCCCAAGGTCTCAGTTATCTCATAATGTAAAATACAGTCCAACTGTAAGAAGCCCCATAGTCTTTAAACGTTCTGAATACTTTAAAGTCCCAAGTCTCTTAACTGTGAACTCCTCTAAAAACCAAAGTTTACACATGTAACATGCAATGGTCGAGAGCAAACACTCTTATTCCGAAAGGGAAGTGCTGTGGCTTTGGAACAGTGAGATTAAAACAAAGCCCAAACCCAGCAGGGCTCTGTGCCCAGCCTCTGGGGCTTGTGATGTAATCCTCTGGGCTCCAAAGGTCTTGGACCCCTGCAGCTCTGTCACTTGTAGCACACAGACCTCCCTCAGGCTTTGGTGGCTCCTTTCTTCCTTGGTGGACATTTTTTGGTCTTGGCATCTCCAGAATCCTGGAGTCTCCACTGCCGCTGAGGCCTCACTGTCACAGGTGCATACAGTAGCCTCTCAGGGCACAGGGACTCCACCTCTGCCACACAGTGCCCAGTCCCAGCTGTCCTGCATCGCTCACCCCAGTCTTGTGTCTTTGCCTTCAAACCAGCACCCTGCAGACAGTCCTTAGCACACTGCCAAGTTCTGCTACCACGTGGTGCTGCAGCCTGGCCCCCTTGGACCACAACTTCTGTGTGCTGACCCCATGCAAACGCTTTCCCAGGCAGTTGCTTCTGAGGAACAAGGAACCCCTTCAGCCTAGGCTTTCCTTAAATGGATTCAGATCCCATCGAGGTAGAGCTTCTTATAGGTGGGATCTTACCCCCAGGACAGACTTACTGTTGCCCCAGGACAGTACAGGAGTTTTTTACTTCAGAGGTGCTGGTATCACAGTTACTTTCTCAGCCTGAATGCTCTCTCCTCCTGAAGTTTCCTCAAATAAACCAGTCCATTATCTTCAAACTTAATCCCACAGAAGGTCTCAGGACACAGGCAGAAGGAAGCCAGATTCTTTGGCCAAAATATCACACCAATGGACCTTATCTCAGTTCATGATAAAGTCAAAATATTTATCCTTTGTCCCTCTGAAACCTCATGATCCCAGCCCTTTTCTACTCTTAGGAAATTCAGAACTCAAATCTAGGGAATGCTGCCACCCATAGTGGTCTAAGTTGTGGTGGTATTGTGTTCCCCAAAATATTGTGTACCTTAATAAACTAACCTGGGGTCAGAGAACAGAAAAGCCACAAGATACTTAGGCTAGAAAATGTTAGCACACGCCTTTAATCCTAGCATTCCAGAGACAGAAATCCCTCTGGATCTCTGTGGGTTCAAGGCTGCATTGGAAACAGCCAGGCATGGTGACTCATGCCTTTAATCCCAGGGAGTGGTGGTAGAAAGCAGAAAGGTTTATAAGGCGTGAGGACCAGAAACTAGAAGCATTTGGCTGGTTAAGCGTTCAGGATTTCGAGCAGCAGTTCAGCTGAGAGCCATTGGGATGAGGACACAGAAGCTTCCAGTCTGAGGAAACAAGACCAGCTGAGAAGTTGGCCAGGTGAGGTTAGCTGTGGCTTGTTCTGTCTCTCTGATCTTCCAGTGTTTAACCCAATACCTGGCTCAGGTTTGATTTTATTAATAAGAACTGTTAAGATTCCTGCTACACTAAGTTGCTGCAAGCCACAAAAATATACAAAGTAGGATTTCAGGTGATTCTGACAAAGCTAATACCTAGAAGTAGCCAAGGGCCTTCCAGAGGTCAAGCTGAGGCTCAAGGAGCCTTGGTGATATTTGGCTTTTGATGATCAGCCATTTCCTGCTATGAGTTTCTTGTGTGCTATTGTAGCTTTTCCATCATTTATTGGGCACCATTTCCCCTCTACTAAAGGAATATTTAGATAACCTTGTGCGTTGACAGCTATGCACAGCCAGAACTCTAGTTCAAGCCTCCCTGTAATTATCATCATTAGCAGCATCCGGCCAGGTCCATCCCCAGGCGGAGGAAAGTACCTTATCAGAGATACCTCTGTACTCTCTAGAACAGACTTGAGTCCAGACTACCTGTTTGAGAAGGCCTGGCAGATGTGCCAATTAAGCCTTACTTCCTTCCTCCTTTCCCAAACTTTACCTCCAGTTCCAGATCTCCCTTTAACTATCACCAGAGGCATCTAGCTGTACACAGGTTGCCTAGCAACCGAGCACACTTTCCCCCACCCTGCAGAAAAAACGGCAGATAGTTTGGACAGATAGGAGCCACAGGAAAAAAGAAGGCAGTTTTATTTTCTCCCATTGACCTAGCAACTTATAGATCCTTAACATTTTCTACCAATCACGTTTGAGGTTATAGTTGAGCATATAAGAGCATATAAGCATATAAGATCCCTCTTCTTAGATATTACCAGAACTTAGCCTTTAGTTAATTCATTTCCCCATTGGTCACTTCCCTTTGGGATTGCAAATGATAACTAACAGTTATTGCCTCTATGTGATTCTTATCACCCCTCCATTTGACCCTGGAAGCCTGGCTTTGCACTGCCAAGGGAATACTGATTGTAAGTGTATATATACCGGGACTCCCAGGGCACAAGGGGACGGAGAAGAGAAAAGAGAATGGAAGAACTAGATGGGTAAGAACTTGAGAGGAACAAACTGAGATGGGGAAGAACTAGATTGAAGAGCTAGAAGAGAGGACTAGAGGAACAAGATGGAAGATGAGGAAGAACCAGATGGGGAAGTACTAGCTGGGTAAGAAG
This sequence comes from Peromyscus californicus insignis, assembly GCF_007827085.1. Lineage (NCBI taxonomy): Eukaryota > Metazoa > Chordata > Mammalia > Rodentia > Cricetidae > Peromyscus > Peromyscus californicus. Next base: position 76,562,465 of record NW_026294458.1, on the reverse strand, counting down.
AAGGTGAAAAGGACCTAGATGAAGCAGAATTAAGACAAGGGAATTAAGATAGAACTTAGAGGGGACAGTAGATAAATATAGAGAGAAATCAGGCAAGAAAGGAGCTAGGCACAAGAACAGAACTAAAGCTGTGTATATAGGATGTTATGCCAGAGGAATTAAAGCAAGTGGACTATAGAGCTCGGTGTGCTGAGATTCTATTTCCTGAATATAGTCCTCTCCATTCGTAGTTCTCTTTCCTGAGCCCCTGGGATGTGCAATATTAAGGCGGGTCCCTCTAATAATACACAAGACTAAGTGTCCCCACATCTATTTCCTAAGACGGTCCTTCACAGATGTGCTGGCAGGCCCGCCTGATCTGAACAGTCCCTCACTCTCCTACCAGACAGCCAGTGAAGTTCTGCTTCCAGCATTCAGTGGCTTTCTAGCTTAGTGAACCAAATAACTCTACGGTCCTTTCACAAATTAATTCAAAAGTGTAAATGCTATGGTCAGGTTTATCACAGCAGTGGCCTCATTTCTTAGTTTTGTTTTTATTTTCGTTTTGTTTTTTCCCCCCATTTCTGAGATAATATACCTCGACAAATGCAACTCTAAAGGAAGACAGAGTTTGTTCAGCTCACGATCCCAGGTTCTAGTTCTTTATTGTAGGGACGTCAAGGCAGGAACCGAAGCCGCGGGGCACACCATATCAATATATTCTTTAGGGGCCATTCAATGGCAGTTTGAAAAAGAAAGAAAAAAATGATGGTGCCAAAGTGGAGATGAGAGTCAGAGGGATGGGATGAAGAAGGGCCCGGCTTCTGACAGGTGCGCACAAGACACTGCTTGATCTCCAGCAGGGAGAAAGGGTGGGGTGCAGGAGGAAGGGAAAGCAGGGAGGGAGAGAGGGGAGCGGGGAGGAGGAGGAGAGGGGATGTAGAGAGAAGGGGTGAGAGAGAGGAAAGCAGAGAGGGAGGGTGAGGAGTGGTGTGTGTGTGTGTGTGTGTGTGTGTGTGTGTGTGTGTGTGTGTGTATACATATATACATGTAGGAACACACACACACATATATATACATACGCACATGTAGGAGCACATATATGTGCATATACGTATATATAAACATGTAGGGACATATATATGTGGGTGCACACTCACACACACACATATTTACTCATACATACACATACATATATATGTTCTTTTAAAACATGTGTCCCTGTGTAGCATTGATGTATGAACTGCCTTCCTATATTTTAAACGTGCTATGCAAAAGGAGATTAGGCAACATCTCTTCAGAGAAGCAAGCCCTAAGGAGCTCAATGGGAAGCAAAGCACTCTGGGCCTTCTGCGCTTCCTCTTAGGAGCAGGCCTGGCGCTCACTCTGAACTCTGCCCTCTGGTGGTCGTTGCTGTGAGGGTCTCTAGATTCTGTTTCTCTCCTGTGGATCCTGTGATTTCTTTTCTTTTACTTTAAGAGATGGAGCCTAAGGGTCTGGAGAGGGTGTCGAGAGAGGGAGCAGGAGAGGAAGAAAGAAAAGAATACTGTGTTTTCTCTCATGTTCAGAATCTTAATTTAGATGTATGTTAAACAGATATGATAGGAAAGCGGCTGGGGAGTGTTTGGAGGGAGGAAGGGACCACTGAGGAGGGGAGAGACGAGAGACGGGAGGGAAGGGTGTAGGTGTGAATGTAAGCAAAGTACAGTGACACACACGTACAGAAATGGTGTAAAAAAACCCTGTGTTTTGTTTGGTAATTACATAAAGAAAACAAGATATAAATAATATAACTAAAGGGGTTCAGCCCAGCACCCATTGCAAGGCTTGGTGTTGGGAGCCTGGGTTCCCTTTTAGACTCTAGGAAATCCAGGGCTGGCCTGAAGACAGAGACACCTCCTGGGCCTCCAAGGATGTCTTCACAGCATGGTCTTTCCTCACCCCTCACCTCCATTTCCTCCCTGTGGGCTTCAGTCTTGAGCAGACTCATTTGATGTAACAGCTGGGTAGAATTGCTGAAACTAAACGTCCATGGCATTTCCCAACCTCAGTGGTGGAAATCTGGGGCTGAGTGCTTTTTGTTGGAAAGGGACACTGTGCACTGGTAGGATGTTCAGATACACTCGGGGCATCTACCTAGTCTGTGCCAGTAGTTACTCCGTGTGCCCAGCCATGTGTCTATGTGTATAACCCACTCTACATAAAAACATTTATTCTCTTCCCAAGCCTAGGGAGCTTTCTGGTAAGCAGAATGGGTCCTTCACAGTTGTGTCAGAAACTGAGACAAACGTTTGAGTAAGTGGGGGGTACTCCTTAGCAACAGGTAGGAGCCCCATGCCTCCAGCCTGGAGATGAAGTGTCATTTGAAAACGTGCTCCTTTGTGTTGTTTCTTTGGAGGTCAAAAACACTCTCTCCACCTGTCACCTGAAGAACAATCCCAGAGGAGTGGTCTGATCTTGGGACTTGGTGGCCATAGGATATGGACTCTGTGACTGTGGTGGCGGTTGGACCCCGTGAAGAGAGCCCAGTCCCAGGCCCTTTCTATTTTCGTACATGGGGAGTGTCACAGGTTCACACGGAGGCTTTTCTGTTGCCCCTTCCCACCAGCAAGCTGCCAGGGACTTTTGATTCCGGAAGCTTCCTATCACACTTAGAATAAACTCACTCTGCTGCAAAGGCTCTGCAGGATGTGGCCCCGTGGCGTCCTATCTCCACAGCCAGGCTCTCCCCGCATCCTTCTTTCCATTCCTCACTGCACTGCACCTTAAGTTCATCACCCAATCATCATTACGGCCTGGGTGTTCTTCCTATAGGTCAGAGTGGCTATGCACCTCCTTGAGTCCCCGTGAGGCCCTCCCTGACCTCATCTCATTAACTTTGTTAGTTGGAGGGTTGCACATGGCCAGTTCTCTACTTCATCATCTGTATTCATCCACACTCTTATGGTTATTGTGACCTACTGGGCAGGAGTCTCCTGGCATGCAGTAAATATCCTCTGAATCATGACTCTGTTCCTTGCATAGGCCATGGGAGGCCAGGCCTGGATGTAGACAGAGATGCTTCCTGGTCTCAAGCGTTGTCTTTATAATCTTTCCCCATCCCTCAGCTCCATTTCCTCTCTGTGAACTTCCATCTTGGGCGGGCTTATTTTGCAATGTCAAGATCATTACCCAAACTCTCACCTTAAGTGGACTTTCTCAACCTCAGCTTGATTGACATCCTGAGCTGAACAATCTTTCGTTGGAGTGCAGCAGGCCTGTTCTACCCATCTTTAGGATGTTTAGCTCCATCCTTAGTTCCCACCTGACCCCCTAGCAGTGGATACTCTTAGACATGTCTACAGACATTCCCAGAGATCTGCTAGGATCACTGGCTGACAGCATGGTGTCTCAGCTGTTCCAACAGAAATCTAGAAGAATTCTCTGCCCAGGGAATGTGATAGTTCCTCCCTTATACCTTGAGATTTTCTCTATCAGTCATAGAAAGTTCTAGATCCTCCTTGGAGCTGCATCATATTTCAATGTGAGAATTGTATCTATTTTACTTGATTTACCTCGGCATTGATAAACGTTTTGGTCATGTCCAATCTACTGATTATGCAAATGACACAGGAATGAGTAACCATGGTCACTGGAAGGAGAATTAATTAGTAGAAAATAGGAATAGTTGGAAGGTTTATATTTGAAAGGAACCATTAAAAATCTGGAACAATGATATTACGTCTATTGCTTAGAAAGTTACGTGGAGCTGCTGCAGCCCCAGTCCTGTCAGCTATATTCAGATTTTACTTGTCTAAGCAGGGCCCATGTGCCAGCCCTTTGTGAAGCTTTTCGTGTGCCCCTAATGGATGCCAAGGTCTGAAGCTTACAGTGTGAGGAGGGGCAGAGACCGTGTTAAATGAAAACCATGTTTTGGAGAAGTTTTGGCAAGAATGGAGAGCGCCAAGGTGAGGGGCTACTGTGTGCTTCAAGGGACTTTAGCAAGACGTGTGGGCAAGGACATCTCCTTCTTCGTGCCTTGGAGGTAGGATGGTGTGCAGTCTCCCTTCCTTCCTGGCTTCAAAGACCAATTAATAAAAGTTCACTCTCTCCCAAGGCTGACATAAAATAGGTAGTGCAAGGTGTGTGACGCATGAGCTGTCGAGAGTCTTCATTGTGCCGGTGTGGATGAGGCCTGAGACTCGGTGGCCTACCCAAGGCCCCTAGCTCTACAGCAGGAGACTCACACCCACGCCTGCCAGCAGGGCCTGACTTCCTCTCTAATAGCGGCCAGGGCTTGAAGACCCGTTGCTTACTACTTGTTTTTCCTTTCCTCTCTTCATCTTGTCTAAGTCCTTTTCCCTCTGGCTCTGGGACTGACTTCCCAGCCTCCCTCGGGTGAACCGCTCTCCATGGAATCTTAGGGAAGCACGGCACACAGGGGCTTCTACCTGCGAGAGGGGCAGTGAGCTGGGTCTCTAAACTGTCATCTTTGCTCCAGGCTGTTCCTGCCAGGATGGTCTTTGGGAGCCCTGCCCCCCATAGGAGAGCTGCTGGGTGTGTGACGGGCCAGGGCCTTCCTTCCACCCTGATAAGGCCAGGCAGCTAGGGCTGGAATGTAAACCACCCCTGCAGCGGAAGAAGCCTGGCCAGTCCATTGTTTCCTTTCTGGTATGCCAGTACAGTCTTACTGGGGCTCTAAGGAGAGGGGACCTTGAAAAGGCAGCTTTGGCCAAAAGGATGATGGGATAAAACATTCCATCCAAGTTTGGAAAGTAGCAGGATGCAGATAAGTGGGTACCAAGAGGACTGGTGGCCCTCAACCTGTAGGCACATACTTCCCTAGGTAGATGTCTCTGTTGAGGTTGTGTGCGTGTCTCTGTGTGTGTGTGTGTGTGTGTGTGTGTGTGTGTGTGTGTGTGTGTGTGCGTTCATGCATTTGAACAGTAAATCCTGCAATTCCTTTAAAACTTGGTTTCACTCACTGTCTTGGGGAGGAGTTATAGACCACACTCCTTCCTCTCTTCTTATGTTTATCTTGCTTTAGGCCCTTACAGAAGAACCAATGTTGGTGTGTTGCCCCCTTTCTCTTCCTTTTAAAATGAAATACAAATATAAAAGATGTCAGTTGCATTGTTCCATTGTTAAGTGCATCTTACTGGCATATTGCAAAGGTTTGTAAAGACGCACTTTGGATACCATATAGGAATCTGGCCTATGGAGGGGAAAAAACCCTGCACTCTGCAGGTGAGAAATCCTGGAATGGGATGATCCACTAGGTGGCACTAGAGCTTCATCTACCTGCCACTTTGCCACTTTAGCCTCTGGTGGCTTTAAGGCTTGGCAAATCACACTGGAGTAATTTAGAAGCTAGTTGTAGCAGCATCTCATGTGTGTTTACAAGAGGCCCAGCTATGGGGTCGGTGGGACACAGCTCATTGGCTCAGATGGAATTATCATGACCTTATCATTCATTATCATAAAAAACTATAACACAGTTTCTTAAAAATTACTTTATAGCATCATTTCCACTTCCCTCAAGTTGGGTATTGTACCATTGACGATGGGAAATGTTGGGCCACAGGCTTTTTATCTGTGAGAGCAGGGGTCCAGCTGGCCCTGGGGTTTAAGAACTGTGTGCCTCCAGAAACCTACTAAGCTTCAGGTTGTAGGAGCAAAGGGAGGCTGGGGGTGGGTTGGGGTGTGGTGTGTCAAGGCCACCTGCTGCAGGGCAAGGCCTACTTCAGACATTAGGCTCAGCAATCCAGGACGTTAGAATCCACATATACAGACCTCTGTTCTAGGAACTCTAGCTTCTCCATGACCAAGCATACCCCACCACCAGGAACACCTCACCCCAGGGCTCCTGTGCCCTGTCTGTTTTGATTCCCCTGCCCCAGCAACAGGGAAAGACAAAATTTAGTTGGCTCCAACATCTATGCCCACAGCCTCCAGGGCAAAGAAGTGTTCTGACTTAGGCCTCTTAGGTAAGTGTAGGTTAAGATACTGTCAATTGCTGTTGAAGATCTCTCAGAGTCCCTGCCCCTGTCATAGCCGGTCAAAGACCCTCCATGTGTGGACCACATTGCCCACTCAGATCTTCCTAGTCCATGTTCAGTCTCAGAGCCCAGTTCCCCTTTTCTTCCTCCCTTCTCCTCCCCCTCCCCCTTGCATTCTTGGTTTGTGGATTTGAAGAGTACCTGACAAGCACCCAAATGTACCTAAGAAGCCTTCCTAAGAAATCTCAAGAGGAGGCAGGGTGACAACCTGTGACCCTTTCTTTTTTCTTTCTTTTTCTTAAAATGCCCCTCCCCATTCCCAAGCTTCCTTGCTCTAAACGAAGTTAATTCAGGGACTGGAGATGTGACTCAGTTGGTAGAGTGTTTAATCTAGCATGTCCGAAGACAGGTTCTGTCCCTAGAACTGCATACACCTGTCATGATGGAGCATAACTGTAAGTCTAGCGCTCAGTGGGATCAGAAGTTAAGATCATCTTTAGCTACATAGAAAGTTTGAAGGCCAGCCTGGGCTACACGAGACCCTGTCTCAAAACACAGACAGGTAAAAAGCACACAGAAACACACCACCAAAGATAAAAACAAATGTTGCAAAATTATTCTGTGTGCACATTCTTTATTTCTCTACAGAGACCTTCTCCCTCATTCCCTCCCTCCCTGTCTCTCTCTCTCTCTCTTCTCATCTAAAATTGGCAGAAAAGAAAACTCATTTTATCACTTAGAAAGGTACTTGATATGGCTTGATCATCAGTTTTAATGCATCTCCTTCGTTCTGTACTTAATCAAAGCTGAAGCGTGCAGAGGAATTCTCTGCTCTGAATATAGTGAGTGTAATAGGCCTCCCTTCTGAACCTGGGCAGAGCCTGAAATGGAGCCTTGAGGCCGGGTGAGAACGAGGACACTGCTTTGTGTGTTGCTGTTGCTGTGTGTCCCCGGGCTCCTGCCAGTGAGAACCTGTTTCATGGGTTACTGTGTAAGTACTCTAACTCATACCCTGTGGGGAGGAGTGTGAACATAGTTTCTCTTTAGTTGGAGAAAGACCCTAAAGAAGAGGTACAGAGAAACCCCGCCTGGGTAGTCACTTCTGGTCACCCGGCTGTGTGGAGGACACTATAGTCATTGGAGCTTACACCTCCTGCAGATTGCACTGGCCTTGCCTTCCAGGACCCAGATGCTGACTCCATCAGATCATTAGGCTTTTCCTATGGATCTTCATACTCAATTGAATCACAGGGCAGACGGACAGTCGCTGAGGGAAAGAGAGCCAGCCCAGGTGACTGGCTGGGTGCTGCCCTCAGGCTTCCCAGTAACATCAGAGATCTATTCGTTGAGGTCCTCAGGAAGAGCATGCAGGTGCGACTTCTCTGTGGTCACATGCTTGTGGCTCTTCACAAAGGGTGGCATTGGGACTCCCAGCATCATTCAGTCTGTGAAGGTTCATTTTTGCCTTCTCTACCACCCCATCAGATGTCTGCAAATTTTAAAGGGCTGATTTCCATGTGTGTTTGAGACTGTGGGTACACAGAAGACCCTTGTCTATTAAAGAGCCATGATGTTCAGGGGTGACACTCACGCAGATCCTATTTCCCTGCGTTTGTATAGCGACTCATTTATTATTCCATCTCCTTTATAGATAGAGTTCATCAATCAGCTTAATTTAACTGGGGAAATGTTCACACACGAATATCTAATGGAGTAAACAGGAGTGGGGAATGATTCATCCAGTGCCCTGAAAGCTCTTGTTTTACCACAATATTTCTTCTGTTCACTCAATAGCCATTGATTAAAGGGGACGGCCAAGGAAACTGAGGTAAGGCCCAGTTTCGCCTGGTCAGGCAGGGCCCAGGTGAACGGGTCTGGTCCTCTCTCTAGTCCCACTCTAGGCCCCACCCGTGCTCCCAGGAGCCCCCAGCTGAGTTCAGTGGTCTGAAAATAGGGCTGACAGACCCCTGAGTCTAATCCTAGGTGGGGGACTGCTAACCATGCAGACTCTTGACATGGCCTACACCCCACTTTCACCAAGCATGCTGCAAAAACACTGTCCTGTGCTTGGCCTGGGCAAGCTTGTATAAAACCACACCCAGCTGTGCAAGTAGTGTGAGAGAGAAGACTGATCCAAAGGCTCAGAACCCCGAGACAGTGCATCTACCATTCCAGGTGGCTCCTGCAGTCAGCATTGTTACGGGTGAGGGAACTGAGGCATAGAGTGATTCTGTGACTCGTCTGAGGGCACCATGTCCAAAGAGAAGACAGAGTGGCAGTGGGCCCTCAGTTCAGAGGCTGGCACCTACCCGCTTTTCCACACAGCCTGTGTAGAGTGTGAGTGGGAAGGGCCTCCCTCTGGAAGGGGAAGCATCTCACGAAATCCCCTCTTTAGAGGCTGCACTTAGCTCCCCAGAAATTAGGACAGAAGCCTGGGGAGACTGGCCAAAGAAGCTAGGGAGGGGGGAGGGCTTGCATGGGAGACAGGGAGATGTGCAAAACCCTAGTAAAGAATGATTTCTAGAGGCTGGCCTGGGGCACATACGGAATTATGGCACTAGCCCAGTGTGCGTAAGGTATCTATCCCAAGAGATACAAGAATATAAAAGGAAAAAATATGGTGGCACATGCCTGTGATCCCAGCACTTGGGTGAGGGAAGCCGGGGATCAGGAGTTCAAGGTCACTGTCTGCTACATAGTGAATTCCTTGTCAGCCTGCCTGGAAAAACCGAGAGAGTAAGAGGAGAATGGCAGATGGGGGAGAAAAAGGAAGGGAAAGGAAATAAAAAAGAAAAGAAAACGGTTGGAGCCTTGGTGTTCCAAGGTGGGCAGGAGACCCACTATGTATGCCTGCTGGAGACCCGGTTGGTACTTCCACAGGGGATGTCAATACCGTGATCTTCCAGGAGGTGGCGCCAGGGTTCCCTAAACCCGAGGCAGCTCAGCTGCGCCCACAGCGCTCTCCACCCCTCTTTTGTGGGCCGCTTGGTTCTGGACGGAGAAAGCCTGCGCCTCACCTCCAAGCTGTGGGGGAAGCACACCCTCTGCTGGCGGAGCTGCGCAGTAGCCGTCCAGTACACAGCACACCCAAGCTGCGATCTAACAGGAGGATCTGGAGGAGGGGGGTTGAAGGGGGTCCAGTCCCGGGGAGCCAGCCCAGCCGCTCCCGGCCATGACTGTCTGAATAGACGGTTGTTATTTTAATCCCTACTGCACAGGCCCGAAATAAGCTCAGACAGGACGTAGCCAGCGATGGTGACAGGCGCATCCAGAGCTGGGGTGGCAGGTCCCGTGTTTCCAGCCCCGTGCCGACAGCCCCTTTTCCTCAGGTGGTGCAAAGCTCCTTGTGTGCCCAATAGTCTGTGTGTTCAGAATGTCCCAGACGGGGAAGAGGGGAAATCCCGGGTGCCAATCTGTCTTCCTGGTGTTTGCTTTTCTCCTAAAGGCGGAAACTGGTCCGATTAATTGAGGGTTTCAGTTAGCTGCACTCAGGCTATCTCCAGGGTTTAGTGTGCTCCCCTCCCCTCCCAATCCCCAGCGACGACGAAGCACCTGTAATCTTGGAGGACTGATATTCTTTGCAGGAACTGTGAAGAACTTGCGTTCTAGGACAAGAACAGCAGAGGAAGAGGAGGCTTCTCATTCCAAGGGTCTTAGCCACACCGTGTGGCGTTACCTGCCTGCGGAAGCTTCAGATTTCAAAGATCAGGAGACGAAGCTGAGTGTGGTATCTCTCTTTCTCTCTCTCTCCCTGTCTCCTCTTCTCTCTCTCTTTCCCTTCTTCTCTCTCCTTCGGTCTCCCACCCCCTCTCCCCACCTCCTGCTCTCTTCTCTTTTCTCCATCCTCCTGTCCACTTCTTCCGTCTCAGTCTCTTGCTCCCTCTTCCTTCCATTTCTCTTCTTTTTTCTTCCCCCTCCCTTTCTTCTTTCTTTCTTTCTTTCTTTCTTTCTCTCTCTCTCTCTCTCTCTCTCTCTCTCTCTCTCTCTCTCTCCCTCCCTCCCTCCCTCCCTCCCTCCCTCCCTCCCTCCCCTTCCCTCCCTCCCCTTCCCTTCCTTCCTTCCTTTCTTCCTTCCTTCCTTCCTTCCTGTCTGTCATCTTTTTCTCTTTCTCCCGGTACCTGTTGGCTTTGGCATAGTTACTACAAGCTGACACTCTGGAGACCAAAGATTCTTAGATTTTAATGTGCCCTAAAGGAAATGACTTGAAGATCTTATTAAAACACAGACTGGCCCCAGGGTGGGCCTCAGCTCCGTCTTGTCCGACAAGGTCTTGGATGCTGCTGCCCCAGCAGACTAGGCAGCAAGTCCTGTGTTTCTATCAAAGGATGAAATGTGGTGCGGATCCTGCCCAGGTCAACGGGCCTCAGGGGCTGCTGACTGGCTGTAATGGAGCCTAGGATAGTCCCCCAGGGTAGCGGGACTCCATGATAACTAGACCCTGGGCTGCCTTAGACCACTGCTCTAAATCCAGCAGCTTTGGGCTGTGGCTCTTGGGGGAGGGTGGAGTAGGGAAAGTGGGAAGAATGGGGTGAACACTTGGCACAATCTTGTGAATTCCTTCACCAGTATTGGATATGTCAGCTAATTTTCCATTACTGTAATAAAATACCTTAGACTGGTGACTTTATAAAGAAAACACATTTATTGGGAAGCTGTAGCCAGTCTTTCTTGGCCCGCCAACCCCCAAATAATGACATGGAGACTTATTATTAATTGTGAAAGCCGGGCCTTTACCTTGGGCGTGTTCCCAACTAGCTCTTATAACTTAATTAATCTGCTTCTATTAACCTACATTTTACCACGTGGCTTTTTACCTCTCTTCCATTTTGTCTGTCCAACTGGCTCTATGTCTTGCTGGCGTCTCCCACTCTTCTCTCCTGCCTTCCTATTGGCCATTCAGCTCTTTATTAAACCAATCACAGCAATACATCTTCACACAGTGTACAAATATCCCACAACAGGATGCTAGAAACCTAGCTAGCCTGGTCTCAGCTCTGATGAGTATTCACCCTCCTCAGCTGCATTCCAACATGGTGGGTAGGTTCTTCACAGGAGCATATGCAGGAGAGCATGCTGGGATGAAGAGGCCAGGGACACATCAGGGAAGGGAAAGGCTTGGTCTTTTATAATATCCTTCTCCTGGCTGCCAACTATGGTACCAGGAAAACCACACCAATCCCTTTCAACAGCAGAATCCCCGGTGATATATTTACCTTTGGTCACTGTCTCCTGATGCTGCTTATTGAGGTCAAGACACTGATAGTTGAACCCTTAGAGGACACACTCAAGCCACAGTATTGGGGAAAGGAAGGTGACTGTTCTGTGCCCGCTCTTCAGGCCTCCATGTCCCCCCAACCGAGTCAGTGGACACTGCAGGTGTGACAGGAGGATTTCTTTTACAGTGCTGGCAGGCTTAGAGGCAGCCCTGGACTCCTCTGATTTTGGGGGATGAGTTCTGGGCTGCCTGAGTGATTCATATTCATACTGATGTTTGAGAACCAACCTCCTCTAAAGTCAGGCTCTGAAGGCTTCTCCTTCAGTTGGGCTCTTCTGACTGTAGGTGCTGCTGTACAAAGCCCTGAGTTTACCCTGCCCTTCTCTCTCTTGAGAGGAGCTGGCCCGGCACTTTGTCCTGGTCCCACAGCTGCAGGTGTGGGTCAGCACTAAGACCCAGTATCAGATCTGGACCCTCCTTGTGGCCGCCTCCTTCTCTCCTATCACTGAGCACTGTCACTCAAACAGTAACTTCTTTTAAATTATTATTATTTTTTTATTTGCAGCCATATATTACAAGTGTCCCCCAGTCCACACATACCCTGTTTCCCCCATCCTCCCTGTAAGAACTTAGAGTCAGAATCCAGCCTCCCAGGCTTCCTCTCACAGATGTTGACAGTCACTCCACAGGGACTTGCTGGTGAGGCTGCAGTCACCAGGCTTCCTGGTGCCCCACCTCACCTGAGACTAGAGTCTACATCAAAGGGATGCTGCATCCTGTTCCCACCTCCTTCCCTGCCTCCAGCCTAGGAATCAGAGAGCCTTGGGATGGGCTGAAGCATGGTCCTAATTTGTCTTAACAATAAAAACGTGGAGTCTGATATTGAGGGTGAAGCTGAAAGATTAGAGAAGCAGAACAGCAGCCACTAGAAACTTCTTACCTCTACAAAATCTCAGACTGAATGCAGCAAGATCCTCTCTCTACGAATCCTCAGACTGAATGTGGGAGATCCTGTCTCCACCCCCCTTATATTCCTGTCTCCACCTCCCTAGTGCTGGGATTAAAAGCATGTGTACCACCACTGCCTGGCTCTGTTTCTCTTTTAGACTGGTTCATTCTCATGTAGCCTAGGGTGGCCTTGAACTCCTCATCTTCCCACTTTCTTCTCTCACGTGCTGGGTGGGATTAAAGGTGTGTGTCACCACTGCCTGGCCTCTGTGGTTAACTAGTGGCTAGCTCCGCCCTCTGATCTCCAGGCAAGCTTGATTTGTCAGAACACGAACACAATACAACACAGCAGTGGGCTCTTGGCTCTTGCTAAGAGCCTCCGCCATCTTTACAAGGTACAGCAAGACATTCTCTCTTGTCTCACATGGCCTTTGAGTGAGACCACCATGCCATCTCTGGTGCTAGGGCCTGAACTTTCCTCAGAGCGCCCATCATGCCGTTATCCCTCTGTCTACCCATGATGTTAAACACTTGCAGTAACTTTCTTATTCCCCTGTCCCCGTGTCCTCTGGAACCACCTGCCCCATCCAAAACCTAACACTCATATTTTCTTTCCACTTCCTCCTCCGGATGGTTTACTCCATTCTCCCACACCCTCTCACATCTACTTTAATGTATACACACACGCTTTTGTGTGGCTTCCTAAGATCTAAGGACCGCAAATGAGATAAAATAAATTAGTCTTCCTGAGAGTGATTTCATTCACTTAATGTGATGCTCTCTGGTTTCACCACTTTCCTGTAAACAGCGTAACTTTATTCTTCATTGTGTGAGTCACATTTCCCTTACCCAGCCCTCTGCTGGTGGACACCTAGGCTGACTCCATAACTCAGCTATTGTACTTTGGTGCACTCCTTAATTTGTCATGGATTTTGTCCCATCTGTCCATCATCCTTTTAATGCTCGGCAGATCATTGTTTTGAAGCAGACTGCTTCTGCTTTTTCTGACCCATTCCCACACTTTCTTTGGCTCTCAGAAAAATCTACCAAGAAGATCTAACCACTTATCATCAAAAGAGCCTGTGTGACCTGCCAGTGACTACCTTACTGCCACACTCACCCAGGAGCCCACCTGCCTCTCCCAGGAAGTGGCCCTGTGGCTACTCCTTACTCCAGCTCCCTCATCCTGGAATTCACCCATCTAGAGCACCTTCACACTCTTTTTCTTCTTGCTAGAGTCTGTCCTGTCCTCCAGGACCAACATGGGTACCCTCTCTGGCATGAGAGATAACAAGTCCCCATCTGACTTCCCACGGCATTAGGAATGTCCCTTGACAGCTTGGAGGCTCTGAACATTCATGGGTGGGGTCCCCTTATCCCAGGACCTTCAGGGTCCATCCTAGTGCCAAATACTTTGCAGGTGAGTGGCTGACTGGCTGGGAGAAGAATGAAGTCCCAGGTGAATGGCCGTGTGAGAATGGTCCACCTGACCTTGGCTGTATCTAGTCCCCAAGAACACCCTTTTTCAGATTGGCAAAGATGATAACGCAGACATTTTTTGTACTGTTTACCCCAAATACAAAATATGTAGTATGTCCTCAGTTTACCTTTTCCAAAACAAATAGAAGGTGACCCCAGAGATGTAAAGAGGTTCCAGGGTCAATCAACTAAGACAGTCTGTGCCTTGGAGTTGGGCCTGGGATTCTCAGGTTAGCTGATGGCCACTACCTACATTGCTAATGGACTGTAACTCTAAAGCCATGTTTGAGGTCACGACCAATACTTAGATGTTGGTCGGAGAGTACAAGATTGACCTTATGAAGATCATGCTGATCAGTCTGCTGAGGTTCACACAGGGGGAGACCTGGGATGGGTCCTTCTCTGGGCGTTGTGGGCAGCAGGTCAGGTGAAGTGGCTTCTCCTATTTTGTTTTGAAGTCTAGCCAGGTTCCAGAAATCACACCTTCCCACCTTCCCCACGACTAACCAGGCACATGCTCTGGCCAGGGAATTACTGGACAGTGTTGTTTCTTTGGCACCATCCTCTTCGAGCCATTCTGTCCATGTTCTCCAGGTGATTTACAAACCCCGCCCCGTTCTGCTTCCTGTAACCATAGCCAGCAACCCCTGGACCGGCAGGGAGAGTCATTATTTCCAAAGCTGTCCGAGAACAATTTTCCTCCTTAAACCACATCTTTCCAACAATCCCTCAAAAACAACCCAAATGGAGAATGTGTTTTCTTAAAAAAAAAAACAAACCTCAGTTGAGTATCTTGGCTGATTTACCATGTTCTTTCAGCAGATTCCAGGAAACAGAGGTGCCTTTGGAGGCCCCAACTGTGGGTTTCCAGACATGACCCTCCCGCTCTGACAAGAGGTAGCCGAGGGTCAGGTACATGGCATGGTTTGGTCCTCTTCCTCACTGCACACAATGTCAGGCTAGCTTTGCTTCTTCTGTTTACTGTCAAGAAAATGTTGTCGTTGTTTGCATTCCCCTCCCACACCCCCGTGTGTGTGTGTGTGTGTGTGTGTGTGTGTGTGTGTGTGTGTGTCTACATGTGCATGTGAGGGTTTGGATGTATGTGCAGGTGCGCAGCACATGGGTGCATGTGCATATGGAGGTCAGAGGTGATGTTCGAGTGCCACCCACCCTGTTTTGTGACACAGAGTCTCTCATTTTTACCTGGAGCTCACCGACACAGCTAAGCTGACTGGCCAGTGAGCCCCAGTGACCCTCTCATCTCCACCTCTGCGGTGCTGGGATTACAAGCCCACGACACCACACCTGACCTTTTACATGAGTTCTGGGGGTCGAATCCCAAACCCCATGACTTTTGTGGCAAGTACTTTAAAGACTGAGCCATCTCCCTTGATCTGTTTTTGATTCTCTACAAATCGGTCACATTTGAGTTCGGGTTTTCTTTCCTTTTAGGCACAGACGATAACAGGTCTGGAAAACTTAGGTACTTGCTTCTACCTGGTGGAACCTGGAGGCATCTTGGCAAACACACTGCCCATTCCTGAGATGGCAGAGGAGTGGGGAGACCAGCCTGTGAAGGAGTCCTTCTCAAGGAAGTCTTTTCCTGATCAGGCATGGCCATGCTCCCTAAGATCTCATAGAACAGGCCGTGTGTATCCGGGAATCCTCCTTCCCCGCCCTCAGGTGAGAAGACACATGCCCTGGGTAACTGTAACTTGGGTCTTCTGGTTTGTAGTTGTCTCCAAGGGCCCACGGCACTGGGGCCCATTGTGCTTAGAGACAGAATGGATCTCAGAAATCCTCAGCAAAGGAAATTCTTAACAGAGGCGCGATACCTTCAACCCTTTTCCAGAGAGAGTCTTCAGGGATGGTGCAGGTCTTGCCATTTCCCCCAGGGAACCAACTTTGAGGAAGAAGGAGGGACCTGTGCAAAGATCACAGCCTTCCATTTAGTGACTCTCTTCGGGTACATCTCCTCCTCCATCCTGTGAAGTCCTGTTCTCTCTTAGCACACTTCATAGGTGGGGCTTTATTTACCTGCAAGGAAGCTCATGGTGGTCAAGAGTAAAACAGTCTTGAGATGGTGAACAAAAACGATATTTTGTGCTCTCCTCGTGACTCTGGATCACTAGCCTTGCAAGAGAAGCCCCAGCATTAGCAGAGGAATGGTCTATGGGGACTGGCGTGATTCCTACAGTACCAGGGACCCGTGCAAGGACAAGAGCTGATACCATTGCCTGGTGATTGAACAGTGTGATGTCTCTTTTCAGATAGAAACAGTAAAATTTGAAAGTTGAACAAAGGCAGCATGGACCCGTACCCCACGACAATAGACTTTTGTCCCAAAGCAATGAATTCATCCCACGATAGTGAGCACATACCACAACACCACCCCACGCCCCACAACAATGGACTCAAGCCCTTCAGAAATGGACCCACCTCACATATAGAGCCCCCTCATAATAACAGACTCACCCCACAGCAATAGACCCTCCCCAAAGCCATGGGCCAATCCACAGCAGTGGACCCACCCCACAGCAGTGGACCCACCCCACAGCAGTGGACCCATGTTCCACTGCAGGTTTTGCCTCTGCTCTGCACTGTGTTGTCGTTTGTGGCTTTGTTGTATGCCTCCTTCCCTAGGTGGCTGCAGGCACAACAGACAGGAACCTACTCCTGAGCCTGAGAGGCAGAAAGGTTGGTGTTATCCTGGGGACCAATGTGCCAATGCATGGTAAAGCAAGAGAGAAACATGAGTCCTCACTCAGGTTGGCTCAGGTTGCTCTCGTTCTGGGAGAAGGCCATCAGACAGAACACCCTTCTGTGTGATGGTCTAATTGAACAAATATCTGGAGCCCTTTTATTGTCTGACTGGATTATTCATGTTGTAAAGCGTAAGATCATTTACTTTCCTCCTGGAGCCAGAGGGGCCAGAGTCCAGGCTTGCCACATTGCTCCAGCAAACCTCGAGGGCAGCAGAAAGCCCAAACAGCAGCAGAAGTGAGCCAGAGCTCGCTGGACTTCATTGATAGGTCACCACCATCACCACCATCATTAAGGTTGTTACTATTCACTTTATTGCATCTCTGGAAAAACAAGCTCCAGTTTCAGCAGAGGGAGTGGGAAGTTGGCTCTTATTTGAACCACCATACTCTCCGCTCTCTTGTGTTCCCGTCTGCAAAGCTATCTCTAAACCTCTGCCACGGGCTTCGGTTTTCAGGCCATCTGAAGATCCTTTCAACTGGGCCAGAGACTGGTTGGATGTCCACGAGTGAAAAAAGTCTCGCATCAGAGCGGCCACCTGGCAGCTACGTCAACTTGAGTTTGCTGTTTCTTTGTTCTTTCCTTTTTTAACCTGTTGCCAGGCTCTTCATCTCTCTTGGCATTCTGTCTCTTGCTAAGGGACCTGTACCAGTGGATACCACTCAACCAAAGCAACCCCAGGACAGGGGACAGACTCAGCATAAACATGGTCCCTCATGAGTCAAGCTCCTGGGGTAACTGAGCAAACACTGGACTGAAAGCCTGGGACTGAGTATTACTGAGTGTTAGCACCTGCCCCTGGTCTCCATGGTGCTTGGGGCTGGCCAGGTTGTGGCATGATGTCCGTGTTCAGAACTCCGCAATGGCCAACACTGTATCAACACTCAACATCCTAACAAACACTTGAATCACTTACTTGTTCCTGGCTTCTCTTTACTTGATAACAGAAGTGTTCTGTGGAGAAATAGCAGTTTATGTCTGGGCATTGGTGGGGCTCATGGCTCCCAAAGCTGACACTCTGCCAGGCGTTTCATTGAATTGAAGGACATTTGTCACATGAGGTTGAAGGAACCATGAGGTTATTAGAAAGTAGGGAAGAATGAACAGATCGGCTACTGAGACTATCCAGTGAGGGACTGCCGCAGAAGTCTCCCCACATTCTTTCTGTTTCTTGTTTGCAGTGATACTCTGGGAACTATTCATGAACCAGGAAGTCCTGTAGGGCCAGAACTTTTTAAAAATTAATTTATTTGTTATGTATACAGTGTTGTGCCTGCATGTATGCCTGCATGCCAGGAGAAGGCACCAGGTCTCATTATAAATGGTTGTGCACCACTGTGTGGTTGCTGGGAATTGAACTCAGGACCTCTGGAAGATCAGCCAGTGTTCTTAACCTCTGAGCCATCTCTCCAGACTCAGGCCAGAACTTCTTAGCTGCTGCCCCAAAGATGTCGGTGACAACAGACCCAGCAAGCATTATGGCAGGCAGCCCTGGTGATTTATAGAGATATTTTAATACAAAACCATGCTCTGTTTCATGCCAGTCTCTAACAAGTGGGGAAAACGTGAAAGATAAAGAGGTGATTGCAAAGAGGATGTGTTCTCCCTGGGATGGTAGGACCTGCCGGGTTCAATCTGCCCATGCATTTCTGATAACTGAACAAACACTGGACTGAAAACTTAGAACTGAGTATCTTGGAGGTAAATTGGGAATATACAAGTGGATCCAGCCCCTGTAATTAGAGAATTAAGAGAGAGAGAGGGTGGTTAATGAGTGACATCTTTAGAGATGCCATCTAGAAATAAGGTTTTCTTCTGGGGCAGAAGACTTTCCAACATCTGCCTTTGGAGTGACTCGGAGGCTGGCTCATCAGAAGGTTGGGAACAAGTCATGGAGAGCAATGCAGGATGAGGGTAACTCCTGTCTCTGGATGAGCTAGAAGAAGTAAGCACATCATGCCTTCCAGCAGGGGGCATTTTCATAGTCCCCTGGACTACTTGGCAATGCTTAGAATGGGGTCTTTGGTCAGAATCATGGATACATGTGATGAGATGAAGAACAGAGGAGGCGGAAGAGGACAAGAACCCTGTCTTAGTTGGGTGGTAGTGATGCTCTATAAGGGAATGCTGGCCAGCTCTGCATTAGGAATGATAGCCAATGAATTCGTGTATGTACTGGGCAAAATATAAAGCTCAATAAATGTTTTCTCAAGTCAACATGATCATGCACCCATCCGCATTGTGTAGCTCATATTAGGTGCCAGCCATGATCTGATACTAAAAATAAAATCACGGGCAAGAAAGAGGTATTATTACCTTTACCTAGCTCAAAGGTTGGTCTATGGATGGTAACTGACTACAGAGGTGACTGTTGCCATGGCGAACATGTTTTGGAGCCCTACCAAACTTCTCTTTTCATGGAGAACCTACGAGATCTGAGGATGGGACTGAGCTGCTTACACAATTGCAAGGGTTGAGAAACAAAGTGCAGAGACCCCAACATTGGACATGTCTTTTTAAGCCTTCTGACACTCCCGGCATAGAGACTCTTCACTCAGCTTTTCCAAGGACTTTAGATCTGTTGGTCACTCCTTGGTCACCTCAGTTCCCCTGGGGTAGGCTGGGATCAGCAGTGGCTGGTGCTGACTTTGTATCTCTGCCTGGAGCTTGTTGCCTTTGGCTTTGGCCTAGGCCCGTCCCATGTGTCTCTGGATGAATGTTGATGGTGTATAAGGCACTTTTCCTCAGAAGGCGAGCCAGGCTTGTTGGGCAGCTGGCAGAGTGGGCTGGAAGTTGTCTGTGACTCAAAGGCACCAAGATAAGGTAGAAAAACTTCCTGCTAGAGCAGCAGTTCTCAAACTGTGGGGTGCAAGCCCTTTGGCAAACTTCTAGATCCAAAAATATTTACATTACAATTCATAAAAGTAGCAAAATTACAGTTATGAATTAGCAAGAAAACAATTTTGTGGTTGGGGGTCACCATACCATGAGGAATTGCATTAAAGGGTTGCAGCATTAGGAAGGTTGAGAACCACTGTTCTGGAAGGAAACCTGGGAGAGACTGAAGGGTAAGGAACAGAGACTCTGGGTGGTAAGATCAGCAACTTTGTGCAAAACTAGACCCAGAAGCAAAGCCAAGCTGTGACCACCAGGAAGTGGATCTTCAGAGAACCAGAGACCAGTTAGGAACACCTGGTATGGAGGCCAAGAGTTCTTCATAAAGCCTGTGAGCCCACCAGCCCTACGTGGTCTCATTGGATGACAGCTCAGAAGGCTGGGATCTGGGCTCCACCTGGACTATCGAGAACATATCATTGTTATGTTGAATGGAGGGGTGCTGTTCTACCCCCTCTCTCCCATTTTCTGTCCTCTCTTCTCTTATTCATTAATTTCTTAAGGACATAGGCAGGAGGCAATTAGTGACTGCTAAGAGAGTGAGAGTCAGTCTCTTCCAGGGACGAGCCTCCTAGTTGGTTATCCAATACAAAGTGGTCAGATCTGAACTCATGGAGACAGATGCAACACCAGATAGACTCAACAAGTAGTATTCACATATTTACAAATATATATATATAATCAAAGAAAAAGAGGCCATAAATTGAGAGAGAGCTGAGGCAGGGTGAGGAAGGGAAGGGTTGGAAGGAGGAAAAGGAAGGGAGAAGTGGTTATATTTTAATTAAAATTTAAAAATCATAAATAAAAAGACATGGGTAGGTATGGTACATGGTCTTCGTGGAGGTATTTGTCCTAGAGTCCCCAGAGCCTGAGTCATTCAATAATTTCAATATTTCAACATTTCCAGGGTCCTCGCTGCAAGGAGCAAGACAACGTCAATACTGAGGCCAGTGTCATGTGCCGCCGAATATTTAGATCAAAGGCAGGCAGGTTCTTTCTGTAAAGAGCCAGATACTAAACATTTCAGACTTCGAAAGCCACATACATCCTTTCTACCTTTTTGGTTTTTACAACTCTTTAAAATTTTTATAAGTAAAAAGCACGTTTAGGCCACAGGCCATAAAGAAACAGATCATAGAGCAGGTTTGGCTCATAGGTCATAGCCCTCCCCACCCAACAATGGTCTAGACAGCCCAAATCCCTCAGGATAACAACCATGAGAGAGGGCGGGCAGTCTGCAAAGGCCATGGATTGACAGTCCATGAGTCCCACAGGAACAGAATCTGCAAATGATCTTCCTGACTTAGATGAGAAAGGACACATTCCCCAGTGAGAGGCGGAGTACTGTGTTGGTGCTAATGCCTTGGGCAAAGACGCCATCTACAGCTGGTGGCTACAGTATGTAAGGTGTCTCGTCTGTGTTTGAGAAAGCCTAGTGTCATCTCTCTGGCTCTCTAGCCCCTGTGGGGACCAGGCTGGTGGCCTCAATGTGGTCAGTTCAGTGACACTTATCCCCAATTTATTTGAATTTCTGCAGGTCACTGCCCTAACTTCTTCTCTGTTGCTATGATGAAATCTAGCAGCCCCACAGAAGAGCAAAGGGTTTCTTTAGCTTATATCACTAGGTCACAGACTATCATTGAGAAAGACAGGGCATGAACTCAAACAGAAACTGTGGAAGCTGCTGCTTGCTGGGCCACTGAAAGGCCCGTTCTTAGCTAACTTCTTTACCCAACTCCAGAACCACCTGCCTAGGGAATGGTGCCGCCCACTGTGGCTGGGACTTCCTACATCCATTAAGACAGTCAAGGGAACCCTCCCTGCCCCGACATGATCACTGGCTGATCTGATCTGGAAAATCCCTCCACTGAAACTAGCTTCTCAGGTGACAAGCTAATTGGACTGTGTCAAGACGGCAGTAAAAGCCTGCTTGCCTTTCTCCACTATGAAGGTTGGAGGGAAGATGCAGACACAGGCTCCTCACACCCTCCAAGGATTCCTACTCCTAGTCTACGATCAGTAAACACCTGACAGAAACAGCCCCAGGAAGGCAGAATTTATCTCAGATCACAGTGTTTGCAGGTTCAGTCCTCAAACTTGGTGCCATGTTTGGTTTTTTTCTTGGCCCCAGGTGCTTGGGCAGAACATCATGGTGATGGGACTGTATGTAGAGAAGTGCTGTTCGGCTCAGGGCAGACAAGGGAGTTAGGTAATGAGTTCCCCACAAGTGCCTGCCTTGAGATTTCTATCAGGGTCCAGAACAGATGCTACAATTGGCTAAGGATACTAATCTGAGGGATATTCAATGAATCTAAGCACACCGAGTTCGTTAGTCCATTCACTTTAGTCTTCTCAGTCAATTCTACCGACACAGTTTCCTTTCTGTTCTCTTACTTAGCTCCTCTCGGTCCCTCCTGTTCTCAGTCCCTTCTGCTCTTCTCTCATGTCTACCTAGTTCTTTCCATCTCCGTCCTCATCTTTGTTCTTCTCCTTCAATCCTCTTCTCTCAGTGCTCTCAGAGAACCAGTATGTACACCCACACAGTAATTCTTTGGCAAAGCAATGAGAGGCTTGAAGTTTTCAGGGTCACAGAGAGAGGTGATAAGGATCCACACATAAAGCAATAATTGTCAGCTTCCAATTACAACCCAAAAGGGGAGTGACTAAAGGGGAGTTCTCTGGTAGGGTCAACTAAAGGCTAAAACCAATTAGGGAATTTATGTGCTCAAACTATAATCCAGAATGGCTAGGTAAAATGTTAGGGGTCAGTAAGTCACAAGAAAGTAAACTGTCTTTGGCGCCACTTTTCCCGCTTGTCCCGGCTGCAGCTGCTTTCTGATAGGGAGGGGGACATATGCTAGGTGGCTAACCAACCTTTGCCAGAGCATGTAGTATTTGGTTAGTAAAAGCACTTTCACTCAGAGTAATTGCTGAGGAGAAAATCTAGGAATAGCACCTTGCTGAGGAGGAATAAAAACTTAATTTGCACAAGAAAGAAGCTTGGCACCTATCACCTGCCTGATCTGGAGGCAATCTCCTTGGGTCAGTGGGAAGTAACTGCCTTAACTCAGTATCTAGCAAATGGCTACCTCATCCCAGGAATGTGAGCAGTAAATCTCTTAAGTTAGGGTCTTGTGTAAATAACCAGGGTGAAGGTGAGGGGTTGAGGATTTAATTGTTAGTGGTTCTTTTCTCTATCTGTGGGTGAGATGAGCTAATGTTTATCTGTGTGCAGTTTTGTCCTTGGAAAAAGGTATCTTTGCTGAAATAACTTTTGTCTGGAGAGTGGCCCTGGCCATATATATGTTAATGAAAGATAAACACAGCTGGGGCAGTTGTCCAATTACCCCAAATGTATAGGAAAAGTTGTGCCCAAGATTGAGATGCAATCGTGAAATCACATGTACACGTAACATGGAGATGCGTGGTAAATGGGGAGAATCATGGCTGTTATTGCACAAGAAGTTTACAAGAGATAGCCAGTTCATTCAAAAGGCAGTAATTCCATAACACCTTGCGTGATGGTTTCCTCTAACAGAACCCTGAGTTCTGATAGGTCGACCTTCTGAACACTGGTTGTCACTGCTGTATACTCCCATGGACTTTTGCTACCAGCAGTTCTCAATAGTTAGGTAGGGAAACCAGAAACACAACACTCTCCAGGTGTTGTACTTCCCAGTGACCTACTTCCCCCAGCTAGGTCCTACCTCCTAATGTTTCCAGAACCTACCAAATCAGAGCCAACAGCTGAGGACTAAGTTTTTGATTCAGTATGGGGTAGTTCATATTTTAACCACAAGACTCACCCAGTGAGATGAAGACTGGGTGAACAGACTGAGGTCCTCTGAAGGGGAAGACGTTCTGTCTCCAGAAGGCCTTGAGACTCAAGATTGCAACATCAACTGCTAAGACTTCTTGGCCTCAACTGTGGATTGCAGACTCCACAGTCTCTGTACACATCCTGTTTGTTGTGTCTGGGGATCCCTGACTGAAACACCACAAAGTTTTGGACAAAAACAGATTTATCTTGGGTGAGAATGACTAGTGGGATGTAGTGGGCAGAGAGGTCAGAGCATGGAGTGGAGAATGCACTTGGGCTTTGACCAAACAACTTGCCATCTTGGTCAGGGCAGACCACATCCCTTCCTCCAGGAGCGTCTCCTATTACACTTCCAGTAGAGGTAGAACCGAGTAATGACTTGTCTGATGACTGAGTGAGCACTCTGGGCCATGTTCAACACACACTTGGCAAAGCTGAGGCCACAGTGGGAGGGATCAGTCACGTGAGCATTTACTGTTTTCAGAACTAACTGCTGTAAGCTGCCGAGTTTGCAAAGTGGATAAAGTAGTTACCACACCAACGTGAAGACTGGAGCTTGATCCCTAGAATCTACCAAGAAGCCCGGCATTTACGGAAGCTGCCTGTAGTCCCAGCACACAGTAGTCAGAGGCAGGGATCCTTGGGGCAAACTGGCTAGCTAAAGCAGCTGGAATTAATGAGCTCCAGGTTCAAGATGAGAGGCCCTATATTGACAAAGTGGAGAACCATTGAAGAAGACACCCAAAGTCAACTCTGGGCTTCCATATGTGCATGCACACAAATTCATGCTCACACCCTCATACAAATAAGTCAACACACATGAAAACACAAGTACACACACACACACACACACACACACACACACTCATTAACATGCAAAAAAAAAGTTTTAACTGTTCTTCTGCCAAGATCCAAGATCCCTGTTTGAGGAAAGAGTGTTTTTAGGGGCTAGAAGATGTAAGTTGTACTGAGGTGTGTATTAAAGAGAACTGCTGTGGGATGGTCTGTATGTCAAATTGCTCTGATTGGTCAATAAATAAAACACTGATTGGCCAGTGGCCAGGCAGGAAGTATAGGCGGGACTAACAGAGAGGAGAATTCAGGGAACAGGAAGGCGGAGGGAGTCACTGCCAGCTGCAGCCATGACAAGCAGCATGTGAAGATGCCGGTTAACCACAAGCCATGTGGCAAGGTATAGATTTATGGAAATGGATTAATTTAAGCTATAAGAACAGTTAGAAAGAAGCCTGCCACGGCCATACAGTTTGTAACCAATATAAGTCTCTGTGTTTACTTGGTTGGGTCTGAATGGCTGTGGGACTGGCGGGTGACAGAGATTTGTCCTGACTGTGGGCCAGGCAGGAAAACTCCAGCTACAGAGAAATGTGCTTTTTATTCACTGAAATTTGTTTCAAGGGTCTGTTCTACCACTGCTTTTGTTTTTTTCTGAACATTCTTCTCTGTTATTGGCCAGACCATGTCTTCTTCTCTCCCGGGATTCCTATGTTGAAGTTCTAGCTCACAGGACCTTACCTTGTATTTGGAGACAGGGTGAGTCAGTTAACATGAAGCTATGAGAGGGAACCCTAGTCCAATATGATTGCTTTATTTAGGAGAAAACAGATTTAGGAGACAGAGGCACACAGAGAGAGGGCTGTGGAGATAAAGGGGAAGACGTCATCTGCAAGCCAAGATGAGAAGCCTTGGAGACACAGCCTGTCAACCTCTTGGTCTCAGCCTTCTGCCTTCCATGCTGCTGGGAAACACATTTCTAATGCTAAGGCCCCCAGGCTCTGGTATTGGTTATGGTAGTTCTAGCAATGCAACCCCCCTCTTGGATCTGTGTTTCATGGCCTCCTGTGGGGTGCAGAACTGCCAAGTGGAAGGTATGTCTCTCACTCTCCAGTCCTCATCGGTGTCGACGTGTAATAGCCCAATGGTTGACCCTGAAGCACAGGAGAGGTGCTCAACAGTTCCAGACCCCAGGTCTCCTTCTGTACTATCTAAGGGACACTGTATGTTCTGTGAAGAAGGAAGGCAGGGACAAGGCTGCTGGGGGGGGGGGACATAAGGGAGGGGGGGCAGACAGGGAGAGGGGCAGACAGGGGGTGGGAATGAAAGCTGCAGCTTAATAGCGGACCTTAAATCCTCTGGGTCCACAGAAACTTCAGACCAAAGCTGCCAGAACTTTCTAATGTGTCACTGATGAGGACTCTCACATTTTTTTTAAATGATGAGTGAATGTATATGTGTGTGTGTGTGTGTGTATATGTGTGTGTGTATATATGTGTGTGTCTGTGTGTATATCTATATCTATATCTATATATCTATATATCTATATATCTATATATCTATATATCTATATCTATCTATCTATATATAGATATATAGATAGATATATAAATTTGGTTTTGAGACAGAGTCTCACTGTGTACCCCTGACTGTCCTGGAACTGGAACTCACTCTGTAGAGCAAGGCTGGCCTGGAGAGATCCAGCTGCCTCTGCCTCCCAAGTACTGGGATTAAAGGTGTAAAGCACCACAGCCCGGTGAAAATATTTTTTTTTAAAACAACGCATACTGCTACAGTGGTCCTTAGGACAAATACCAGTGGGAAACCCTGTGTTAATAGCATCCCATGGCTGGTTTCAGACTTCCAGAACCTCCAAAGGACACTGTGAGTTAAACTACATGGTGCTTCTTCCTTGAGGATGATCTCTGTAAGCTACACCTGTGGACAAAGCCCCCAAATGCCAGACGCCACTCTGCCCTCTCCCACCTCCTCTCCTGTCTCCCCTCTCTCTGCCTTTTCTGTAGAAGGCTCCTGAAGCTTCTATGCCAGCACCTCTTGGAAATTCTGCCCTCAGTGTAGGTTTTACCTTATGGTCTTGTTACGTGAGTTCAGACACACAGTCTTCCTAACTGTGGGCTAGAGAAAGTTCCAGGACAGTCAGTGAAGTCAGGCTCTTACATCTGTCTCTCACCTGGATCGATCATCTTGACTTCCAGCATACTCAGTTCTTCGCCTGAGGGCACCCGGCCACAGGAGGACTGTGGACACACCCTCCTGGTGTGTTCCTGAGGATTCAGGCAATCATTAATTTTATATTTAATATCAAATAAACAGACTATAGAGTGGAATGTAGGGTTCTTATGAATTATTCAGATCAGTACAAAACTTCAAAGACACTTCATGTCCATCACAGGCTTGCTTCAGGCTATTGTTCCTGACTCCTGACCCTCTGGCTTCCTCTGCAGTTAGGAAGAACTCAGTAGAACATTCTAAGAAGTTCTCTCTTACAGAGAATCATGGACTTTGAGATCTGTTGCCGGAACTCATTAGCCCAGGGCTCATGGGTTTTTTGGCCAAAGAGGCTGGATTTCAGGTGGACAGGCCTTGGAGCTGAGTGGAAACTTCACCTTCAAGTGCATCACGGGAGTTGACAGACCCTATGGCTTACGGTGTCACCTGGGGGTTCTCTAGCAGTTTCTGCTGGGTGGCAGTCCAGGCCAGCTAGCTATGCACTGTGGACTAGACTTGTCCCAAGCCTCACCTGCACCTGGGCTTGCCACTCTGTCTCTCTGCCATCCGCCCACCATGCCTGCAAGGGTGGGAGCCTGAGTTGGGCCCTCAGCGTTCATAGTTGCCAGTGTCCCTGTGTTATTACCTCTGCTGAAATGACAGCTGTAGAAGAGATGCACATATTTGCATAAGCAGGTGTCTCTTACTACCAGAAGGTCTGCAGCTGGGTTGGTTGCAGACAACTGTGTGGCTGGTCCCCCACACAGTTTAGATCCCAGGACTGTGGAAACTGGGTGATTCAAGCAAGGCTGCGAGGGAGAGCCAGACCCAAGACTTCGTGACCTGGTCTGTTTTAAGCGGGCCCCCACCATAACCAGGCTTGTCTGCCAGTAGAAGGAAAAATCAGCCAAGGCTCAGATTTTGGCTGACGTGAGCAGGGAAGTGAGGAGAGGCCGTGTCTGGTCCACTTCCCTCCTAGCTGTGCAGCCTTGAGTCATATCCCCACTGCCTGTACCGAGTCTGCATGCCTGACTATAAAGTAGAACTCATCCTTCACAAGCAAGAGTGAAAGCCGTGAGCATGAATTAACTGAGTATGGGTGAACACAGCTCCTTTAATGCACCTCTTATCAAGGTGGCTAGAGCATTGGAAGTGATCTAAATGAAAGGTTAGGTTTTGCAATTGAAAACGTAACAGCTCTAGCCAGGACGGAGGAACAAAGAAGGAATCCAGGCTACATGGATGAACACCTTTAGCCCCTAGGGCTGCACAGGTGCCTGGCAAGAATGCTGTGCCCAGGGATGTTTGAAGGAAGGGCTGGAAGAGGAGAATTTCAGGATAAGAGTTCAAGGAGCACAGCGATTCCGGGGAAGGCCTGTTTCTAAGGAGCTGCAATGGCATCTGGCACATTCCATGCCTTTCTGTCCCTGAGAGGCAGTTTCTCCAGGTCTCCCTCAGGCAGAGTCCCATCTGTCACAGTCTGGAGTGTGTCAGAAGATCACTAAGCAGAAGCAGGAACATCCCCCTTATTTCACCTTCACTGATGGGGTGTGCCTTGGAGTCTGGAGGAAGGGGCAAAGCAGATGGAAGAATTCCTGCTCTGGCTTCTATCCTGGTCCCCTGCAAAACTCCCGTGGAGACTGAACTATGCTGGGGTATTTAAGAACATTTTTTTTTTTTTGTATATGGGAGTTTGTCTGCTTTTATATCTGTGTATGTAGTACTTTACAGAGGCCAGGAAAAGGCATTGGATCCCCCAGGAACTTTATTTATAGATGGTTGTGAGCCACCATTTGGGTGCTGGGAACCAAACCTGGTCCTCTGCAAGAGCAGCAAGTGCTCTTAACCACTGAGCCACCTCTCTAGACACGTGAATTGCCTGTGTAACAACTTTATTTATTAAGAAGCGAAACTTAATGGAGATGAATATGTCATGGGGACTCTGTTCTCATGAAAGGATTTAGACTTTTATCATGGGAGTGACTTAGTTACTGAGAAAGAGAGAGAGAGAGAGAGAGAGAGAGAGAGAGAGAGAATGTGGCATAGCTTAGAGATACAACCCAGATGGGGTCCCTTGACTTTGGGATTCACAGCCTTCTGAACTGTAAAACAATAAATCTCCATTCTTTAGAAACCTCTCAGTCTCGGGTACCACAGCCATAGGAAGTAGCCCAAGACGTGACACCAGTAGGTCCTGCCCTCATCAGCCTTGGCTGTGGGTGCTCCTTGATTAGTATCTGTAACTGTGAAATGAGGGACTTAAACTGGAAGGGAGCCACGCACCGTTTCGGTGCAGACAGATTTCTTCTTGAAGGTCGGGTTCCCTTGGCATGGCTTACATGCCAAAGGATGGCTAACCTGTGTGCTCCCTGACCTGGAGCTTTGAAGCACCTGGTTGCATTTGATCTGAGTAGGTGGGCTGCGTAGCTGGTGGAAACCCCAAAGTGGCTGGGCTTTTGGTGTTTCAGGGCCTGGACTGAGTGAAGGATGAGACTGGAGTCCTGAGGCAGGGCTCCTGCTGCCTGCGCACAGTGGGGCTGCATTTTCCTAACCCACGCCTAGAAGGTGGCCTGGACGCAGAAAGCCAAAGGGTGGCCACAGCCAAGGACTGTGGAAGTAAAACTCTGGCTTTGGAGGTAGGGCACAGTCCCTGTTACTTTTTGCTAAATCTCTCTCAACTGGATGGCTTAAGGAAGTGTTTCTCAACCTGTGGATCATGACCCCTTGGAGAGGCCACATATCAGATATCCTGCATATTAGATACATACATTACAATTCATAACAGTAGCAAAATTACAGTTATGATAATAACTATATAGTGATAATAATTTTATGGTTGGGGGTCACCAAAATATGAGGAACCGTGTTAAGGGATCACAGCGCTAGGAAGGTTGAGGACCAGACACTGAGAGTCACACACCTGGGTTAGATTACCATCTCAGCCTCTTGTTGGGTAGATAGTGACAGCTCGGCCTTGGTGACACCAACCCCACTGTGGCTAAAAGGCTGTGATGATGGTTCATAGAAGGTTCTTAGGATGAGAGGTAGAAGGCCTGCTGTTAAGGCTTGGTAACCTACCTTGCCTTTCACTCTGAAGAAAGTGGCTTGTCCCCAAGTCCTTACCATTCTGCTCCCAAAGATCATGACCCCTGCCAAACAAAAACCTCCTCTAACAAATGGAACAGATGATAGTTGTGCTGATTTCTGTGGAGTGGGATTCAGTCTCTTGCAAGCCAGTCACAGCTAGTGTGAGAACCAGGGTCTACAGTGGCCTCTTCTTACTGCAGGCAGGCATGGCTAGAACCAGACAGCTGTAGATATTGCCATTTTGTAATTGTGTTGTGTGTATTCATGTGTATTCATTACTAAAGTATGTGTGCCTGCTTCAAAGCTATAAAAAAAAAAAACAACAAGCTGCTGGGAAGTGGAGAGGAGTCCAAGGAATGCTGGAAAACGTCACGGTTGATGCTTTTGGTGTTACACGGTCCTGTTTTATTATCTTTTTATTGAAAAAAATGTTGATGCTGTTTTCTTCTCCCGCAGTTCCTCTCACTTAACTTTACGTTCTTTCTCTCTCTCTTTAAAACAAAAACCAAGAACCCTCCCCACCCCCCCAAACCCCCCACAAAAATGGAAATCAAAATAAATAAGCAAAAGGCCAATAAGACAAAAAAAAATAACCAAACAAAGCAAAGAGAGACTCAAGTCTACAAAAATACCATTGCGTTCTGGCTTGCCTCAAAGTGTGGTTAATGTACCCGGTGAAACTCCATTAGAGAAAACTGATGTTCCCTTTGCCAGTAGGCGTCGATGGCAGATAGCGTCTTGGTTTGGGGTGGGAGCCCATGTCCACTTTCCCACTCAGCGCTGGGACCCTGTCTGGCTTGAACATGTCCAGGCCTTGTGCGTGCTGTCACAGTCTGTGAGTTTATGTGTGTGTCAGTCCTGCTGTGTCTGGAAGACACTGTTTCCGTGGAGTCATCTATCACCTCTGGCTCTTACATTCTTCCTGCCCACCTTGTGCATAGATCCCTGAGGCTTGAGGGGAGGGCTTTGATGAAGACCCCAATTAGGACTGAGTGCTCCAAACTCTCTCCCTCTCTGCACATGGTCCAGTTGTGGGTCTCTGTGTTAGTTCCCATCTACAGCAAGGAGAAGCTTCTCTGATGAGGGCTGATCTATGGGCATAGCAGTATATTATTACAAGTTATTTTATTACTATGTGTCTTTAACAGAATAATAGTATTAGGTTTTACACTAGGCCCGCCTATGTTGTAGAATATTGCTTTAAGTTGTGTTACTTTTGTTTATGTTGCATTTGTTTAACTCTGTGAAGCTGTGTTTACTGTGCCTGTCTGAAACACATGATGGTCTAATAAAGAGCTGAATGGCCAATAGCAAGGCAGGAGAAAAGATAGGTGGGGCTGGCAGGCAGAGAGAATACATAGAAGGAAAAATTTTTTGATGAAAAAAAGAAGGAATGAGACGGAAGGAGGAGGAATCCAGGAGCTAGCCACCCAGCCACCCAGCCACTCAGCCACTCAGTCACTCAGCAACTCAGTCACACAGCCACCCAGCCACCCAGCCACCCAGCCACCCAGCCACTCAGTCACTCAGCCACTCAGCAACTCAGTCACACAGCCACCCAGCCACCCAGCCACTCAGTCACTCAGCCATTCAGCAACTCAGTCACACAGCCACCCAGCCACCCAGCCACCCAGCCACCCAACCACCCAGCCACCCAGCTACACAGTCAGAGAAGGAGTAAGAAGGAAAGAAAAGGTATACAGGAATAGAGAAATACGAAAGCCCTGAGGCCAAAGATAGGTGGGATAATTTAAAATTAAGAAAAGCTGGTTAGCAACAAGCCAAGCTAAGGCCAGACATTTATAATTAAGTATAAGCCTCTATGTATGATTTATTTGGGGGGTAGGTGGTAGACCTCCCCCAAAGAGTAGAAACACCAACAACAATACACCTATCTAGTCTCAAGTTCTTGTCCACGTTAGCCATGTGAGGCATGGGCTCCATCTCATGGAATGAGCCTTTAGTGCATTCAGAAAATGGTTGGTTATTCCTACAATATTTGTGTCTCTACTGTACCAGTATATCTGGAAGGCAGATCCTGTTTTTTTTTTAATTTCGAATCTAGAATACCTATGCATTTGAAGACATCTGTAAACAGTGTTTGTTCTTCCCACATCAATCTGTAGATAAAAATACTTCTATTTTATATTAATTTTTAACTATTAATTAATTATATTAATTTTTATATCAATACTTCCAATCTTAATCTCTGGATTGTATCATAGTTATTCCCTATAGAAAATCACCATTCCCCATTTTCCACAGGATGCCTCCTGGGCACTTGAGGCAAACTTGAACTGATACCACAGACAGGTGGTATTTCAGTCTTCTCCTGCTGGCCAGTCTCTACCACTCTACTATCAGCCAAGGCTGAGATGGATGGACGAGTGTGGAGTGCTCAGTAACCATGCAGTGAGGCTGTGTTCTGAGTGGCGGATGGTTGCTTCTCTCTCCTTCCATCTTGGTCTGCTGACATCTCATCCAGAGCTTTACCTGAGGATAGCCCTTCAGGACAGTCCTGGTTAGTTTTCTGTCAACTTGACACAAGCTAGCGTTATCTGGGAAGAGGAACCTTGACTGAGAAAATGCCTCCTTTAAGGGAGTCTGTGGGGGCTTTTTATTGATTAATGATTGATATAGGGTGGCCCAGCTCTCTGTGGGTTGGTGAGCAGCAAATTGAGCAAGCCAGTAAGCAGCATTCCTCCATGGCCTCTGCATCAGGACCTGCTCCAGGTTCCTGCCCTGACTTTCCTTCATGATAGACTGACATGGAAGTGTAATCCAAACGAACTCTTTTTCTGCCTTTGGTCATGGTGTTTATCACAGCAATAGAGACCTAAGACAAGGGCTTACAAACAAGTCTCAGGCCACTCTCTGGAGCAACACCCCCTCCCCCGCCCCGATGTAGACTTGTGCTGACTTCCCTCTGTCTTTTGACTTGCTCCTGACCTTTCTCTGGGCAACTTCCCCCTCCATGTTCTAGAGAGATAAGCGGTGTCGACCATGGTAGAGTGACGGGTTGGTGGTGATGGGAGAAGGCTGTAGCTCGGTTCCACTCTATCAGTCAGCACCAGGGACCTGTTACCTGGTGACCAGAGATGAGAAAACACGGAGCAAAGTAGCTCCACTTCCTGCCTCTGCCTGAGTCGGCTGTCTTTAGTGAACTCTCTCATCTTCCCCTTGCTTCCCAAGATATTTCTTTTCGAGACTGTGTCTCTTATAACCCAGGCTGACCTTAAACTGATTTTCCAGCCCCTGCATCCTGATCAAACCCAGGGCTTTGAGCATTGTAGAGAGGCAAACGGTCTACTGACTGAGCTACATCCCAAACCCTTCAAGAGATTTTTTTTTTCCCCCGACACAGGGTTTCTCTGTGTAGCTTTGCGCCTCTCCTGGAACTCACTTGGTAGTCCAGGCTGGCCTCGAACTCACAAAGATCCGCCTGGCTCTGCCTCCCTAGTGCTGGGATTAAAAGTGTGCGCCACCACCGCCCAGCCGAGATTTTTGAGTATGTTCCCTGAGCACATTGTGACAGGTATGTGTGCAATTCTGGGGGCACAGAACCCTCTAAAAGTGTGAACTTCCACCCAAACTCACCTTTTCTGGGATAACAATTTTCCAAACTTCCCCGGACTCTTTCCTTTCCTAAATAAAACCATTTTTTAAAAAGATAAAATGTTTCTCATATTTCTTGGAAATTTCATTATGTATTTCGATAAATGAAGTGTAGAGAAGTCGAACAATGTAGATCAAATTCCTCTTAAAATACATGATTTTTCTTCCAAATGAGAGGAATTGTGCTTTGCAAAAACTGTGGGTTTGGTTTTCCTGAACCAAAATCACTTGGAAAAAAAAAAAAAAGTTTGAGACATTCAGCAATTCCAAACTGTGGCAGGGTTCGCCCATCCTTAATTTCAAGGGAAATTAAATCCAGCTGTTTCTTATTCATGGCCATTCAGCTCACCACATGCTGTTTGGTCAGGGGCACTGGGACATCCGGGAAGCTGCTGCAAGGCTGTTTTTAAGCCGCACTGCTTCAGCCGGGAAGTGGGCTTGGCCATTGCCTCTCTTGGCCCAGTCTCTCTGTCTTCCACGCGGAACCCACAAAGTCCTAAAGAATTAAAAACTCGCTGAGGCAGTCCCAAAGCTATGTGAGGGCTCTGGTGGGTCAACCCGTCCAGTCTCCTGCTTCAGTGCAGATTCTAAGGTTCATCCTCAGAGTCCTTTCTCTCCAGTTCTGTCCCAGCTTCACGGTTAATGGTTTCTGCCGTCGGTGTCCTTCCCCTCAGGAACTTCCTTCCGTGCGGTGCTAGCCTACTGTAGTGAACATCATTGATGCGTCACTGGGCTCCCCTGAGACCATTTTCCCAGCTGTCCGTCCCCACCGCCCCCCCCCCCCCCCATTCCTTATTGGCTGGAATCAGGCGTCCTTAGGAAGGGTGATGATGGCCTGCTTTTTCTCTCAAGTGGATGGAAATGCTTGGCTGGCTTGGCAGAGGTGAGTTGTAATACTGCCTTCAATCTCATTTGCAGTCCCCACACTTTGGTCTAAACAAACTTCTTCAATTCCAGGGGTATCGAATAGCCTCCCATTTCCCTGATAAAGACTGGAATGGTTCCTCGAATCCCCAGAAGTTCGTAGCATACTTTTCTCATTGTGTGAACTTTCTTAAATGAGACCATAGGGAAAAGCACAAGACTGCCTTTGCAGAAAGATGACCCACTGGTGGGGAACAGAGGATAATGTCGAGAACAGGAACAGTCCATATTCTTGGTAAACATAAACCCAGTAGACTTTGACAGTGCTAGATAACTTAGTAAAGGGTGACATATTCTCAGGAGCAGACAAGGAACAATGCTCCATCGGTGTTTGACGGTGGACGCTTAGGGCCCTCCACAAAGTGTGGCAGAATACTCTTGTATGAGGGTAGTGGTTAGTGCTAATTGTCAACTTGATAGGAACCGGCTAGGAGACAACCATCCATGCACACCTGTGGGGAATTATTTAACCTCTGTGCTGGCCTGTGAGGGATTATGTTGATGGAGCATGAGTAGGTGGCACCATTCCCTGGGCCTGAGTCCAGGACCGCATCAAAAGGAGAACTCAGAACTAGGCTCAGGCATTCATTGCTCTCCGCCTCGCCTCCTGGTTGTGAACCGATGCTTCAAGACCCTGCTGCTTTGACTTTTCTGCCATAAAGGCTTGCGCCCTGGAACTGGGAGTCAGGCCGCTCTCCCTTAAGTTGCTTTTGTCAGAGTGTTTTATCACAGCAATAGGGAAAGAAACTTAGGTGAGGATTGCGGGCGAATGGGTGTGAGTTACAGCAATCTGCCACATTGGGGATAGTGCTCACCATGGCAGTGGGGAGCATGGGGCTCACGGTGGTGGCAGGGGGGTAGGGTGGGCACAGAGCTCACCGTGGCAGCAGGGGAGGGGGCACAGGGCTCACCGTGGCAGCACAGGACGGGGCACAGGGCTTACCGTGGCAGCGGGGGAGGGGGCACAGGGCTTACCATGGCGGTGGGGAGGGGGATACAGGGCTCACCGTGGCAACACGGGACGGGGCACAGGGCTTACCGTGGCAGCGGGGGAGGGGGCACAGGGCTTACCATGGCAGTGGGGAGGGGGCACAGGGCTTACCATGGCGGTGGGGAGGGGGATACAGGGCTCACCGTGGTGGGGTGGGGGGCACAGGGCTCACCGTGGCGGCGAGGGGCACAGCGCAGAGAGGTTTGTTGTGGCACACTTGGACTTGAAGCTTCGTCTTCTGACACACATTATGATTTGAATATGGAATGTTCCCCCAAATGTCTCACCTGACAAAGGCCTGGCCCCTAGCTGGTAGCATTATAAAGGGGGGACTGAATGAGGAAGGTGCC
The DNA here is from genome assembly GCF_007827085.1 of Peromyscus californicus insignis. NCBI lineage: Eukaryota > Metazoa > Chordata > Mammalia > Rodentia > Cricetidae > Peromyscus > Peromyscus californicus. Next base: position 76,527,400 of record NW_026294458.1, on the reverse strand, counting down.
AACTTCATCAACGAAATAAGCAGCTGAGGAGTTAATAACTGAGTGGGCTTGGGAGGTGCGGCTCGGGTGGGGGAGGGAGATTGATGCAGGTATGTCTCTGAGGGATGTTTTCCCAGGGGTTCCCTCTTCCCTCTGCTTCCAGCATGCACAACTTGAGGGTCGCTGCTCTGCCACACTTCCTCCTGCCGTGGTGTTCTTCCTACCACAGGCCTATGGCCACAGAGCTGGCAGAGCCCATGGAAACTTCTGAATCTGTGGCCTCAGACAAGTATTTTCTCCCTTGATTTCTCAGGTATTTTGTCACAACTACCACACTGTGGTGTTGGGGAAAAGGCCTTTCAATTTTCTAAGGCGTTTCAATAGTTGTTATTATGGAATAACCTGCTTTTGGATGGAGAAGTAGCTGGGTTTCGGTACAGCTGAAAGGATGTGCAGCTGTTAATGTGGGAGGCATAACAGCCTTTGTTACTGTTTCCAGCAAACTCACGGTCTGTGGCACTCAGTACAGGGACTGAGGCACACGATACAGCTGTACGTTGTTGAAGTAACACAGGAGAAAAGGATTCATCAAATACTCTCCAGGTGGACCTTATGTAGGTGGGGTAATCTTTTGTTTTGAGACAGGGTCTCACTGTGAATGCCAGGCTGGCCTCAAATTGAAGTGCCCCCTGCTTTTACCTCTAGAGTTACAGCTGTGTACCACCTGGCACTGGAAGGCTCTGAGGGTCAGGAAGTCAGCAACTCCACCCAGTAGTTGAGATACTGCTTGGGAGAGCCTTGCAAATGTAGAAACTCAAAACTGACCCAGGCTAGAAGAAAGAGGAACTCCACTTTAACCAGCCCATCACTTACCAGCATGAATAAAATCCAAAGTGTAGTGATAAATGTACATACACCTGTTTAATTGTCCAGGTTGATGTCCCAAGGGAAATAGGGACTTACAAACTGTGGTGATATACTGTGTACCCTAATAAACTTGCCTAAGGATCAGAGGACAGAGCCAGCCACTAGATTAGACTTAGAGGTCAGGCAGTGGTGGCACACACCTTTAATCCCAGCCCTTAAGATTCCATGCCTTTGCGTGGGAAGCACAGACACCTTTAATCCCAGGAAGTAATATGGCAGGGTGGAGAAAGGTATATAAGGCATGAAGAAACAGGAACTCACTCTCTTTAGGCTGAGGGTTTCATAGAGGTAAGAACTAGTGGCTGGCTATTCTGCTTCTCTGATCTTTCAGCTTTCACCATGATATCTGGCTCTGGGTTTTTTATTAAAAGACCATCTATCTAAGTTTCGAACCATCATTTTGTTATGAGGTCCTGGGTGAGGGGAGGTCATCTAGCAGTACTGCGGAGTCTGTTCATCCTGGGAAGATGACCATGCAGAGGAGCGGAGTGACTGGAAAGTGAGGTGGCTGATGTGAAAGAGGGAGGCGCAGTGGAGAGAGTGACATTTGGAGATCCTGGGATTGGGGGTGGAGGGGTCGGGAGAAGTGACAGGAGAGTGTCATAGACAAAAGAGCTGTGCAGAGAGAAAGTAACAGTTGTAGATCATCTAAGGGGCTGGAGAAAAACCAGCCACATAGAGAAAACAACAAAATGACCAACTTTATTAGAACAAAGAGCTCCCTCCAACGGATGGGAGGAGCCTCAGAGGTGGGTATCTAAAGGAGAAGGGGGGGGGCACTCCCAGAGCCAGGAGCAGTCCCTCTTAAAGGGATCAGTCTTTGTTTTCCAGATTGATCCAAGTTCCCCTGACCCTCCTTCAACGTCAGTTAAAGAAAAAAATACAATTTCCTTTGCCCCAAGAACCTACAACCACGCTCCTCTGAATGCCATCTCTCCCACTTCCGACCCCAGCAACTCTGTTGCTATGGGAGTGTTTTGAAGGGTTTAGGATTTGTTGTGTGGGATCTTACGGCATGTATTTGTGTCTGGCTCAGGATGAAGACTTTGAAATTCATCTATACTGCTATCATCATCAGAGATCTTACATTTTGATGGTATCCCCTTGGGTGGACCCATTTGGCTTATCTTCTCATCTCCTGGTAAACATTTAGACTGTTTATAGATTCAGGAATGCTTCTGAGTACAGCATCCATGGACAGTGGTGCAGGTGTCCACGGAGATGGCTGGTTTCGCGCCAGTGTGGAATGCGGGAAGAACAACTCAGCTAGATTCTTCTGGTAGATGCAGGATTACTTTTTAAAGAAAACAGAGTGGCTGTTCTGCCTCATATGAGCATCAGCAGAATATGATGGTTTCATTTTCTCTAAAGAGTCTTGCACATTTGGTTTGGCAGTGGTTTTTAAAATATTGCACTTTTTTGTTTTTAATCATGTGCACGTGTGTGTTTGTGCACATAAGTGTTGGAGGCCAGAAGAGGGTATCAGATACCCAAGGGATGGAGTGACAGGTGGTTTTTTTTAGATTTTATTCCCTAAATCTGTGCTACCAGTGATTCTTAAAAATATAAATTGAACTTTTGTAAAAATATAATTGACGTTTTATTGTGTAATTGAGCTTTTATACCATGTGCCCTTATAAAACTGAGTTAGCAGTTCAAATAATTTTCTCTAAGGATTTAATACTAATACTTTAACTTTTCAAACTTATTAGAATTAATATTATACCCAATTTAAGCATACAAGTCCTGAGATTGTTATGTGCTCTGGCTACCCTCATCTTCTGTGTGGTTATTTATGTGTTTCTGTGTGTAGTGCACACACTTATACATTCCATAAGGAGTTGTTTATGTCTTTCTGTGTGTAGTGCACACACTTGTACATTCCATAAGAAGCTTGTAGGATTATATGTTCTGAGGAAGTTAGGAGCAAGCCATTGTTTCCATGTATTTATTGTTTCTCCTGGAAATCATTTCTTCCTGAGGATTGGCATTTCCATCTGGCGTTACTTCCTGTAAGCCTAAAGATATCCCTTTAACACACACACACACACACACACACACACACACACACACACACACACACACACACACCCCCTCTATCTCTCTGTGGTTCTGGTAGAAGAGTAATTTCTCATATTTGAGAAGTACATTTTGTCATCATTCTTGAAAAAAGTCCTTTTTGGTGGAACTAGAATTCTGGACTAACAGTCTCTCATTTTGGTGCTTCCTGACACTCCCCCTGTCCGCTCACTCTGGGGGCTTCTCCTCTGAAGCCTGTGGGCATTGGAATCTTGGCTTTTCTGTAAACATTGGGTCAGTTTTCTCATTCCTTTCAAAGTTGCCATTTTTGTTGAAGGAATTTTGACAGGCATTTCTGAGTACACACCCCTGCATTTATGTCCTGTATAGGGACCTCTGGGCTTCTGGAACCTATCAATCTGAATTTAGTCTTTCACTAAATGATTTCTGTCACCGTATTTTCAATTTTTTTCCTGCATCATTTTTTCCCCATTTTTGAGGACTCTGTTTCCTTGCACACTAGACATTTGATGTCTCACAGGTTCTTGGAATATGATAAAGGTTTTCAAATATTTTTCTTCCTTTGGTTTGAATAATTCTATTGATTTATATTCAGGTTAATTATCATTCTTCTCTTGCCATTATTTTTTTAATTCTCTCACATAAATTATGCTAGATGATTTATTTTTAGTTCTAAATTTTCAGTTTGGACATCTTCATCCTCTGGTGAGAATTATATTTTTACTCATTGTTATTGTGTGTTTCTTTACCTTTTGAACGTAAGGGTTTTGCTTTGATTTATTTTGCTTTTGCTGAATCTAGTGCCTAACACATGCTCCTCAAACCCTCGATCCCTGGGCTGAGCCCCAGCCTCCTCCATCATCGCTTCAGTTAACTGCTTTAAGACCTTTGTGAAGCTTTCTCTTGTCCCTTTCAGTGAGGATTATCTGTAGTAACATCTCCATTAAGACCCAACGATAGATTAAAAATGACTTCTCTTTATTTTCTTCTTAAAAAATTATTAGTAGTATTTAAGCTGGCTTACCAAGCAGCTGGTTTCCTTTCTGCATTTTCATCCTTCATTTTGGTAGATCACCTCCTCCTGTCCTGTCCTCGTCCCCTCTTCCATCCCCACTCTTTTCCTGCTCATGCCCTTTGCCCCAGTACCCCTCTGCTGTCACATCTTGTGCTCTGTCACCCCATCTACACACTTTCCGAAAGCCTCTTTTTTAGATTTTTTTCCTCTCTCGTGGCCTCTGTCACTTTCTCATGTCCCCCACCTTGATACAAAGATTACACACGTGGACCCTCTGCACACAAGAGGAACCGTTCTGGGTTTGTCCTTCTGAGCCTGGGTGACCTCGCTTTAATATAATTCTCCCAGTTCTGTTCATTTTCTTGCAAATTTGATTATTTTCTCCTTCATTGTGAATGCATACAATCCCATTGTGGATGCATACAATCCCATTGTGCACACACACCACATTTTCTTCATCAATTCATCTACCAATGGGCATCTAGGCTCCTGTTCTAAAGAAATTTGATGATAGCTGAGCTCCAGAGCTGGTCTCCGTGGTGTTGATGTGGTTGCGATGCTCTGAGTTTTGAGTATTGATTGGTCTGTATCCTTGGATGCCTCTCATCCTTCACTATCCTGAGTACCTCCCTGTTTTTAAGAGTCAGAAAAATAAGAACACCTGAGTGGTGTTTTCCTCAGGATGGAGCCAAGGAACATGGGAATTTCCGTGTACTAGCTGTTTTCAGGAACAATCTGCTCCCTCCAAAGTTTGCTTGCTTTTCTTCTTTCTCTCAAGTCCTTGGATAGCTGGTTTTAAGTACTTTTCTAATGCTTTTGTTCTTCTGGAGAATGTAGGTTTCTTAGAAGAAAAGCTCTTGATGGTTTAGTTCCTGTTTCATCGATTCTCTTCATCCTATTTTGGGTTTAATGTATTCTTTTTCTAACTTCTCAACGCTGTAGCTTAGGTTAAAAAACTTTAGACGTTTCCTCCCTTCTAAAATAAACACCCCCAAACTCATACTGACCCCATTTTTATCTAAAATTTTAGGATTGTGTCTGTCATGGATGTTACATTCATTTTATATAAAAAGATATTATCTTAACATAATATTATATAATGTAAGCCCCATTGTTCCAATTTGCTTTCTGTTGCTGTGATAAACATGATGATCCAAGAGAACTTAGGGGATGAAAATGTTTACTTCATCTTACATTTCCAGGTAGCAGTCCTTCAGTGAAAGACTCAGGGCAGGAACCTGTCAGCAGCAACTGAGGCAGAGGAACTTTCAACACGTGGGTCTTTGAATATTCACGACTTAAACTGTAGCAGTTCAGGTGACCAGAAACTGTCTTAGGTGTGTCTCAGAGTGTCCGTTAGCATAACTCACATCAAAGCATGATGGCCCTGCTAGAAGTCACCTCTGTCTGTTCTGAAGGATGAGGGAACCCAGGGCAATTGTGCTCCTCGGAGGGAAGCCCTCAGTCACGTGCTGCAATGTGGAACTGTACGGTGACATAAACTCTATTATTACCCGATCCACAAGTTGCTTTTAGTCCTCGTCTTTACCACAGCAATAGAAACCTAACCAGGACAGAAATTGACACCAGGAGTGGCGTATTGATGTGACAGACCCAACCATGTATTTTGAGGAAGACTATAGTGGCATTTGAGCTGAAGGCCTGAAAAGTCATTGAGTTATCAGAGTTCAGTGGGCTGTTCTGTGGGCACTTGGAAGATGAGACTATTGAGGACAATGCAGACAATGGAGGCCTGGCTTGTAAAGTTCCAGAGGGAAGCAAATACTCTACTGGGGCTGTTTGTGTGTCCGTGTGTCCGTGTGTCCGTGTGTCCGTGTGGTATTTTGATTAAGAACATGTGGTGTCTGGTCAGCTGGGGCTGAAGAATAAGAATCTGATCTGAACTTGTTCCTTTCTCAGAATAGGGAGGAGGAATTGTTTGGCTTATTTCCAGGTTGCAGTCCATTTTTGAAGGGAATTCAAGGCTTGAACGTGAAGTAGCTGGTTACATCATATTCACAGTCAAGAACAGGGAGAAGTGAGCACACCCATGATGCCTACTTCAGCTTCTTACCCAGCCTTTTCCTGTCCTACATAGTTTAAGACCCCTGACTTAGGGAATGGAGACACTCACAATGGGCCGCATCTTCCTACATCCACCAGTAATTGAGACAATCTCTCACAGCTGTGCCCATAGGCCGAGCTGGTCTCGACAGTCCATCATTTTAGACAAGTTGACATTTGAAACTAACTATATAGCCTACGGTGTGGTTACTCCTTCTGTCCTCCAACTTCCACTGTGAAATGGGCTCTGTATCCATCTCCAGTTACACTGAGGTACCTAAAGGTGCCATGGGCCAAGCCTACCCTCCTCAGGTCCAGCTCTCCACAAACCCTCTTTCCCATTAGCACATCCGGGAGCCTTACCTGATCCAGCTTTTCCCCAGCTGCTTTCCACTCCTGTCTTAGCCAGCCTCTTGCTACTAGAGGTTCAGCCTTCATTTTGTTTTGACCAGCAATAGAATTTCTGACTTGCTTCCATTCTTTGTTGACTCTCTCTTGATTTGGAAGTGCTGTGTCTAAACCTGTGCTCTGGAGCTTCATTCTCTTGATCTTCAGTAGTTATTGTGGACTTGTACTATGTTACTCTCTTGCTCACCCCGCCCTTCATCAAGTCACTATAGTTTGACTCTTGACTATCCCCCAAAGGCCCATGTATTAAAGGATTTATTCTCTGTTTAGTGCTATTGGGAGGAAGTCAAGTCTCAACAAGGTAGGACTTGTTGAGAAGCCTTTAGGTCATTTGGATATGCCTTTGAATGGGACAGAAGGAATGATGGTTCCTTTCTCTTTCACTTCTTGTCCAAAAGGGGAGGGTTTTGCTTTGCCTCACACCCCTGTCCTGTCTTGTTGCCTAACTACAGGCTCCAGAAAACATAGCCAATATCTATGGACTAGAGCCTCCTTGACCTTGACCCAATATGACGCTCTTCTTCTAAGGTCATAGCCTCAGGTATTTTGTTATGGTGGTAGAAACTCACTAAACATAGCTCTTCTTAGACGGGTCTTCCCTGATGCCGTGACCTGTCTGTCAGAACATTTCAGTCAGCTTCTGAAGATGCCCTTGTTCTCTTACGTGTGTATTTAGCTCTTTTTGGTGTCTGGAGCTGGATCATTCCAGCTCCTGCTTGGTTATTATAGCAGCACTGTTCTGGGACTGCTTACTTGCCCTCATTAGGTTCAGAGGCTGGGTATCTGGTTCTAGTTGGCTCTGCTAACTCTGTCGGGTTTGTTTATCACTACACAGAATAATCATCCAAGACCTTAAGTGGTGACATAGCAATTCCACCATAGTTTTGTTTTTGTTTGATAAAGTGCTGGAGAACCTAGGACATTTCACCTCACTCTAAGGGCAATCAACTGCTAAATCCCCCTGGCTGCTTCCAGTGCATCCTGACATGGTCTTTCTGTAGCAGGATAGAACACAGGATAGAAGGCAGACTTTGTGTAAGCCAGCCCTGCTCACTAGATGGGTAAACTTGGAGACGAGATGCTGCTTATCTTCTTTGAGATCCAGTCTCATAATCTGAAAAGTGAAGCCCTAACAGCACTCATCTGTTTTGATGACACAATTTAATCATAATGGATATCTGAACCAAGCTAGATACATACTCTTGGTCATCATTATTATGGAATAGTCTTCACACTGTGAAGATGTGCTGCTCTAATTGGTTTAATAAAGAGCTAATGGCCAATAGATAGGCAGGAAGAGGTTAGGCGGGATTTGCAGAAGGGAAAAAAGAGAACATGATGATGAAGGAGGGTGGAGTCACCAAAAGACAGAGGAAGCAGGAGATGAACTTGCTCTGCTGAAAAAAGACACTGAGTCATGTGGTAGTACATAGATAAAAAATATGAGTTAGTTTACGTTATAAGAGCTAGTTAGTAACAAGCCTAAGTTATTAGCTGATCATTTATAATTAATTGTAAGTCCTTGTGTGGTTATTTGGGAACCTGCAGTCCTGACAAAAAACTCTGCCTACACACCATGACCGTTCCTCTGGTGTTCACTTAACTCTGGTTTCCCCAAGACTTGTCTTTGGGCAAGCATTTGTCCAGCCTAAGGTGAGCACCAGAGTTGGGTATTCTCTTTTGATCTTGGTGACTGGGATTCATACTCCTATGCACTTATTTTTTTGTTTTGCTTGTGTGCTGTATATTTGTGAATGTGTGTGTGTGTGTGTGTGTGTGTGTGTGTGTGTGTATGTCTATGGGGGCCAGCAGTTGACCTATGTATATTACTCAGTTGTTCTGCTTAGTTTTTTGAGAACAGTTTCTCTCAGTGAACCTGGAATTATTGACTAGCTAGACGTGCCAGACCTCCAGAGGTCCATCTGCCTCTACTTGCCTAACATTGGCCATGCCCAGCTTTTTATGTGGATTTTACAGTTCTGAACTCAGGACCTCATGTTTTCCTAGCAAGGAACATACCCACTGAGCTAGCTACCCAGACCTTCCTGTATGCTTTTTAATGGATCACTCTGTGTCATCCCTAATCTGGATCCTTAACCCACATCCTCAGTTCCTGAATAACACATCCCTTGAAGAATAGAAGGCCTCCAAGGACTCCATCTGGCTTCCAGTCTCATGCAGTCCTTGGGCAATCCATTCTGCTATCACATTTGTCCAGGGTTTAACCCATCATGTGGAAATTTTCCCCATGAGTAGAAGTACATGATAAACTTTTGCATTAGGATGACAGATGAGGAGGGCAAGACTCAAATGGCTGCTGTTGGTTTTCTGGATTACTCTGGGCAAGTGACCCTCCAGGGTCTTTTACAATGTGTAGCTGGACATGTCCTACCTCCTTCACAGGCTATGGGATGTCTTCAGTTCCCTGAAACATTTGGAGCTATAGAAGTTTATTATTTGGGAGCTGGATAGGTGGCTCAGTGGTTAAGAGCACTTGTTGCTCTTGCAGAGGAATCCAGTCTGGTTCTCAGCCCTCAAATCAAGTGGCTCATGACTATCTGTATCTCCAGCTCCATGGAATCCAATACCTCTGTCCTCTGAGAGGACTTGCATACCCACCCACCCAGAAGCACACACTTATTCATAGTTAGAAAGACATATAAATTTTTAGAAGAATGTAAAAATAATAGCACAGTACTAAACTCAAGTAAAGGAGCAGTCAAGCTTCAGAAAGAATAGATTTCACAGGCCAAGTGTTTCTGGGAAAATATGGACTTTTTCATTAAAAATTTGACAACTCAACCTGTTTGTGATTTTTATTTTGCTAATTATTGTTATTGAGAGAGAGAGAGAGAGAGTGTGTGTGTGTGACATGCCATGTGTGGAGCCACTCCTGGAGGCCAAAGGGCAACTTTATGGTCTCCTTCCTTATTCCTTTATGTGGGTTTTGGGGATGGTGCTGGGATTACCATGGTGGTGTGGCCAACACTTCATCCTGGGTCATCTTTCCAACCTTTGTGTCAGATGTTTCAAGGCTGAAGTCGGGTGAAATCAGGGCTTTCTGACAGGAGAATATGGAGCTTCCACATGGCTACCCTAGAGTTACAACTTCACATACAAAGTCCACATCCCCCATCTCCCAGGAAGGGGTGTAAAAAGGCAAGAACGCTGTGCATTGTGGGCAGGGACAGCTCATTTCTCAGCCGAGGTCTCTCAGTGGAATAGTGGAGTAGAAAACAGAGTGAGAAATTTGGTGAAAATTGAAGTCCACAGACTAGCCTCATGGCCCTGCCTTGTTTTGTAAAATAGGCTTTGTCCCACTCCGAATGCAGTCATCAAATTTAACCTACCATCTGCACAGGCTTATTTATTTCCAAATATTCACACCAAGAACAAGACCTCATCAGCAGGAGTCACATTAGACAAGTGAAGCCTCCTGGAGAGAAGGCTCCTGAGAGGGACTCCAGGTTGGTCTCTTTGTTGTATGTGTGCTTAGTTTCCATGGGAGACCGCTCAGCAGACATCTAGCAGCTGTCTGATGGACACATACCTCTGCCATGTGGATTTTAAAGAGGTGTGTTGATTTACAGCCACACCCGTATCCAAGACTCTAAGACATCTGTCAAGAAGCCTCTTTCTTTGACTCTATCAAAGAGCTGTGGAATGTTAAAGATTTGAGTAAAGGACTCATGGATGAAAGGATACCCTGACAAAGTAATTGGGTGGATCTCTGATCGTAGAAAAAAAATGAAAGGAATTAGAAGAAAGAGATGAGGCAGGGATTTCACTTTCTGTTCTAGGATTAGAAAGGCAGCAAACACATTCCTTTAGGCTCAGATATCAAATAGCACCTTGCACATGTGGTGGGTTACTCCTGGAATCCCAACTACCAGGGAGACTGCGCAGGAAGATTGGCAAGTTTGTGTGCACTCGGGGCAACTCAGCAAGACCTTGTCTCAAAATAAAACAAACAAGGAAAAACAACAGGGCTTGTGATAGAGCTCGATGGCAGAAAATCAAAACAAAACCAAAAAAAACCCACTTAGCATGCTCAAGACCCTGGTTCTGAGCATTGGGCGTATGCACACACACACACGCACGCACACACGCACACACACACACACTCACAGCCGCCCTGCTTTAAATAGACTTTAGTACCTAGTCACTTCCTCATTTCTGTAACTATTATTACTGAGACAGGTTATTTCAAGTAAGTTTATTCCTGATATTTCTGAGGACAAAATAGAACTCTCTCCATCTGAGCCAGCATCAGCACGACACCTTTAAAGTCCAGTGAATGCAGACAAAACACCCTATAGCATCAGGCTTTCCAGGGTAACAGTGGTTCACATAGTAACGGGACAGAACAAGGCTGCTTGTGGATAGACCTACAGCACTGAGTTACTGGGACAAACAGAAATGGGCTCATAGAGTATTGGAGGATATATTTACATTTGTCCGTCCATTAAGTAGTTAGACTCAGGAATAACATGCGTTCACACGGAAGTCAGTGTGGTCTTTCTGTCATGCCCCAAACAATGGTCCAACTTTGAGAAATAGGCATTGCTACCCTGCTATAGTAAATGACAGCGTCAGAGTAGATACAAATCGGGGGGGAAAGTAGGGCCATTCATCTTGGGTGGGGCACAGTGCAGAGGTCACGTGTCTTTCTACAGACAACAAGAAACTGGGGCATGATGATTTGAGAGACGGTACACTGCCAGTTGTCCTAAGTAGTGTGCTGTTGGCTCCCAAATCAGCATTCTTTGGGATGGGGTCCCCACACCTGCCTGTGAATTTTGTTAAGCAGTTTCCTGGAATGCATCCTTTTGGATTACAGAGTCTGTGTACCAAGTCTCTTTGTGCTTTAGGCTTCCTTAACAGCCTACAGAAATAATCCCTCAAAAATAGACCTGGCTGGCTATCATCCTGCCTTCCACTCCTGACTGCTCTTTAATACTCCGTCTGCACACAAACAGAGCTTCCTTTTGTCATCTGGAGGCTTGTTTTGTGAAAAACTCCCACACAGTCACACTTCCTGTAACAGTTTGGTCCAATTCAACATCCTTGCTCCTCAACGGTGACAGGAGATAGAAGAACGGATAAACTCGGATGGAAACACGATAGCCCCTGGGCTTCCCTCCAGCCTTCATGGCGGCTCTTTACTTTTCCACAGTACTAGACAGATACATAACTACTTTTCATAGTATTGATAAGCCAGGAGATGATGTACATTCTTCGTTTGCAGACAGTAATTTCTGAGTTTTAGCTTGTTAGGGACAACATGTACCATCATTAATAGTTGTTCCCTTAGAGACTGACTGTTTTCTAACTTTTATTTACTTGTACATTTGGGGGGAACCAAATTAGATGTCACTAGGCATGGGGAGATAAGGTTATTAAATAAAATTTGACCCATGATCAAAATGCATTGATAGCTAAGGGTTATATCATCTAGAGTAAGTAGCTAACCATAGGAAATTTGATTACGGGATTTTAAGATAACCCCACTTTTTCAAGGTTTCAATGAATTTTTTGGTTACCATACAAATAAAAGTGCTTTACTGTGACATTCTAATGTCTTGCATGGATGAAGGCTGACTCTGTAGATCCGCCCCTCAAGAGATGATGAGGAGACTGGAAGCACAGGCCTACTCACAGCCCCGGACACGGCATTCTCCACATCCAGGAGAGGGGAACTTGGCACTCATGACTTAGAGCTGTGACCTGAAAAGGCTTCCCGGCTAAGCAGGCTCTGCACTGGCTAGGAGGGTCATAAATGGCTCCACACTCCACTGAAATCTACTTTTGCTGACTGAGTGGGCCAGAGAAATGTGTTCTTGGATTACCCGCTTCTGTGGTAGTAGCAATGTGAATAATCTAACTTCCAGGAAAGTGACATTCATTTATACCCTTTCTAGAAATGAGCCCAGCTCATTATGTGAGTGCTCTCCATGGACTTGACAGGTTGGGTAGAGACTTCCAGTTATATCTGAAGATTTTTTAAATTTATATTACTTTAAAATCATGTGTCTATGTGTATGTGTGCAGATGTAGGGGGTTATGTGCACTTTAATGCAAGTGTCCATAGAGCCCAGAAGAGGGTGTCTCATCTCAGGGAGTTGGACTTAACAGTGGTTGTGAGTTGCCAAGTGAGAGCTGGGAACCAAGCTTGGGTCCTCTGGAGGAGCAGCAAGGGCTCTGGACTGCTAGGCCATCTCTCCGGCCACTAAATTTGAAGATTTTTAAAAGGTTGACTAGGCAGTTTGGTTATGTATGAAAACCACTGACTACAGGACTTGAAGGGCATCCTCACAGGACACAGGACAAAAATGACCAGATATAGGAAAAGATGTCCAGTCTACCTAGCATCCCCTACTCTATAAGTTAAGGATGATACTGCATTCACCTTCCTGTGGCAGCCTCATCATTTGTTAATTCTGTGTTACAGCACGGGGGATCAAACCCAGGACTTGTGTAAGCTAAGTGCATGCGTGCTCTGCCACTGAGCCACACCCTCAGCTTCATTGGAGGCTTTTATATTCATGTACCTATTACGTCCTCTGTCTGACTTTCCAAACTTGTAATGTTATTAGTGATCAGCGATTGATTATGGACCCCAGTTCTATTTTTAAACATCCTATAGTATAAGAACTGGAAAAGAGAAGTTCCCATGGGCAGGTTTTAGATACAGAAGTGTTTCTAGTTTGGTTTGATTTTTTTTAAAACCCAGAAAATGAGTTGTCTAAGTTGGATGGACAGTGCATCTGTTGCCAAGGACACAGAATGTGACTGTAAGTAGTAGCTGGGGTGAGGTGGCATGGCTGGAGCTTGGCTTTTACCTCCTCCTCCTCCTCTTTTTCTTCCATTCTTCTCTCACACATTACATCCCAACCAAAGTTTCCCCCACTCCACTCCTCCCAGCTACTCACCTCCCCTCTCCCCTAGATCCACTCCTCTTCCATTTCCCTTCAAAAAAGAGCCTCGCAGGGATATCAACCAGACATAGCATATCACGTTACAATAAGACTAGGCACATAAGGTTGGACTATGTAGTAGTACTTACTTTTCCAACCCAGTAGGAGGAAAAGGGTCCCAAGAGCAGGCAAAGAATCAGAGATGCCCTTCATTCCCACTGTTAGGAGTCCTACAAGAACACCAAGCTACACAACCATAACATATATGCAGAGGACTTAGCTCAGACCTATGCAGGCTCCATGATTGCTGCTTCAGTATCTGTGAGCCCCTAAGAGCCCTGCTTGGTTGATTCTGTGGGCCGTGTTCTTATGGTGCCCTTGACCCTTCTGGCTCCTACAATCCTTCTTCTCCCTCTTCCTCGGGGTTCCCCTGAGCTCTGCCTAATGTTTGGCTGTGGGTCTCTGCATCTGCTCCCATAAGTTGCTGGGTGAAGCCTCTCTGCTGCTGCTTCTGTGACATAGTTAGTGGCAAAGCTTTGGAAAGAACCGGACTCCATCCATTGGTGTTTCTCAGAAAATCCTGCGATTCAGGCACAGAATCAACACCTATGATGAGTCTGTGGTGAGTGTCCCACAGAAGCCCAGGTTCTGTGCACACACACACACACACACACACACACACACACACACACACACACATTTTCCCTCACCTTTCTCTCCCCATTTTCTTTCATCCCAGTCTGCCATGTTCTCTTTCCATGTGTTACAATGATCTAAGTGAGAGAGAATTGCATCAGAATAGAAACGCCACCCAAATACACACACACACATATATATATATCTTTCCTAATTTTACATTTCAGTGATATCAAAACCACAGCCAATTCAAAGTAGAAATTTAATTCAAATAAAGATCAAACAAAATGGGTGTTTACATTTATCTAAATATTTGGTCCACTAATGAATATTATTATTTTTCTTACCATTATGCATTTATTTTAGATATTCAAAAACTGTGCTATTAATTTCCCCATGAATAAAAAGAAAAAAGAGAAACAATGTTTAGCTCCCAACTCCAACCCAAGGCGGCTCATTGTGTGGGTCAAAGGGTGCATCTCTCCTCCGGTGTCTGGGGTCACAGACAGCAAGCAGAATCAGTGGCTTGTGGTATACACTGATCTGCTGCTCTTGGCCCTGTGGCCTCCAAAATGAAGCACATTTGAACAGCCACTGAGAAGGTTGATGCATTGGGTTTCTGAAAATCACAAAGCTTTCTTTAGGTTAAGCACTCCATTGTTTTGATGACTCTTATGAGTCTGTTTCCATCAGAAGCCTGCCTAGATAACATCCACCACTTAACTCTTTTGTTAGCATATTAACATGAGAACATGTGATTCAAAGTAATACTAGCTAAGAGATTCTGGAAAATGTTAAGTTTCAAATCAGTCAACTATAGAACTACTTACTAAATATTATGTTACAATATGATTTATTGTACTTTTGTTTTTTATATAGAGGAACTCATGTAGTGGAGGCATTATGTCATCAAGGCTGGCCTTGAATTCTTGATCCTTGTACCTCCACTTCCCAAGTGCTGGGATTACAAGCATGTGCCAGCACACCTGTCCCATACATTGGTTTTGAAGGCATTACATATATTTGTGTGTATTGAAAATAAATCAAATATTCAGATATTCCAAATCTGGCTGAAAATAATATCCCCAGTGATTATACAAAGATGATGGAGTCTGACATGTCACCATTGTACCGTATACAGCAGAAGCGAGCTGAGTTACTGGTATCAATCAGATTCAGATGGGCACCAAGGTAGATTTTGTATGAAGGATTTCATAATGCAATAGAAAAGTCACCACAAACAACTCTGTGACGTGATTTTTCCCATTGATTCTGCTATAATATACAACCCAAATACACAGGATTAGTAGCTAGAGGCACTAGTATCTAAACAGGCAAGCACCCAACAGTTTTTGAAGAGAGGCAACCTAAAATAGCCTGCCATGAAATCAAGAACAGAAAAAATACTTTTGAATGATTGAAGATAACACACGCACACTGTGTGTGTGTGTGTGTGTGTGTGTGTGTGTGTGTGTGTGTGTGTGTGTGTTGCCTGCACATTCATGGTCACATGGCACTTGAGTGAATTTACAGTTTGTCCTGATTTGAATAAAAGGAGCACACACAACTTTTACGTATTTAGCTGTTTCTGGCCATTTATTCTCTTTCCCCCAAAATGCAGACCTTAAACTCTAGTTTTTTTAGAGGGAAATGTTCCCCCTGTAACACTGAGCTGTATGAGGTGTGTCTGGACACCAAGCATGTGCTTGGGCTCTTGCACAAGGGGTCCTCTTGCTTACAGACGCCCCTCCCTCCGCTGCTCTTCCTGCTGTCACCCAGCCTCACGGGCTGCAGCATCTGTGCTGACGTCCTACACGGTGACACAGCTTCAATTTTCTTTTGTGGTGACTATAATCATCAAGTCACGTACTTATCGTGGCTGTGACAATCACAGCTCTCAGGGAGCTGCTCCGTTCTTAAGACATCAGTAATTTTGTGCAATTTCTCTGTGGCCAAGGTATGTTCACAGGGGAAACTGAAATGTCTGAGAGACACATGGATTAACAGCACTGACTGACGGGCAGATCTGGAGGCCGTAAGGGCATGGAACCCACGCGGCCATTTTTCTGTGTGGTTCTAGAACAACGACATTGACACTATTACTCAGAGCAGAGCTTACAATACTGATGTTCCGTAAGCCTGGCCAGACCTGATTGCGTGTATTGCCAGCATGTCGCTAAATGGTGCTGTCTGGCTTGTCTGTGAGGGGCATTTGGAAGGAAAAAGAGGCTAGTGCATGCTTCCCCCGAAAATGACAGGGACAACAGAATCCAGATGTGGACATATGCTCAGAACTCTTAAATCCTGATTTGACTACTTCCACTCCACACAATCAATCCACTGAAAAAAAATGTAAAAACCAAATGACTGTATTTTTCGAAGTCCCTGCTCCCCAGCAGTGTCCGGTCCTTCCCAGACGGCCGTCACTGCAGGTGTAACTTACACACTTGAGCACGAGAAGGAGCAGGCTCTTCAGCAGTGATACAAGCCGATAACGAATCATGCCTCAGAATCAGCCGCTGATGATGCCCTTGACAGGTGGGTTAAATAAATACTTTGAATTATAGGCTGATGTTCTTCTACAGACATACATTCCATTCGCTATCAACATTGCTGCATGTCTGTCGCCGGGACAGGTATTCTCCCCATCTTCTACACTCACTCCTTCCATATATAATTCCATTTTGGGGGGGGGGAATCTGAATTTGAGTGTTCACCTCTGACCAGGGCCTCTGAAGAAATCCTTTTATATTGAGAGATGCTTGTTCAGCCACCAGAACAAAGAGAAAGATGGGTCATGAACATCTGTGTGGTTTGGTCTCGGGTCCACCCTCCCATGTGCACAGCGGCCATAGCTTTTGCGGGGAGCCCTGGTCAGGAGCGGCTCTGGGGCTTCCCAGAGGCCGGCCGGGGTCAGACATTGCTCTGCTGTAACAGGAGGCTCCTGAGCTCACGCTCCCTCTGGTCCTCCTGCCTGTATTGCTCTTCCAGCTTCTGCTTTTCAGAATCCGCACAGTAGAAGGTGCAATCCGGGCTCTTCCGGATCTGCTCAAACTGACTGAAGTCAGCCACGTACTTCCCATTTTTGGAGAGAGAAACCACAGGCACAAACTCAAAGCCCCAGTAGATCTCCTCGGGGATGTAGGACGTTCGGCTTTGGCAGACGGCACTGGTGGACTCCACAGTGGCATTGAGGAGCACCACCAGCTCGAACTCCTTTTCCTTTAGGTTCTGGGGTGTGAGGTCCCGCAGGGGGCTCGTCTCGTCCAGCACGTGGTAGAAGGTCATGGGCAGAATGAGAAAAGGGCTCTCGGAAGAGGAGTCCACGTGGAACTTGACGGTGGCCTGGTTGAGGAGGATGCGCTCTCCCTCTTTGGTAACGTGTGTCTGCAATAGTTTTCCCGAGAGCTGGCACTGGATCAAGAGACTTTTCCTCATGTTGGCCACCTGGATGACCAAGCACAACTTCCCGTTCTGCTTGCTGATGACGGCACAGTGGCTGAACTTGATGGTCTCGGCTCGCTTTTTGGGTCTTGCGATTTTGGCCAAGAAGGTCCCCGTGATGAAGATCTCGATCAAGGTGGTGATGACCAGTTGGGCAACCAAGAGGAAAATGGCATGAGGACACTCCTCTGTGATGGAACGGACCCCATAGCCAATGGTTGTCTGGGATTCCAGGGAAAAGAGGAATGCTCCTGTGAGAGAATCCACTTTCATGATGCAGGGTGTGTGATTAGAATTGGACTCCCCAAGTTCTAAGTCACCGTGAATAAAAGCTATGGCATAGTAGACCACTCCAAACAGAAACCAGGTCATCACGAAGGTGGCAGCGAACAGGGTGAGTTTGTATCGCCACTTCATGTCAATGACTGTTGTCCACAGGTCCTGAAGATAGAGCAGATAGATGCCGTCTACTTTGTCGATTCTCACATTGCTGTGTCCACTCTTAGACATGACGCGAGGTCTGTGGGCCTTGAGTCCAACTCCATTGGTGTGTTTCACCAGTGGGGAACTGGACATGCCGATGTGAATGGCGTCCATTTCCAGGCTCCTTGGACCACCTAAAGAAATGACAAAGATGTGTCTTACAACTGTTTTGGTGGGACTTCCAGAAAGTAGAAAAGACAATAGCAGAATCCTTTGGTTACATTTTGGCTGCGACCTTCTTTCTGCCACATGCAGTAATTATACTCTATTGCCATGTGTCATAAGATTGAATGCTCAGTTGTCCCTTGGTATCTGTGTCAATTTTAACTGTCAGTTCAACACAATCTAAAGTCCCATGGGAAGAGAGTTTCAGTGAGGGGTTGTCTGATCAAATTGGCCTGAGGGTGTGTCTGTGGGCATGATTTTTATGATTTTCCTAATTGAGGTGGGAAGACCCACCCACTGTAAGTGGCACCATTCCTTGGGCAGGGGATCCTGAACTGTAGAAGAGTATAGAAAGTGAGCTAAGCAGCCATGCTCTCCTTGCTCCCTTCCTCCAGTGTGGACTCCATGGGACCAACTGTATCAAGCTCCCATCCCTGTGACTTCCCCTCAACTATGAACTGTAATCTGGAATTTTGAGTGAAAATAAACCCTTTCTCCACTTGCTTATATATGTGTGTTGAGGGGTTGTGCCAACTGAGGCCAGAAGAAGGAATCAGATCCCCCAGAGCTGCAAGAGTTACATGTGATTATAAGTGCCTGGGTTGCTGGACGTGGGTGCTGGGAACTGAATTCCGGTCTTCTGCAAGAGCAGTAAGCTGTCTTTATTGCTGAACCATCTCTCCAGAGTCCCCCCTAAGTTGCTTTTGTCAGGGTATTTTCTTATAGCATCAGGAAGCAAGACTAAGACAGTTTCTAGGACCCCCCTGTGGATAAAAAACTCTGCTGTGGATCATGATTCCTTTATGTAGATGACAAAGTATCTGCATGTCATCTGTGCATCTCATTCCCAGTACATTAAACCTTCTCTAGATGATTTATAAAACTTAATATGATGTGCATAATGCATAGAGAAGCAGCTACTGTGCTGTCTGCTTGAACATTGTCTGCATGTGCCCAGTCCAGGTGCAACTGTACCCAGTATCTTCAACCCTCAGTAGTTCAGACCTACAGGTAGATAACTCAGGAGGTAGAAGGAAAGGCGAGTGTGGATAGAAGTAAGAAAGTGGAACTGTGAAGGCAAGACTACCTGACTTGTGCCAACGTGGTGAGGGCAGCTGAGTAAGGGACTGAGGCTCTGTAGGAAAGCTAGCATGAGGGAAACACTGATTCTGCAGCTGATGAGCTGTGTGAGTCAGCACAAACCTCTAACCTCTCTAGACCTCGACTCTTTAATTTTTAAGTGGGAGCAAGTCCTTAATGCTTGTGTGTGAGCGTTTTTAGCCCACTCTCAGAACCAGCTTTGGTCCTTGTTTACTTTTTGTTGCTTAGCGATAAAACACTGATGGGAAGCAACTTTTGGAGGAAAGTGTTTAGTTCATCTTACAGGTTACAAGTCACCATGAGGGGAGTCGGGGCAGAAACTCAAGAAAGAACTAAATCAGAGACCATGGAGGAACTCTGTTTGCTGCTTCCTCTGTCTTGCTTGGCTGTCTTTCTTACACAGCCCAGACCCACCTGCCTAGGGGATGGCACTGCCTACAGTGGGCTTGAACCCCCAACATCAATCATCAATCAATAAAATGCCCCATAGATGTACCTACAGGTTAGTCTGGTGGAGGCAGTTTCTTAGTTGAGATTGCTCTCCTCCAGGTGATTGTATTTGTGTGAAGTGGACAAGAACTATGGCAGTCCTACTTTACATCACAAGGTTTTGCAGTGGTTAGGTCAGCATTGAAACAAAGCTGTATTCTAAAAACAAAATAAGATAAGTTACTTCTCTCTTGACAGTACAAAAGGCTATGCAAATGTCTTACAAAATGTTACCAGCTTTTATTTATAGTCAACTTTAATGATTTACCATGATAATACTTAAAACTTACGTGACCAGATCCAGAACTGGTCAAATGTTACATATGTTAGATCAGCCACTATAAAATAGTTTTGGTATAGCAATAGAGAATATTATTGCAAACCTTCAGAGCTAAAGTAGTATTAATACGTTTTTAGACCTTCTTTTTAACTCACATACTTTAGAGCAATTCATTTGCCTCCCCCATCCAATGAATAATGTAGTGTCTATGGTTTCTCTTGGATCTAATGACATTTGGGAAAAGTCAAATTACCAAGCAACTAAAGTCCCACTAACAGCAAGTGATTAAACTTTCTTAATGTCTCAGTTGCCATGCAGGTTATTCTTAGACGAGCACCACCAATGTCATCTGAGGTGTGATATTTAGGTATACACAAAATTCTGCCCTGTTCTTTAGATGAAAATAGAACCAGCCAGAGGAGTCTATTTTAAGAACAAACGAAAGGGTATGTAGTATATTTAAAAACTAAAGGGTATGTAGGGTATCTAATGTAGTAGGAGAAAAAAAACTAAATAAATAAAAAATTAAAAAACCTACCCAGAAGCAGCACTGGGCTCCCAGCTCAGCCCCAGGGAGGCTTCGCCCTGTCTCAACACCCAAGAGCCGGAGAAGAGCTGGCTGAGAGACCACAGAGCATCTTATAGCACCTGCCCGCTGACTGAGATGAATGACCCTACATTCCCTGAAAAACATTATGTTGGCAATTACAGAGTAACTCTACCTGGCTGGCTTTTTTTTTTTTAACCCTACCTCATTGGTATTTTAAGAATTGGGGGAAAATCCCCCATTTGAAAAACAATAGATGGATACACAGCGGCTTATGATTCAGACACTAATCTTTCTGGTAGGGGGCATTATGCCAATAAAAGTTTTGGAATGATTGCAGGCAAATCCTTTCATGGAAACAGTCATGGTCCCCATTGGAGGCCAGCACCTGCTCAGGATACAAAATGGAGCCACTGGGCCATTTAATCTTCCTGCTTCAGAATGAAAGGCATGTCTCTTACTGAATGACCCTTACTGAAATGACTTTTTTTTTTTCTTGGAAAGTCACTGTTTTGATTTCGTGGTAAAGGAAGGCCATGTGTTACTCAGAGCTTTAGTTTCTTGGGGCCTGCTGCACCCTTTCTGGGGTCATCTCAGGGAAAACGGGCCTCCCTTCTTGTACCCTGAACGACACTTCTTAGTCCATAATGAGGAAAAAAACCAACCCCACTGAGGCTTGGAAAGGGCACGCTGGCATGCCTGAGTGTGGAGACAAGCTGGTGACAGAGCCCTGCTGAAGATAAACACAGCTTACGTGCAAGTGACGGGATGTACTTAAGGAGGAAGACAGAGGAAAGAAAACGGCGGTGAACATGCGTGCCACTCAGTCCTCTGAAACCAAAACAAGGGTTCAAGTTTTCTAGGACTGTGAAACATGAGTGTCCTGCATACAGAAGAGATGCCCGCCCTCCAGCAGTCTCCAGACTCTGGGGACTGTGAAACATGAGTGTCCTGCATACAGAAGAGATGCCCGCCCTCCAGCAGTCTCCAGACTCTGGGGACTGTGGCCTCGTCCCCTGGAAAGTAGCACTGTGGGGCTTCTGTTTCTCCCTTGTCCTTGCTGAGGACTTGACCTGGCTCGAGATGAACTGTGTGCTTTCCTGTTTCTGCTAAGTGCTTGCTGGCTCCAAGCCTGAGCACCTGGTTCTGGGGTCAGTGGCATGAGCAGTGCTTCCTAGCAGTCAGGGTTTGGGACCCAGGGCCTCTGCAAGTGCATAGTTCAGAAGTGCGTGGTTCCCTGTCTGAGGGAAAGACAACAGCTAAGGGACATGGGTCTCAGGAAAGCCCATCTCCTCTGCCCTGCAAGCCCTGCCCCCAGTCTGGAACCCTCTGCCCTCCAAGCCCTGCCCCCAGTCTGGAACCCTCTGCCCTCCCAGCCCTTTTCTACCTGGTCAGTCACTCTGTAGGTCAGGAATCTTCTGCAGGGCAAGTGGCACGTCCTCGCTCCCCTTCACCCACCTGGCTACCATGGGCCTCTGCTATGGCCTGAAAGAAAGAGGGACAGACACATGCTGTTTACAGGTAGATCCAGAACACCCACCAAAAATGGCCCCTGAAGATTCCCTCAAGGCAATGGGTGTGGCATTTACCTTTGAATCCCTGGCCATCTGGCCAAGTGCCCAGTACAGGCTAAATGGCCCAAATTTTTCAAGAATGAAACCGTTGTTACCACCACAGCCCTTGCTGGGAATCCAGCCCCTGGAGGGAGCTCATTGGCAAAAGGCGCTGGAGAGAAAGGGTCAACCCACCCCCACCCGGGCCACAGTGATCTGAGCAGGAGGCAGGAAGGGGAAGCGTGGAGGAAGTAAACAGCACACACTGGAGGGGAAGAGTCCAGAATAGTCCCACCGCCGCCGAATACACTGCTCCTGTTGACTCAGAGAGAGTTAGGTAAAAAGGACTGTGACACCATCTCAGGGAATGACAGAGTGAGCTGCGCTAGAGAGGAAGCAGGCGCCAAGCCTGTGGAAGACACACCAGTGTTCTTCCCAATGCACCAAATCCCCCTTTCTCCTCTGTTCTATGTGATCCGGTCTAAACCCAACTCGAAGTGCTTCTGCATTATTCTTTTCTGAAATACTGTGTGTGTGTGTGTGTGTGATTTGCCAATCATTTATCCACTGGTTATCAATCACCTATCATTTTGCTATCTTTTATCCACTACCTATCATCAATCTATAACTTATGCAACAGCATCTATCAAATAACCTATTAATCTACTGTCTGTCTACATTTCACCTACCACCTGGCTACTGCCTACGTCCTCCATTTACCCACCTTGCCTATTATGCTTTTTTTTCTATCAGTCTTTACACCCCACTCAGGTACACATGTACACATGTTCAGTCGTTATTTACATAGTTACTGGTTTATAGTTAATATGTTCTCTCCTGTCAGCTCCCTCAGCCTCACACAGACCGGATCTCAGTGTGTCCACTGCTTGGTTGCAGGACAGCCCCTTGCTCCTTGCTCTGCTAAGACTGGTAATCTGCTTGGTGCTCATCGGTTTAGCTGTCTGCTTCACTGGCGTTTACATTTCACAACATGCACTTGATTTCCTTTATCTGCGGTTCTGCAGCCTCCTTTGAAGAAGTGTGCTTCTTGGGGCTAGAGAGATGGTTCAGTGGTTTGGAGCACTTGCTACTATTTCAGAAGACCCAGGTTTGATTCTCTGCACCCACAGGGCAGCTCACAGTCATCTGTAACTCCAGTTTCAGGGGGTTGGATCCCCTCTTCTGGCCTCCATGGGCACTGCATGCACAGTGGTGCACACAAACTCACACATACACATTAAATACACAATTAACATTTAAAAAAGAAATCGCTTCTTGTACTCTCATTTTATACATTTTAATGCCGTAGCCTTTGATCTTTTTCTTAGTGGTTCTGCAGTCCACAGGGCTTATCTCCTGTTAAGACATCAATAGTTTTCCACAAGTTAGATATGGAAATATCTCTCTTAATTCTCTCTTAATCCTCCAGACAAGCAATACCCTACTTAAACTATATGCACAGTGTTAGTCTCTAGAAATAACATTTAGTTTCCCAGGTTTTTTTTTTTCATGCTGTCAAAGCTCACAGGTTGGGATTATAATTCTCAGAACTGTGATTCTTCACTGGAGTCCTTCAAGATATTGAATAGAGAAGTCAGGATTGCCCTTTCCTACTTCTAGCCAGGAAAGACACAGGGAGTGAATTTGTTAGTTCATTCTGCAGTATGCCATTTCTTTTCTGAAGATAAAGGAAAGAGAATTCCAGGTTGGGACTGAACTAAACAGTAGGTACGGTACAGAAGGCACTTGGTTGCATGAAGCACGGAGGACAGCTGGTCTGGTGGCTCTGGGGATGAGACAAGGACGGCAGGGAACTGGGGAAGAGTCATCAGGAAGAAACATCTCCTGACAGAGGGGCTCTTGTGAGAATGGGGGATCTGGGGAACCAAGCAGAGTGCACTGGGGCTTATTCCCTGCTGCAAGTAAACAACCTGTGCAGGGCCAGGAAGCTGTGGGCCATTTAGAAGAAACATGTAAGGAAATAAGAGGCAGGAACAGGGCTAGAAGCGTCCCAAGTGGAGAAGACGCAGATTAGATTAAAATAATGTAGTGATAGGCATCAAGTCAGAAAGATTTGGATAACCATAGTGCAGTGGTTCAGGGGAGTACTGATAGAACACCCTGAAATGGCAGTCATGCCTCAGCATGTGCTTTCTACATGGAGCCCTTAGTACGCATCACTGTAGTCCTCCAAGGTGAGCACTACCATTTGTCCTTCCAGACACCTAGATACACAGAGTGGCCATGGAGAAGTCACTCATTCACGCTTCCAACACTGACTCATGGCAGTACTGTACTCCTGGAACCACATCTTTTACCAGCCTGACAGAGTGCTCTGGGTTCAGACCTCCAACCACCTGGAGGATGGGAAGCCTAACATTGTGTATGTTTAATGGAACCCCACATGGTGCAGCTGCTGCTCTGGGAGCGTGCACCATTTCCACCATTGTGTCACACTGCTTTCCTCGATTAGGATGAGTCTTTCTCTGCTTCCTCTCAGCACGCTGACTAATACTATATCACCCGGGTGTTGAATACACCTGCATGCCCAACTCCACCATCCCTGAAGATGAAATGCCACCTCCCAGGTGTCCAGAACCAGGGACAAAACTTTTAACATCAGAAATACATAGAGATCCTAGTCAAAACTCTGACATAGTATTTATATTTATTTTATAAGTATTTATAAGACATATAGATTATAAAGTATATGTATAATGTATTATGAATGTATACCAAATATGTATGTTATGCAATTTGTATTAAATATGTATCATAATGTATTAGTTGTTTGTGCAGTACCAATAATTCTAGCTAAAATTAATCTACACTAATTATGTAAATACATTATTTATATTTTGGGCTAAATATATGTTATGATATAATATAAATAATTCTGGCCAAAATTAAATACAGAGATACTTTTAACTCAAACAACAATTTTCACCCGTCATTTTCACTAGCCCACTCCTGTTTACACAGTACACTTTTTTCTAATTCTCAAAAATATGATCTTCCACCTGCCACAGATACTTTCTTAAGAAAAATAAACTCATTTAAGAATCACTTCCCCCTCCTAGTTAGCATAGCTTTGGGACTTCCTAAAGGTTTGAAATTATTTTAATTGAATTTTGTAAGGTTTCTATGTTTTTATCCCGGGAAAACATCCTGTTGTATTCCATGGCGGACAAACAAGGTGGGTGTACCAGCAGAAAAAAGAAAAACACAGCTTTCCCTTTACGGGGAGGCAGTGGCCTGCTGTTCAGTCAGGTCTCCAGTGTCCCTGTTCCATATGCTCACAGAAGGGTGGGTGGGAAGTGCCAGGGACCAAAGCCTGACTCAATTCATACCTTGCTTTTCTGGACTAACAAAATGCAAAGGGTCTGACTTAAACTGTGACCACATGTAACCTCTTGTGGATATGAAAACTTGCTTGAAAAGCTTTCTCGGACATTAGCTGTTTCTGACACACTGGGTTTTTGTTTTTTGTATTTTGATGACCTACAAGTCCAAAGATAACCCAGTTTAAATTTCATGTTAAGTATACGCAGGCTTAAATATTAAGTAGGACAAAGTGCTTAACAAGAATCTGTTCAGGGTTCACTGAGCTCAAAGGGTTTAAAAGTAATTGAAAATAAAACCAACCAGGCTTGCTGTTCTTTGGACCCTATGGCAGGTCACACAAATACACACCAGGAGATCTTTGCTACAGCCCTGTACCAAATTCTTCTCTCCTCTTCAAAACCATCTACCATTCACTTCTATGGCTGGCTGAGTTCTGAACCCAGTTCTTAACTTCACCAACATGGGGTAGGGCACCAGTTGCTTTGGACACGCACACCAGCATATTCACGAGCTGGTTCCCCAGGTAGTGGTCTATACAGGTGGAAATGAAGCATGTTCTGATTGTGTGTGTGATTGGATGTTGATTCCAGTTATTCTCAGCATTTCTCTGTTGGATCCCGCAAAGGATCCTTACCTAGGCCTGCCCTGTTGGGCTGAATGTACTTCTACTTCCTGCGTGGGAAGGTTATGTGACTTTTCTGCACATGGGTCTTGTGATGCTGCTGGGCTGCTCTTCAGTTGCATGACTCCTTATTCTGGGGAAGGGGGAGGAGGAAGAAGATGCCCAGAGCTGGACCATAGCAGTCCCGGGAATAGGACAGGATGTTTTCCCGGGATAGCAGCCGCTGCTAACTTGTCACAGGTGGGAAGGGATGCTTGTGTGAATCATGGAGGTTTTGGAGTTCTGGGTTCCAGAGACAAAGCCTGGTGAAAACTGGCACCAGAGAAGCCCTCACTTCAAGATTTGGTATCGGATTCTATGCTAGCCTATAAGATATGGAATTTAAGGGAAAGATATAAAAATCTGAACTCGTCCTAATGGGAACTACAAATACTGGTCTAGGATGAAAACTTGGAGCAGAGAAACAATGGAAGTCTAACCAGACACGTCAGTAGGAAGATGGGTGTGTCTGATCTAAGCACAGCCTAGGGGAGGAGGTCATTTCAAAGTCAGCACTTAGGGACAAGACACAGGGTGTCTCTTCAGAACATAGCGCATGGGAGAACCTTCTTCCTTCCCAACCTTCCTTTGGTCTGTGGATCTGATGGCGTGGTGACCTGTAATCTTACAGACACACTAAGTGTCCCAGGCCTTTACCTCTGTGCTACTGACAGCTTTGATTTCAGGAGGGGGACTTTCCAAAGCAACATCATTTTTTATTTTATCGTTCTCTTTACCTGCTGAAGAAAAAAAATGTATTTTCTAAGTGAGGAGCTTAATAGTGGAGAGGTTAAGTAATTTATGCCTTTATACATAAAGCCAATAAACAGAAGACCTTGTCCAGAGAACCAGGTCTGTCTGCCCTTGGCACTGGCCTCCTAGCTACACCATCATAGTGACATGGTGATACCTGTCTTCTCTCAGTGTTTTGTGATGAAACTCCTACATACCGCATGATTGCACCCACCATAGAGTAAGCAGCCATCATTGATTAGTCACTTATGCCCTGCCAGGCCGCGTATAGGCACCGTATCTAACCCTTGTGTACCGTCTAACATGGTCACTGCTGTCACTCCCACATTCCAGATAAAGACCCTAGGTGTGTGTCTGTGAGACCTCTAACCCCTGGAGGGGGTCAGAAGGAGGAGAATGACTTGTGTGGAGCCAGAAAGTCCAAAGGTCAAAGTTTCTAGGTGGTGCCAGTGCTGCAAATCTTGAGGTACACTTGGAGAACAGAGTCTACACACAAGTTACACAGGCGAACCCATGGTGGGGAACTAGCAGGGAGCTGATGGGGTTCAGCATACCACGTGGGACTGCCAGGAAGGGGCAGTTGTCCCAGAAATGTTCCTAGAAGAACAGAAGCTCAAGTGGACTGTCTTAAAAAGAAAATAAACAACAGAAACAAAGAGCTTGAAGAGCTTTGGGGAGCACTCCATTGAAAATTACTCCAAGTGCCTTCCTTGCAAGGCTACCATTCTTCAGTGGCCCTCAGTGCCACACTGGGTAACAACTCTGGAGGCATGACATGCAGAGATTGCAGGACTCCAGAGATGGGTACCCAAGCATCATCTGACTCAAGCATGGCACAGGCAAAGTAGCATTAAAGGCATTTATAGAAGACCGGCTTGGATGTTTTGTTAGTTAAGACAGGCTGCTACAAGTCCTTAGTCAAGAATGCTCACAATCACATAGAGATGTGCTTACCTCCGCATCCTTCCGCTGCTCTGCCATTGTGGGGCCAAGGGTTACCTCCTGTACCACAAGGGGTGTGTGTGGCAGTTACTCATACCACACCTGAGCACAAGAGTCCAGTCTTGATCTGACATTTGGGAGCACGTGAAGGAATGCTGATCTTGTCCAAACTGCCCAGATCTAAAAGAGGATCCAAGAGTGTGAATGATTTGTTGAAGGTTCTTCAGCCAGCAACTAACTGGCTTAGGGTTGGAGCACACTGTGCTTCTCAAGTCTTCCCATGAGCAGATGTCACTCCTGGTTAACATGACATGCCTCGAGATGAGCTGCCCACTTCACTGGAGAACACAGGAGGCCTTGAAGGGTATGCACCCCTCAACTGTAGCATCAGCTTCCCTCAGGGAGCTCACCTTCCTCCTGTGGGTCCCACCCCTGAGCTAATAAGCCCAAACTTCTGGAAATGCTTCCCATGAACTTGAGCCTTAAAGGGAACTCAGTTTCCCAAAAGATTGCAGGCGTGGCTTGGTGACTTGGAGAAATTTATCCTTTACCCAGTGACACACAGGGAGAGTGACAAATGTTGCTTCAATGACTGACACCCAATATTGCATCCCATGTAACCATGTCAAGAACCCATTTGCCTCTGTGGTCGAATATTTAGCTTTCTCCTTATGTCTTTGTTCCATAATTATTCTTTCAAATTCCATAAGTACTAAAAAAAAAGATCATTTTCCATCCTTAAATGTGGTTTGCATAGTTATACTCTTACTCCTCAATGCAGATTCCTTTTAATTTTTTTTTCATTCCATAGAACATCAACCTCTTCTCTCCCCAGCAGGGACAAGTCTGAACGGATACCACGTTCAGCAGAGGCTCATTTTCCATTTTTCCATGGCAAAGAATCTGAGCACTAGAGTAAGTCAGAGCTATCATTTGCTGTGTATTTTTGTAAAGACGGTTTAATTTTAGGCTCTTTATTTGCAGGAGAGCTAGCTAACCCAAATAAAACATTATACATCTGTCTGTTGTTACGAGTGACCAACTTCAGCTGAACATTCTTTCTTAATAACAGCAGGCTTTCTTATAGACTCGGAACGTGCAGCAACTAAGGGCAAGTGGAAATTTCCTTTGGTTTACCACCCTCCATCTCACTTGCTCCAACATGTGAAGAACGTGGGTAATAAGCATACTCTCCCCTTTAATCACAGCATGGCTTGGACATGCATTGTTGTGAGGTGATTGGCGAAACAGGAAAATTTATGTCTGGGGAGAAAAAAAAAACCCAAGGCAAACAGTGTTGTTTTAACTTCCCAAAATGTTCTCTTCAGGGAACGTGTTTCTCCAAGAGGCTCACACGGTCGGTCTCGTTGGCTACTCTGTCTGGATCAATTCAAACACGGGGAAGAAGATGGATTCATGTAGAGCTGTGCGGTGAAGGAAGGAGAAAAGGCAGAACCTTGGGGACTGTTGGACTTGAGTGTGCCAGAGTACGGTGGAGGGAAGGCATTTGTTTTTGCAGACAGCCCTGTAGGGGAAACGAGTGTTTTATATCGTGTATTTTAATGAAACAGCAAACCGGGCACAGTCTGGAGCTTGCAAGGAGGAAGCCAACAAGTGTGAGGCAGACAAGGGACGGCTCTCCTCAGTTCTCAGCTCTTCTGATGACTCCAGAAGGCGTTTGAGCGGGCCACGCTGCCTCTCACCATGCATCCTTATGTAATTTACAACACTTCAGACTGATTCCCCTTAAGCAATCCCCCTTGAGAAGTTGCTGGGTGGAGAGAACCTCTTACCACCCACATGCATCTATTTTCCTTTTAAGGTGACAAAGGCATAGAAACATAGGAAGCATCTTGTAAATGTGGTGTCCTTTTCTTCTGGCTTCAGCATACTTTTTCTTAAAAAAAAATTGGAATTGTGATCTGAGTGATGACATGGTGATGAGTGGATTTCAGTGTGATTCACTTGCCATCGCGCCTGAAGTCCCCCCCCCCCCCCTTGGTGATTTTCCTGCTTGTTATTATCCTAGTGGGAATCGTATCCCAGACAAAGGAAATGACTGACTCTTGCTTGGTTGGGAACCAAGTTATTTAGAAGCGGGACCCGTGTCAAAAACGTTTCACAACCCAGTCTCGTTCTTGGTCCATGCTTTGACCACATGTCTGTGACACAGGAACTGGAACTCTCAGGTCTCGGGGGGAGCACAGTTCATACCAACAGTCTAACATGGAGGAAGATGATAGGAACAGGGGTATGTCTGAACTGTTTGCTTCTTGTACACATAGTCATGTGTGAACTCTGAGTGACAGGGTCGTTTTCCAATTTCAAAATGCCTTCATGTTCAATCAAAATCTTAGCCCTTTGGCAGTTAACTAACCTGCATCAGTAAACAGGGAAACACAATACACTGAAGCCATCTGTACTTAATTAGCTGGAGGGCGGTTGGCTCGATTTTGGTCATGTTAGGATTGCCAGATATGATACAAGATGCTCAGTTAAATTTGAATTTCAGATGGATAGCAAGTACTTTTTGTTATAACTATGGTAATATTTAATATTTAATAATAATATGCATATATTAAAATTACTCTTAGTTGATCTGAAATGCATGGATATGTACTCTCTCTATATGTGCTGTGTATAGACATATAGATAGCACACAGGTCCTTATTTTTATTTGCTAAATCTCATATCCCTAGGGAAGAACAAATCTACTCTCCAGAGTAGATCAGAAGGCCTAAACATGTAAAAACAAGGTTTTATACATAG
Source organism: Peromyscus californicus insignis (assembly GCF_007827085.1). NCBI lineage: Eukaryota > Metazoa > Chordata > Mammalia > Rodentia > Cricetidae > Peromyscus > Peromyscus californicus. Next base: position 76,496,882 of record NW_026294458.1, on the reverse strand, counting down.
ACTCTCTTCTTGGAAAAACAGTGTCCTGGTACTGGAAACTCTGAAAACAAATGCGGGCATTGTGGCACTGTGGGATCAGGATGCAGCCTTTTTCTGCACGGTTCTCAGAAACAGCCTGTACGCTGGTAATCGAGTCTCTTTTGTTTGTTTTAGGGGTTGCAGGCATGTGCCACCATGCCAGGTTTGTGAGGTGCTAGGGATTGAACCCGGGACTATGTGCATGCTGTGTAAGCATCCAACCAACTGAATCGTGTTCCCCAGCTCTGTTCTCAGTTTTGACAATTTGGTTCAGGGGTTCTGAATCACGTTTTTTGTTTTTTTTTTTTTTTTGTTTGTTTGTTTTTTTTTTTTTTTTTTGGTTTTTCGAAACAGGGTTTCTCTGTATAAGAGCCCTAGCTGTCCTGGAACTCACTCTGTAGACCAGGCTGGCCTCAAACTCACAGAGATCTGCCTTCCTTTGCCTCCTGAGTGCTGGGATTAAGGTGTGCGCCATGGCGCCTGGTTCTGAACCACTTTTTGTATTACGGTCTTTTTTGATGAGCTAGGTAGACACATGATTGCCTTCTTGGAATATAACATTTAAGTAGATAAAGGCACTCCATGAAGATTACTAACAACAGCATCACTGTTAAAATACATGCCTTACAATTCTGAGGTAACTCACTGTGTAAAAGTCATCTTCACAGTCATTAAGTAAAAACTATTGTTCTGGCCGGGCGGTGGTGGTGCACGCCTTTAATCCCAGCACTCGGGAGGCAGAGCCAGGCGGATCTCTGTGAGTTCGAGGCCAGCCTGGACTACCAAGTGAGTTCCAGGAAAGGCGCAAAGCTACACAGAGAAACCCTGTCTCGAAAAACCAAAAAAAAAAAAAAAAAAAAACTATTGTTCTGAAGTGCAGTAAGCAGAAATGGTCGTTCAGAATCACTAGGAAGCCCGCGGAGTGGTGGTGTGCGGCTGTTACTACGACAGGGCATTGCTGGAGCCAATGCAGCCATAGCTTGATGCACACATTGAGAGTGAAGAAGACAGAAATTCATGTGAAGTCACTGAAAATGAACAGTTCTCCTTTCTTCCCTCATCTGAGACCCTCTCTAGTTCACCAGGCATGATGGATCTGGATTTAAATTAAGATATACATTCTAAATGCAACAATTCTGATAATGTCAATCAGTCAACCTATTCCAGCCTTCATGATTTACTTTCCCCAAAGACACAGACAGATATCTAATATAGTATTTATTTTATATAAATATGGCATGAATCTTTGCTGCCAGGTGTGATGATATGGCTTCAACCTGTGGGACCTACGTTGTAGAAGGAGAGAACCAGCTCCTCCAAGTTGTCCTCTGACCTCCACACATGTGCTATGGCACTTACACACACATACACACACACACACACACACACACACACACACACACACACACACCCATGAAATGTAACAAAAACTTTTAAAATAAATAACCAAAATTAATCCCACTTCCAACATGGTGGCACACACAATGTTAGGCCTGGACATTACATCAATTATGTTGGGCTCACACCCAAGAGAAGTGGTCCAACACCGACTGCTCCAGAAGTCATGGTACTCTTTCTTCTGACATGGAAACAAAGGAGGAAATGACAGAAAACAGCTGAGATACATACGTCATCATTGGTCTTCATACTGTTACGTGGTATTTCTAAGAACCAGGGAGCCATAGTTTTAAAGTACCACAGAGTCCTACCTAGATGACTATGGTTGCAGCAAAGCTCTTTCCAGGAAGGAGAAAGCATATTCTTCCTACAGAGCGCCGGTGCACACGGGGCTGCTCTTCACAAATCTTCCAGTGGCTCTCACTGGCAGCCGGGCACTGTGCCTGCCGCTCAGCCCTCACTGATGCTCACTCTTCAGCTTTGTTCTCTCTAGAATGAGCCTGGCTTCCAGCTTTGTGCTTGCCTCTTCCAGAATAGCTCGGTGCCCTCAGGGCTCCGTGTCTGGGAACACTTGATTCTTTCCCGAAGGTTCTCCTTTCTTCCGCTGTTGGCTCATCCCACTTCTCCTTCAGAAGTCAAGCTGAGCATAAATCCTCCATACTTAGAGATGCATTGAGCATTGTAGTGTAAAGAAGGGCAGAGTGCTCTATTCCTGTTGATACTAGCTGTGTGACTTTGGACAGATTCTTAACCCTTTAAGGCATGGTGTCCTCAAGTACAGAATGGAGAGCATGATAATTCCTGTGAGAGGTTAAAATCTATCTGCTACACCAATTATCACAAGAGAATTGACTGTCACTTTTACAGACTCACAGTAAAAAAAACATACAGAAGACCGCTGGCCAAAAGGAAATCACATTCACCACAGAGGAAGTGTAGAGAATCCTATGTCTCCGAAGTTCTCAGAGGTCCACAAGAACCCATCATCTATAGCATCTAAAAACACACAGATCAAAACACATGACAGACTGAAAAGGCATTTCAATTCTTCATTATTTGTTCATTGCAGCAAGAACTTACTGTGTACCCACTATGAGCTGAATGCTTCGTGGGACCCAGCAGTGAATACAAGTCACTGTCTTCATTCTCTAGTTTAGAAGGGAGGGAAGTGAGGCCTTGCACAAGCCCTTAGACCTCCATTCAAAGATGTGCATGGCTGTGCTGGGGAGGGAGTCGAAGCTGGAAGACAGGAAAGAGCATGCGCATACGGTGTGTTCTAGTTTGGGGTTCCTGGAAAGTTTCCAAAGGAGGAGTGAAGAAATGGAAGAACTTCCAGACAAGTGAGAACTGGGTGTCCATGGCAAAGCCCCTGGTAGATGAAGCTTGGCACCTTCCAGAAAGAAGGTGAGTCTCAGGGAGGGGAGAGGGTCCAAGTGAGAAGTCAGGGCCTTGGGAGCTCGTGGAGGACTGTCATGTCTTCATCTTGGGAGAATGAGGAACTTCTCAAGTTTTAGTCAAAGAAAAGACAAGACTAAACGTGCTCACCAGGTGATTGCTTTTGAAACCATGGAGAATGGTCTGGCAAACCTAGATACTGACATCCTAATTAATTATCACTCCCACTAATTCAAGCTGAAATGACTGATGTATAGACCAAGCTGATGCTAGCTGCTTGGGAGAAGTGAGAACCTGTGAGCTGTGGGTTCCCATAGAGTCAGGGGGTGACTGGGGCACAGCTGGGGGCACAGAATGAGGAAGACGAGGTCTCAGAGATGATGAGGTAGCTGGCATCAAACTGACAAGGTGGACCAGGCGAGCCTTAACTTGTAGTGATCACCCTGCCTCTACATCCCCAGTGCTGGGATGACAGGCATGCACCACTGCGTCTGGTTCCAATATGTCTTATAAAAAGCCATCAGGAGGGCTGAATACACAGTGTGCTCGCACTCCCTCTGCCTCTCCAGGTAAGATTAAAGTGAGATGGATTTACGACGCCAACAGCACTCATCTCTTCAAAGGAAACACAATTAGAAAGGATTTCCAACCAGACTTTCCATTTTATGCCGTTAATCTGAAAATTCAATTTCCCCGGCACGGCTCATTCTCAGTCTGTCCAGATATTACTGTAAACGAGATGTACTTACAGTGTCCAGCTGAGAAACTTTCCACACCCTGCTATAGCCAAAACTGTGGATTCATTTACTCTCAGACATGTTCCAGTTGCTCAAGTCCAAGAGCTTGGTTTGCAGTGAGCAGTGAGGACTGTTATTTTATGTTAGCTTAGGGCATCCTCTAATTGGCTGAGGAGTCTGCACTTGGCCCAGAGGCGTTGCTGATAAAGCAGATTCCTGCTCCAGGCCTTTGCTCAGGCAGGTCAGTTACTCCAGAGATCTTTCTGCTTCTTGCAAACTCCTATTCATTCCTCACAGCCCCCCAGAAACAACCCCCCTGATTCTAGGCAGACTTTCTCTTGTTCCTGTTCTTTGCCTTTGCCTGTTGTCAGTACCTCGTGAGGGCTTCACCCTGCTGCTGTAGAACTCTGCTCTGGAATGTGTCTTTAACACTAAAAGATGGGTTCTGGATGGATGGGAGTTCAGTTCATCTTCTGTACGTGTGTGTGTGTGTGTGTGTGTGTGTGTGTGTGTGTGTGTGTGTGTGTGTGTGTGTGTGTGTGTGTGTGTGTGTGTGTGTGTGTGTGTGTGTGTGTGTGTGTATACACATGCAGGTGTACGGGTGCACGTGTGTGCACGTGTGTATGAAGTCCAAAGGTTGATGTTGTATGTCTTCCTCAATCACTGCTTATCTTATTTCTTGATACAGAGTCTCTCACTGAACCTGGAAGCACACTGTTGAGTCAGCCCTCTGAGCCGGTCAGCAAGCCCAGGGATTCACCTGTCTCTACCTCCCAGCAGCGGAATTATAGATGCAGATCATTAGCCCAGCTTACTTTTATGTGGGTCCTGGGGATCAAATTCAGGTGTTGGTGCGTGTGTCGCAAACACTTTATTGAGAGAGACCTCTACCTAGTCCTTAATCCCTTTTCAAATCACTAATGCTAAAGATAAAACTTGATATATGAGGGACTTAACATTTAAGGGAAGACCAAGGTGGGCAGAGCTGCTATCTGAGTGAACTCAAGAGATCCCTGGTTCATAACCAGGTCTCTCATTTACAGAAACCATACCCAGTGTTCCAGCTCAGTGAGAACATGGATCCACAGCTAAGCACACAGGGGACCCTTCACTGACTGGAAAGATCAACCAGAAACAAAGATCTAGATTTCATACATTAAGTGACAGCGCTAGCACATGCTTGGAGAGAAAATTATTTATATATTCCTCCAATTGATTGGCATAAGTGCATCCAGCTTAGCCTGATAAGTCTCCCGATTTGTGTTCCATGAAGAGCACGTACATAGAGTGTCAATCTGTGTATCCAGAGGGCTCGGGTTCTACTTTGTGCTCTGCCGCTTAGCCCAGGTGTCTCTAGCATGGAGAAGTGGAATGCAGGTGGATATAGAGATGAAATAGCAGAGTGACTCCTACTCAGTCTTTATTCCTTTAAAAGGTTATACATTATAGGTAGTTTTAAGTGGACATATAAGTCCATTAAGATAAGAATCTTCATATATTATATATGTGAATCCCAAATCTTGGTCAGGGGAGATGAATGATCATAAATATTTCAATCACATGTGTATGTGTATTTGATATTGTTTTTTTTGAGACAGGGTCTAGCTATGTAGCCTACAGTGTCCTGGAACTGAAATCACGGTGTCCCTCCTGCGTCTGACTTCTGAATACTTGGATTATAGTCATGAGCTACCAAGCCTGGTGAACCCATTGCTTTAGAGACAAATGATCATTGAGTTTCAAAATATGCACACATTTCCTGGGAATCCCTTAGCATGAAAATTCTTATTCGGAATTTCTTGACTGACGCCTGAGGAACTTCGGCTCCAACTAACCCCATATGATGCCAGCTAGGGCTGAAGGGCCACAGCTCACACTGTGTAGCGGTGGTCCTGGGTCCCCATCTGAAACACAGCACACATGACACAGGAAGGGACCTGAGTGGCTGACTTCCCATTTCTCCTGTGGGTGGCAGATACTAGTGTCACCCCCAAGCACAAAAGGGAAGGTAGTTCAACCCATAAATTATGGCACAGAGACACAAAGGTTGGCTCTGCCACAGATCCCTATAAGGAAGGGTCTTGAGGGAAATCTGCTTAAACAGAAGGCTTTCCCTCTGGAGAATGTTAAGGCTGAAAGCATCATTTGTATATCACTATGCCGTGTTATATAAGGATCCTGTAGTCAGCAACTCCTTCCCAGGGCTAGCTCTAAATGTAAAACTTTCCCGCTGGGAAACATAGCTGGAGACTGAAGTCTTGACCACTCCTGGTCATGCAGCTCCTGTGGGGATCACACCAAGCTGGGAGTGCTGAGTCAGGACAGGCAGCTCTGGTTCAGTCACTCTGACTGGTGCTGGCTGCAGAAGTCACCAGATGAGACTCACATTGTGAGGGAGGGAAGACAGGTCCTCTTCATCCAATGTGAGAGGAGAAGCACCACACACACACACACACACACACACACACACACACACACACACACACACACACCCAACACCATTGACTAAATGAATCAACTCTCAATTCACGTTTGCGTACCCTATGACAGCTTTCCAAAGATTACTTTTGTTTTGTTTTATATGTACTTCTTAACTTTTGAGCCAGCTTGCATTTTGCAAAAGCAGTTGAAAAGGAGATTTGTTCTCGTGCATGTGTGTGCGTGTGCGTGTGCGTGTGCGTGTGCGTGTGTGTGTGTGTGTGTGTGTGTGTGTGTGTGTGTGTGTGTGTTTACATGTGTGGGGATGCATGTGCACTTGTGTGCGGGTATACATGGAGACCAGAGGACAAGATTGCTTGTTGCTCCTCAGATGCCATGTACCTTGGTTTTTAAGACAAGATTTCTCAGTGGTGTAGACCTTGCCAAATAGACGAAGTGGGTTACACAGAGATCCTCAGGGATGCCCCTGTCTCTGCTTTCCCACTGTGGAGACTGAATGAGCCACCACACCTGCTTTCTTAGGTGGGTTCTGGAGGATCAAACTCAGGTCTTTATGCTTGCAAGGCAAACACTTGAGCAACTGAGCTATCGCCCTAGACCTGAAAATGAGTTTTTAAATACTGTAGATGCCCTACTGTGGAACTGGATGTAGTGGAAAATAAAACAATATGGGAGTGAGTACCACCAAAGTTAGGTCCACAGCTCACAGAAGCTGAGACAAAGCAGAAGAGTGCCACCCTCCAATCATTCGGTGTCTGGGAGGATGACATTAAGATCGAAGAAGACCATCAATGATGGAAGTGGCTGAGGAACATAAAGTTTACTGGTTGAAATGAGTTTACTCTTATAAAAGTTAGTTGGTCAGTGCCCATATTCTTGCTTGGATCTACAGACGAGAGCTCCCACTTTGGAGGTGGATCTGGGCATGGGACGGCGGTTGGCAATCCTTGGCAATGCCCCCACAATGGTTCTGGTGGCCCCACTTCTTCTGGTTGGTTTTGCCATTGCTAGACCAACAGACTATGAGGTGAAAATAAAACATAAGATGCCTGTCTTGGGGCTGTGAGGACTACCAGTAAGGGAAAGGGAGGACTCGTGGGTCTTCCATAGGACACTCAACAGAGGTTCTATTTCATGGACTCTCAGCTCTGGATCCCCTCCTGTCCTGAAGGGAGCTGTTTCACTTTCTCTGCAGATCAGTCTTCTGTCTTTTCCAGCTGCTTATTCTTAGTTTGCTTCACAGCATGAACTTGGCAATCTCCCAGACAACTGCCAGCACTCCTTTACAGTTCTGCATACTTCCAGTCATCTCTGGTTGTGTTAGTTCTGGTGAAACTCCAACAGGCGCATACCTGAGGTCCCTGTCTCAAGTCATCTTCCTTCTAGAATGTTCTACATAGTGAAGTTGCAGTGATCCCTGTAGAGCCCACAAATGTCTAGGTTAGGGCTATTAGTTGACATTTAACTCTTGACCTTTTGAACATGGATCTGTAGCTGGCCCTACTCTCCTGGCTTTGGTTCTAGAAAATAGTTGTACTAGAGTGTTAAAGGAATCATGACAAGGAAAAAACATAGGCTAAGGATAGAAGGAAGCACTTTATCCTCAGCACATAGTATAAGGAGAAGATTCAAGGAGAACCAAGCTTAGGCTGTGTGGGCCAAAGATTGGCATCTATGAGCTGGGGGAGGCTCCAGCCTTCAGCAGGGTGTGGTTACACCTCTCTTCACTAGCACAGATTTCCCACAGAGCTTGGCATGTGGGGCACATTCAAGTTTTGCATTTTGAAACTTTCTACACTTTTGAACATTTTAAGCCCCCTGTTAGTAGGTTCTTCTGGTGCAAAACCCAGCACTTTGTACTTCTTTGATGACAATAGCCTCACGCTTGAGGTTCCTGTCTCAAGCTATCTTCCTTTAAGAATGTTCTGCATTCTGCAACTTCACTGGTCCCTGTAAAGCCATCTGCTGTCCAGCTCAGCAACATCCACCATCTGCCAATCAAAACCTCACTCCTGGGCTTTTGAACATGGATATAAGACCCCATCTGCTGGCTTTGGCACCAACCATTCCTCAGCCCTCTGCCTACACAAGCTGAGTGACTCACGGCTGTCCTGATGAGCTGGCCCTGTTGACTAACAATGCCTCTCACCCTTTCACCATGGTCTCTCTTCTGCAAAGTCCTCCTCCTTCCTGCCCACCCCCGATGTTTTCAGATTCTGTTTTGAGATACTGATATTTCTAGGCAGGTGCTTTCCTTAGTTGTGGTGATGTGTTCAATGCCTTCCCTCCATGTTTGATTGTGCTTTTATCTCCAAGAACCCTCAGCTCAGCATGTGGAATTGCTTGTTTCCATGACTATATAGAATAAGGTAATTAGCAACATGAGAGGTGAGAATGTACATGTGCCCAACACTGTGTTGACAGTGTAGATACTTCTAACTCCAAATTTCAGAATGACTGGTGAAACTCTGATAAAAATATGTAAATGGAGGCCCAGATAAATTTGAGTTGACCTGAGATCATGCCTTGACCATGGTCTGTTTGTCTCCAAAGCCAGCCCTACCTCCACCATAGCTCAGAGTTTCTCATTGAAGTGTCAACAACTGATACTATATGTGCCTGGGCCCAGAAAACAGCAGGGTTGTAGTGTATGTCGAGTGTGTGCACGAATGAATAAAAGAAAAGGGAACTTGACTTGTCAGTTGTGGAGAAGTAGCTCAGAGTCTCGTAATGAATGCGTCTACATATCAACTACAGTTAGGAGCTGAGTCAAGGGAATGACTGATATCTGTTTCTGTACAATACGGACTCTTTGCTGATGGAAGATGTCAGCATTCCCTGGAGGCTACTGTGTGAAGTCATCAACCTTTCCCTTGAACCTACTATTGTTCCATGTTTGTTGAACGGCCCCATGGTCATACAAGCCAGAAGCAGAAGTTCATCTTCATCTCCTCTCCTTACGGTCCATAGCCCTATAATCTTGTTTTACCTCCTGCATAATCTTGTTTCCATCCCTGATTCTCTGTTCTTTTGAGACTATTCTGGTACAGACCCCATGTGTCTTCTCTGCTAATTATTTTAGTATGTTGCCTGCTATTCCTCTGGCTTCAACTGATCCTCGTCATGGCATCCCCCTTTTATAGTTAATTTTTCTAAAATGCAAAAACAGTTTTTCAAGAATGAGAATCTCTGTGTGGATAAGAACCTGTAGCCTCCCATCCCATTCTACCCTGGTTCATCCTATTGTTCCTCATATCCTATTTTATGAACTCTCAACTTCTGAACCCATATTACAGATCTCTTTCATCTGGCCCCCTACCATTTTGGCCATATCTCTGGAGTTGCCTCTCGCAGTCCAAGTCACCCTATCTCTTTCAACCTGCTATGTCGCCTACTGTCTTCCCTGTATGAAATGAGAACCATTCTGATATCAGGTCCCTTCCAGCTGTCATCAGTGCTTGTTTCCCCTGGCTCCCAGTGCAGACTCAGTAAAGAGTTCTCTTTCCCATTCACCACCAGGGAGTGTGACATCACCACCATCACTCTTGTAGCCTAATGCTCTAGGGCTTTGTGCTCCTCCTTTTTGGATGACAGGGGACCCACCCTTCAAGGACATGGGTTAGGCTGAGTTCATCCTGTGCTCTCAGTAGCAGACCCTGGCATAGGATTGGTCTCCAAAACTGTTTTTATGACTCATGACTCTAGAAATGTGTCAACACATGAACCAGGAAATGGATTATTAGTTAGTTCATAAGATGAAACACAAATTACCATCAAAAGCATGACAAAGAACACATGAATGGTTCCTATGCCCTTATCACTGCATGCAAAGTTTTCTAAATTTCTGACTTTGAAATGTCCTGTGCTTGCACATTGCTATGTCTCTCTGAGAAATGAGTTTTCATGGTGCCAATATCCTCTGAATTAAGAAGCATGTATTTTTATCCATCTTGACTTGGACACTCTTGAAGGTGTCATTGGTGTTCTGAGAGAACGAGCACAGGAACATTTAGAGGCAGCTTCTCTCCCTAAGAATGTTGTACTTTCTTAGGGTGTGTTTGATCAGGGCTTTTGACTGAGGAAAGCATCAACCTTTATGTGCACACCAGCTCATCACTCACTTACTTTGCATGCTGAACCAAAAAGCACATCTACAGAAAATTAGCACCAAAAATACTGCTCCACTCATAGGCAACTGTTAAAATAGCCTTATCAATAACACTTTTAAGAAACCCAAGAGTTCAACTTGGGAATCATGTCAAGGTCAAGGGAGAAGGAGGGAAGGCCTGTGGGTCTGTTGGGTGGGTTTCTCTTAATGCTCCTCAATTCTTTCCACTATCCACCTAAGTATCACTTTTCATCTCCAGTATTTACTTCCTAATGTCAAGGGGGGTTTTGACTTCTTAGTCGTTAGAAATGGGACCTAGTTTTAAATGTGCTATTCTCACTCTAAAAACACTGTAAGAAGGTGGGAGGGTGGTAGAAATCTTATAATAATTTAGGACTGCAAATTATGATATGAATCTTTGAGCCTTGGTGGAACGTTTTACCCCTGCCTTAAACTCTGAACTATGGTGCTATTTTCTCATAAATTCCTTTCTTTCCCAGTTAGGCCTCACCTCCAAAACATTATTCATTTGTTTGCTCATTCATTCTGCAAGCATTTAACAGTTTTTTGGTCTTTCAAGTACTTAAAGATGAATGTGACAAGGTTCAAACACTCAAACATACACCATCAGGTAGAGGAGATGCCCTGTATGACATTGTTTTTATACCTAGCACAACAGACCCTTCATTCTAAATAGTTCCCATTTACTCATGGATGCTTATCCATTTCTATGATAAAATTCAACCCTGGTTCACGTGTCTTACTCATTTCAAAAGGTTGTGAACAAGGATAAGGATCTGGTCTTCACCTCTACATTGCCTATATCTGACACAGAGTTGGCTGTGTACGATTGAATGAATGTGATCAGTAAAAAAGAATGGGGGTTTCTAGGAGAAAGTCAGATTAGTTTCAACTCAAAGAGTCAAAGGAGTGCATGCAAATTTCTTACTGCAAAGAAGAAACAGGAGAAAGAGCTTTGCCACAAGGGAGGGATCACCCAGGCAAACATTTGGGTTGGTGAAGAATGTGCAGAGTGTTCTCCATTGGCTGGTAAGGGGGCTCATCAAACACCATCACAAGCCAATCAAATCAGAATCCCCTAGAGGGAGCATGTGGTTGGACCTGAGTCTTGCTCATTTTTTTTTAAAGCTCTTATTTGTTTCTAATGTGCATCCATGGTTGAGAATCACTGGGGTACCACAAGCAAAGGTAGAACAAGGCCAGGTTGTGGGCACGGCACACTACTAATGGCCTTTCTAAGGAGATGGAGGCCAGACTGGGGAGTTTGATCATTCAACAGGCAGAAAGAATGGTTTTCACAGCTGGGTGGACTGAGGGCCAGGAGAGTGCCCTTGGGAGATCATCTCTAGAATTCTGAACTTGGATAAACAGTGCAGGAGCCCAGGTAGACCCTCCCCTTGGTTTGCCATCAGGTAAAATTCACACAGAATATTATACATGAAGAGGTGATGGGTGACTGGAAGTAGGAAGGATTCTGGACTTGCTGATCTGATGGAGAAACCAGGAAGAAACACAGAGAAAGGGTACTGAGGGTGAGACAAGCCCAGTGATCAGCTGTACCAACAGGAAGGAGAGCTATCCAGAAAGGGATCAGAACAGAAGCCACCAGATGGTTAGAAAGTTTACCCAAATAGCTAACTAAGAAGGCTACTTGGTTGAGGGTTTGATGGAAGATAAAGAGGTCCTAATCCTCACAGAGGTAAGTGTTGGAGAGGAAGAGTCACCTGCTTCAAAGAATAAACCCACTGCGTGCACAGTGGTGTACAGCTTAGACACTGGCAAGATGTTTGCTCTCATGGGGTTTCTGTTCATGTGAAATGATGGGATCACGTTGAAGAGGGATGGGGATGGGACGTAGCTCAACTAGTAGAGTCCTAACCCAGCATAACAAAGCCCTGGCTTTCCTTCCTAGTGCCACAGAAACTGGGCTTGGTAGCGTGTCTCTGGTTCTGGGACATGAGTGGTGGAGGGAAGAAGTTCAGAGGTTCAACGTCATCCTTGACTACATAGCTAGTTTGAGGGCAGCCTAGGCTACTTGAGATCCTGCCCAGAAACAAACAAGAAGGACAACAACTCACACTCCAGGGTGTGAACACAGGTACTTTGGTGGAAGAGGGCCAAGGGAACCAGGACATTGGACAAACTTAGGCTGCCCCCTGAATCACAGGTAGGAGGCAACAAGTGTGAAGAAAGGCTTTGGCCAAGATCAGGGTCTTGTAATGGTCCCAAGTGTGAACTTGTGTTTTGTTTCACCTGTTATACTTCATAGATACTGAGGAGCCTGAAAATGCTGGCTGAGTATGGAAGAAATGAGTCACTCTGACTGGAGGCCCCAAAAGGTCACCACAGCAGGAGATTGCAAGCCCCACGTTAGAAACATAAACACTTGCAAGCCACAGAAGGTGGATTCTTAGGGTCATAGCTCACTTGTCAGCTTGTGCAATCTCTAAACTAACGGAACACACGGAGGAGCCCGCTGGCTCTGCTATCTGGCTAGAGAAGAGCTGTAATTTAGCATCGCTGGCTATCAATTAGCCCCGTTTTCCTCATCTGTAAAATGAGAGGTTTGGGTGAAATGACCTCAGGGTTCTCTTCCAGCCTGGTGAATGGTGAAGGTGAAAAGTCTGAGCGTCCACTGGCATCTTTAACGGTTGTTTCGAATGTTTAGCTATCCATATTCAAAAACGCAGTGCCAGATATATACCCTCAAAGCTCTGGGTTTTAGGAACCTACCTGATTTTAAAAGAAATTGCCCTCTGAAAATACACAATCTAAATTCTGCTGGGAGGAATCTCCAGGGGTCTGGAGAATTGTTCCTGGTAATTGGTAGACGATGGATTGGACATTGACACAGACCATCTAGAAAATGATTAAGAATGTTTTAAGTCCCTGGTACTTGCAAAGTGGCTGATTGCTTGATGAAAACTGAGAGCCAATAGGGCTTCTCTAGAGTTAGGATGCTATGGTAATGTGCCTCTTCCCCAGGGGCTCAGATGGACTCAGAGCAATATGCAGACCTCCTCCTCTATCCCTCTCAAATATTGGAAATAAGGGCTGGAGAGATGGCCTGGCAATTAAGAGCATTGGCTGCCCTTCTAGAGAACACAGGTTCAATTCCAATTATTAAACCCATGTGGTAGCTGATAATTGTGAGTGCTTTCATTTCAAGTGGATCCAACATCTCTTCTGGCCTCCATAGGCACTGCACACACATTCAGGCAAGAAACCTGTCTTAGGGTTTCTATTGCTGTGAAGAGACACCATGACCATGGCAATTCTTATAAAGGAAAACATTTAATTGGGTGGCTTACAGTTCAGAAGTTCAGTCCATTATTATCATGGTGGGACACAGCAGTGTGCAGGCAGACATGGTGTTGGAGAGGTAGCTGAGAGTGTGCAGGCAACAGGAAGTGGTCTGAGACACTGGGCCTGGCTTGAGCATATATGAGACCTCAAAGCCTACCTCCGTAGTGATACACTTCCTCCAACAAAGTCACATCTCCTAATAGTGACCCTCTGGGGGCCATTTCCTTTCAAACCATCACAAAAACCAAGCACATAGAATAAAATATCTTTATAAAAACTAAAATAGGAAATAAAAGCTAACCAGGCTCTCATGAGCTCTACATGTCTAGTCCCACAGTGTCCTGCATGGATAGCATACAGGCAGTATGCTCACTCCATTCAGTGAAAGCAAACCTTTCCCACTGCACTATATACAAAGGATGGAGCAGAAGGAAAGCCAGACTTGTCCAGAGTCACTACGCCAGCCCCTTCCCAGAAGGTCTCTCCATTTTTAGGATGACTCAGCCAGCAGGTGGCCTTCAGTTCCTGCTTCCAGGTTTCTGTCTTAGCTTCCCTTCATGGTGGATTATCTGTAAGCCAAATAGACCTATTGGCAAACATTGATCTGCACCTAACTCTGATGCAGAGCTAGGCCCTGCAAAGGATAGCAGGCCCTGTTGTAGCCAAGCACAAGATGTCATCAGTCCTCTAGGGACTTGTCGTCTCCTGAGAATGTAAAGGAATCTACCCCAAACACATACTCAGATGCAGACCAGTGACCAGTAGTCACAGATACATCACAGACATATTGATCTTGCTTGGCCTCGAGAAGATGAAGTTTGGGGAACGCAGACTTGGTCATGCTTTATGGGGTTGGAAAATCAGAGTCTGGGGAAATCGGAGTCTTGGGGAAGTGGATAATGAGGTGCTAATAGGAAAAGCAGAGACTGGCTTTCCCGGAAGGGGCATTGCAAGAAGATGGGGAAGAGCCCCTCAGCATCTGAGTAGGACCTCACAGGGAGAAGTGGGACCAACCGGTGTGAGGGTGAGTTCAAGGGCCAGCTTCCCCTCCCCCATACTCCCAGCTGCTTAGGCTACAATGGTAGGTGCCTTGGACGCTCAGGTTCAAGGGATGCGTCTAAGCTGTTGGTGGTTAGCCTCGTTCTGATTCCCAGGGTAGCAGAGGGGCTCCTGGAGAGCAGGAGGTACGTGGTGTTCTTTCTCCTCATTTCTAACAGCCTTGAGGTTTCTCTCCATCCCAGCGCGAGCAGAATGCAGCCAGTTTATAGTTTATGGGGGTTTCCTGCACACACATCTCTGTTTTCCACTGAGGTCTGTGCTTTTTCCTAGACCCACCCGGATTCCAGAGCACGGCTCACTTGCGTGCCAAGTTCAGACTTTTACTCTTTGTCACTCCTTTCTCCAACTAAAACACAGGCACGTTACCTTCCAAAGGCCTCTGTGTGTTCTTCGCAGACAAGAAAGAAGGCTCCCGAAGAATTAGAAGAACAATAGCTAACTCATTTTTTGCACAGAAAACAACAGCGCTTCCAGAAAGAAGCCAGCTAATCAGTTCTCTCCCATCTCAAGTCCTGTTTGTCGGTTTCGGTGGCGATGTGGCCATGATACCTTGTGTGTGTGTGTGTGTGACAAACTTGGGTGTCCTTCATCAGGCTCATCGTTATTATTATCATTTGAAACGGGGTCTCCCACTGTTTTAACATGGATTCTGAGGGTAAAACTTAGGTCTTCATGTTGCAAGGCATGCACTTTACCAAAAAGCCATGTTCCCCAGCCCTGTGATACCTTTTATAGGTTAATGTCCCCAGCCTTGTGATACCCTTTATAGGTTAAAGGACACGTCTTAAACATTTTGTAAGAGTAATAATTTAGGATTTCTTTGTGTAATTTTTTTTTTTTTTTTAAAAAGCAGTACTGTTTAATAAGGGAATTGGGTCCTAGGAGGGGAAGTTAGCAATTATTTTCCTGGTCATGTGAGGACATTTGCTCCCTATCAGTTCATATAACACAAGACTTACACCAACACTTTCAACTAACATCATCCCATGCGCCTCTCGTCCCCCCTGGGCTGGGCATTTCTCTGGCATTTTCCAGTAGGGAAAGTTAGATAGCTCACCCCGACGAAGCTGCCCTGTGGGTGGAGACCCCATCCAGGCCTTCTTTCTCCAACTCACACCTTCTCTCTGACATTAACCCAAGGAAGGCGCATGCACTCTGCTTGCTGGGAAAGGAAGAGGACGAGGGTAAAGGGAAGGGTGGGGCCCAGGTGCTGAGGGAAATCCATCCTCGTGGACCACTTCCACCATGTCTGAAACACCTGACTGGTGCCTGCAGTGCTGACACCTGGAATTCACATCAGGGATGATGCCTGGACTCCAAGGACCAGAAACCGCGTGGGGCCAGGCTGCCTGTCTCCTCGGAGTGACCCTCAGCAGTTCCTCCTCCACACCCTAGGGGGCTGCCTCTCTCCCATCTCTCCATCTCTCTCTATCTCTCCACCTCTCTCTCTATCTCTCCACCTCTCTCCCATCTCTCCACCTCTCTCTCTATCTCTCCACCTCTCTCATCTCTCCACCTCTCTCTCTATCTCTCCACCTCTCTCCCATCTCTCCACCTCTCTCCCATCTCTCCACCTCTCTCCCATCTCTCCACCTCTATCTCTCCACCTCTCTCATCTCTCCATCTCTCTCTATCTCTCCACCTCTCTCTCATCTCTCCACCTCTCTCTCTATCTCTCCACCTCTCTCATCTCTCCACCTCTCTCTCTATCTCTCCACCTCTCTCTCATCTCTCCACCTCTCTCCCATCTCTCCACCTCTCTCTCTATCTCTCCACCTCTCTCTCTATCTCTCCACCTCTCTCTCTATCTCTCCACCTCTCTCCCATCTCTCCACCTCTCTCTCTATCTCTCCACCTCTCTCTCTATCTCTCCACCTCTCTATCTCTCCACCTCTCTATCTCTCCACCTCTCTCTCTATCTCTCCACCTCTCTCCCATCTCTCCACCTCTCTCTCTATCTCTCCACCTCTCTCCCATCTCTTCACCTCTCTCTCTATCTCTCCACCTCTCTATCTCTCCACCTCTCTATCTCTCCACCTCTCTCTCTATCTCTCCACCTCTCTCCCATCTCTCCACCTCTCTCTCTATCTCTCCACCTCTCTCCCATCTCTCTACCTCTCTCTCTATCGCTCCACCTCTCTCTCTATCTCTCCACCTCTCTATCTCTCCACCTCTCTCTCTATCTCTCCACCTCTCGCCCATCTCTCCACCTCTCTCCCATCTCTCCACCTCTCTCTCATCTCTCCACCTCTCTCCCATCTCTCCACCTCTCTAATCTCATCTCTTCAAAATTCTAGACACTCTTATCATGCCTTTGCAGTCTCTGTCCTGTCACACAAACGTCCAAAGTGTGCGCTGCTCCTTTGATTAGTTTCTGTCCTTCCCTCCTCCCTTTCTTTCTTGCTTCCCTTCCTTCAGGTGCCCATCAGCATGTGGCCCAGACACACCTTGAACCTACAGACCTGTCTCTGTCTCCCAAGAGCTGGGGAAGGTTCTGGACCACACCTGGATCTCATTCCACTCTTTCTAAAACAAACAAGCTGTGATGACTTTTTCAAGCGACGGATGGACTACCACAACTTCTCCTGTGGTTCTGCGTCATCACAACACAGTTCCGAAAACCCCGAAGACAGACCCGGAAACAGGGACTGGGAGCGGTAAGAAGGCCCAGGGCCCACGGGAAACTGGCGTGGCTTTCTTGTTCGCGCTGTCTTGGCATTACTGACTTTCAGGTCCTGTCTGTGTTCCAAGGTCTCAGATCTTATGAAAGAATTGACATGAAAGGCCTTGCTTTGATCTCGGCAGTAATTAGCAAATTTGGACCCGGCAGTACCTTTCCTCGTCTTTTTTGTTTTGTTTTTAGTTTATTGGAAACGCGTTCAAGAACGGGCTTGTAGTTTGTTCGATGTCTTGGAAAACTGAAGCACATCCCTGGCAAAAGCCAGGTACTCACTCACTTCTCCCGGGCGGCGCCTTTCCCAAGTCAAATGCCCCTCCTGGAGTCTGCAGCTAAGACTTACTCTCTGTCCCCTGCCTGCCTGACCCTCTGTCCGATGCTCCCCTGACCCTCTGTCTGATGCTCCCCTGACCCTCTATCCCTGCTCCCCTGACCCTCAGTCCAATGCTCCCCTGACCCTCTGTCCCTGCTCCCCTGACCCTCAGTCCAATGCTCCCCTGACCCTCCATCCCTGCTCCCCTGACCCTCTGTCCGATGCTCCCCTGACCCTCTGTCCGATGCTCCCCTGACCCTCCGTCCCTGCTCCCCTGACCCTCTGTCCGATGCTCCCCTGACCCTCAGTCCCTGCTCCCCTGACCCTCTGTCCCTGCTCCCCTGACCCTCTGTCCCTGCTCCCCTGACCCTCCATCCCTGCTCCCCTGACCTCTGTCCGATGCTCCCCTGACCTCTATGGGGCTGATGATAAGGTTCCCTGTTCAGGTTGGAGACGCTCAGCCTGGTGTCCAGTCTTCTGTGCATGGTAAGTCTGTCAGGCACGCTAACTGTAGCATCTCTTTCCTGCCCCTTCCCCACAACAAACCCAAACCTTGGGCACATGGCAGCCACCCTGCACTGCCTGGCTAGCCTTATTTCATTCCCATTGCTCTCTGGCCTCTGATGGTGCCTTCCTACCTTCACTTTTGCAGTCCATTCTGTTCTTTGTGGCTTGTCTCAAATTCCCTAATACCTTCCCCATAATCTCTCCCCCTTGACTTTCGCCAGCCCCCTGCAAAGGTCCCTCATTCAGTTCTCACATTCTGCCGGGCACCACAGCTGTTCCCAGGCCTGAGTGTCTGTACTTCTCCCATCTCCCTCCCACCCACATCTGCCCTCAGTAACAGCCAGGATTTCTCTAATTAGTTCAAGACCTAAGTTGTGGGGACAGCTAGAGAGCTTGGTGGGTATTGCACTTGGCACCAAGCTTGACAATCTGAGTTTGATCCCAAGAAGACATATGGTAGAGGAGAGACCTGACTCCTACAAGCTGTCCTTCAACCTCAATATGAACACAGGGGTACACATGTATAGGAACACACACCCCAAATAAACGCAATTTTAAAATATTAATTGAAAGGGCTAAATCTTATCATCTGGCTACATAAAAAAGATTGCTTAACTTCCAATAGAGAAAGCTCTCAGCAAGAACCCGCTGGGGAAAGGTAACTGAAGGTCAGAGCCTAAGTAGTCGAGATACAAAGGGAAGTTGATTTCAATCTCATTTAGCAAACATTTCTACCAACCATAGGAGTTACAGATACTGAAAAGTAAACAAATGGCTGCATGGAAAGTATAGTTTAAGAAACCTCCCCAGGGGGCTGGAGAGATGGCTCAGCGGTTAGGAGCACTGGCTGTTCTTCCAGAGGTCCTGAGTTCAATTCCCAGCAACCACATGGTGGCTCACAACCATCTGTAATGAGATCTGGTGCCCTCTTCTGGCCTGCAGGGATATGTGCAGACAGAACACTGTATACATAATAAATAAATCTTTAAAAAAAAAAAAAAAAAAAAAAAAAAGAAACCTCCCCAGGATATTGGACTAGACAAGTTAATATCCATAATTACAAGAATTCGTGTTTAAATATGCATACTCTCACGAAGGCTTAGAGAGGCCGGGCCTCTCCGAGCTGGAACAAGACGCATTTGATTGTACCCACAGTACAGCTCTTCAGACTTTGGGTCTGAAAGAGTATTTCATGCTCTCAATGGGAAAACCTAGAAAATTCTTTTTGACTTAAAACCTGAAAACCTCTGAGAATCAAATACCTTTAATGCCGTGTACCCAGCACAGCCCTTATCAAACAGAGCATCTGAGGGAGGCTAACACATGCAAGTTCAGCAGGCTCCTGAGTGTGCCTTGCTGTGGATCGAATCACTCTTCCACACCCCAGGCTGCACCTTGCTCCTCTTGGCTCCCTGAGGTCAGATGTGCAGCCCTCAGTTCCATGCTGTGCCTTGCTGGCTCTGAGCTCGTTTCTGCTCTTCCTCAAGTCTCTCCAGGTTCTTCTTCCCAAAACGCTCTGAGTGTTTCCCAGTTCCCCTTTCTGGGTGTGGAGCACCCTGCATTGTAGGCACACGATGTTGGTGCCCTCTCACTTATGAAAAACACCTTCCTCCCGCGTCCCCGACCAGTCCAGTTCCAGCAGCTAGGCCATTGTACTGCACTGTTCACCAAGGGAGATCAAGTCTCACTTACTAGTTTTCAGAAATGTATTTCAAAACATTTCAGTGGAGAGGTCTGTGCTGGGACAGATGTGGAAGGCCAGCAAAGAGGAAAAGACATGAGAAATTCTACCTTCCTGTGGGTGCACACGCAGACGCAATCAGCTCGGCTTGAGGGGTTCCCCCATGAAAGGTGGGCAGCACAGAGTAGGGGCTGTAAAATCTCCACTGCCAAAGGGGCTTTAGGACTGCAGGGAGGAGTAACTAGGCTATTATAATGTCAATGGAATACCTATATCCAGGAATGGGAGGAAATTCTGGAAGGTGCTAGGCCCAGTCTTGTAAGCCAGAGATGACGTCCTCATGCTGAGGCTAGATCTGAGTGTAAACCAGTGGGGAAAGTTTACAACATCAGTGTCAGCAACTGAACAATACATAGAGGAATGTAAAGAAGTGGGTAAAGTTAAAAACACGCACAGCAGAGAATGGAAAGCATCTTCAGAAGGGTTATAAAATAGTGAACGCAAAACCAATTCTTCATGGGGCCTGCAAGATGGCTCAGGTAAGACCTAAAGCCTGAAGACCTAAGTTTGATCCCCAGAGACCACATGAAAGAATAGACCAGGCCGGGCAGTGGTGGCACACACCTTTAATCCCAGCACTCAGGAGGCAGAGCCAGGCAGATCTCTGTAAGAGCCAGCCTGGTCTACAAAGCAAGATCCAGGACAGGCACCAAAACTACACAGAGAAACCCTGTCTCGAAACAAACAAACAAACAAACAAAACCAAAACCAAAAAGAAAAAAGAATAGACCATCTCCTGCAAGTTGACCTTTGACCTTCACACACATCACATGGTACACACACGTGTGTGTGCACACATGCATGCATGTATACATGCACACATTCATACCCAAAAGAAAGAAGGAAGGAAGGAAAAGGAAGAGCCACCAAAACAAAACAGAAAACTAGCTCTAGCGAATACCCAGTGTATTCCCGGATTCAAACACAAAGCATGTTTAAAAGCTTTGTTTAATTTCAAAGTTACTAACAAGATTCTGCCACTGTGGATGTTAGTGCATTTAGCTGTGACTTGTAGAAAATGTCTGTGTAAGAGATTCAATCAGACAGCTTCTTTGAAACTTTGGAACCAAGTGGCTAAAGAGAAATGAATGACATTTGGCTTTGAGACAAAGGTAGAATACGTTTTCTAGGGCTGACTGAGCAGGTCCCCTCTGTACCCTGGTGCACATCACTTGCAGTCACCGGCAGGGACAACGTAGGCCGCTATGACACAACCTACTGTGAGGTCATTACACAATGTTCTCAGAGGGATCACATGACTCCTTGACATTCCACACTAATCACTGTCCCCCTAATCTCCAGTGAAGCCATATGAAAATGAGTCAGAAGAGTAAACAGTCGCGGGTGAGGTGAGTTTTCTGTCTAGTGCAGGTGCACAGCAGGGTGTCCCCCATTAAAGGCTGCTCTGCTGTGGAGCTTGGAGGTTTAATGTGTTAATGCCTGGGACCTGCAGGCTTGGAAGGGCTTGGAAGAGCAAGACTCTCTTGTTTCCTGTAGAGTTGGGGTGGCATGGGACCCTCCTTGGACTCTGCACACCAGTGTAACAGACCAGGAAGCTCCTTATGTGATAGTAGACGAAACAGGACTAGTATCTAAGAGTGTTCTCAATATCCCAGGGGAGTGAAACTTCAGTGCGTAGGGCCAGAAGCTGGGTTCCTGAGTGTCTGTTGGTCGGAGGGTCACAGCACTGTTTGGGCTGGAATCATTTAGTACCACACATATGCAATAGGAGAACTTAAAAATCAGCAGAGAGGACTTGGCTCTTCACAGGTAACCTCGATACTTTATTTATTGATTATTTTTGAGACAAGTCCTGTGTTTCCCAGGCTGGCCTTGAACTCACTGTGTTGCTGAAGATGACCTTGAATTCCTGATTTTCCTGTCTCTGCTTCCTGAAAGGTGGGATTACAGGCTTAGGCTACCACACACAGTTTGTGTGGGGCTGGGGATACATCTCAAGGATTTGTGTTTGCTAGACAAGCACTCTATCAACTGATATCAGCTACAGTTAGCCTTTAGGACAGACCTCTTAGAATACAGAAACTGGAGGGGCAGCTCAGTGGTTAAAAGCACTTGCAGAGAACCAGAGTTAAGTTCTAGCCCCTACATCAGCTATCTGAACCTCTACCTCCAAGGGATCTGATGCCATTTTCTGGCCTCTGAGTACACGTAAGTATAAAATAAAAATAAAATCTTTTTAAAATTCAGATTTGAAGTGTATTGAACAAGTTATTGAAAACAACGTGTAGCTGTGTTGACATGTCTGGCATCAGAATAGACCAGACCTGCACAATTTTAGTTTTGTTACTAATGTGCTAGCTAAAAGCCCCCACAGTGTGTCACCTGCATCTCTACGCATGTGTGTGGTGCAGCCTGCTAGTCATTTATAAATTCTTTCCACAGACTTCATGAAATGCAAAGAACCCAGGAGGACCCTTACGTAGTATTCCAGCAAGTCTGACACTACATAACAGCCAGGTGTGTCCAGACTCTTATGTTCCTAACTCCCAACAGGTCTGTGGAAATGATGGCCAGGTGGGTTCAGCAGATGTGAACTTGGGTTTTTGGTTTTTTTTAAGTACAGGAATATATAGAAAAGGTAAATGAAGACAGCAAGGCATGGACCTCGACCTTGTGTTTTTTAGTGAAGGGGATAAGGACAGAGCAGATATGGACCAACAAATACCAGCGAGCACAAACAGCAATGAGAAAGAGCATTGTTGGTCGGCATGAGCTTAGCAAGCATTCGTCCCAAGAAATGACAGTCAACTATATAAGAAATCAGAAACAGCACCCCTTCACAGAAACCAGGGAGGGGAAGGAGGGCCCTAGCCCGACACACAGGCCTTCACTGAGGCAGCTGCTCAGAGTTCCTTGGAAAAGACATACCTTGTTGATGAATCTGGCTTCATTCTGGGTTCTAGGCTCATGACCCGAAAACTGTTCTTTATGTCGTAAGTCAGGGCTTTCTGGGTAGAAACTGTACATCATGGACTCGATGCATGTACTCTACAGTAAGAGGAGTGAATACACTGATTGCATCTTACCCTGAGGGCTAAATGTGAGCAAGAGGGCCAGCCATCATATGGAAATCTGTCCGTGGTCATTTGTCAGTGACATAAGAAGCATTCCAGACATCATGAGATTGAATTTTCATATCTCACTGGTGAGTAGATATGTAGAGGCGCAGGTCCATACTTCTGCCTGTTTCCCAGAGTTCCTCATCAGGCAGCTAGTGACTACCATTTGCATACACTCTTCTGTCCCTTCACCCAGGAATCACACTGAGGCTTCATGACCTAAGACCCAGAGTGGACTTATCATGAGTTGATGGGACTCTGGCTGTGTGGTTCCTTACATGCACAAAGCCTCTTCAAAACCTCCTTCTGGTTTTACAGTCATGGTTTTGAGTTTATGCTCTTTAAAGGAAGCCCTGTATTGTATCCTCTTTGAGCGCTGTGAAGTCTTGACCAGCCCCTGCTTGGAGCAGTGGGGACAAAATGCACAAGCATTCTGTAACAGTCAGCCTGACACCAAGACGGCTCTGACTGAAAGAGGATGAACTCAAGCCAGACCTCCAAGGTCCTCTGAACATTCCTCGCTGGCCTGCTCCTTCTCTGTGTCACATTCACCCACCTTGAACTTCAGTGGATCCGTATGGTTGAGCACCACAGAGCCACGGTAGACTTGAGATACTATTTGCCCTGACAGACCCCTGACTCCTGGGCAAAGCGGAAGCATCCAGGGCTGTCACTGAGATTTTTGAGCATCCTAGTGTCAAAGGTGGCTCTGCTGGTGTGGGTGATGGCAGCCCAGGGTGTGCGAACTGTGGGGTCATAGGTTGAGCATCCAATAAGGCCCAGATCATTCTGCCCCTAATTCTCCCCATGGTTTTCTCTCTCTGTCCTCAGCTGGGATGGGGCACACACATGCATTTCTATTGAACTGTTTCTTACTGGGCACAGACCAGCTCCTGGCACCTGTGTGTCATGTTTAGTGCCCCAAATCAGAACCCTGTTTTCTTCTTGTGTGTCTTCTGAGGGAAGCATGACCAGGCAACCTTGATTCATTGTCACAGTGTGACTGAAATAGCTGGGATTTGTGGGGCAGAGCATCGGGTAGAGAAGCACACAGGGCTCTGGGCTTGGGTTTTCGTTAACCCTTGGTTCGCTGAAGCCTTCCACTTTCAGAGGGAATGCAAGTCGCTGCATTTCTCTGGCCCACTTGTTAAAGAAAGGCACAGATGTGTGTGATTCGACGTCCTGGGGATGTGTGTAACCCTCTGCAAGGGTCTTAGCTGCATTGTAAGAGGACACTCACCTGGAGTTGTCTTAATGAATCCAGAGAACACATTGGCGCAATTGCCTTTTCAAGTTCAACTCTCTCCTGACTTTTCCTCCGTGCAGGAGGCAGAACCCAGGGCTTTGTGCCTGCTAAGCACATGCTTTACCACCAAGCTCTGCCCTCATCTGTGTTCCCAACAAAGCACCATTTAGTCAATAACACTTCTGCCCAGGAGTCCTTTCCTTACACACGGTAACTGTTTTCTGCTGCTCTCAGTGTGCCCTTTGAAAGTAAGGAACAGGCTGATTCCTTCCGTTCCCCTAAGAGTGAGGACTCTAGGAATCTGCTTTCCTGGGGTTGCTTGGCTTTGAACTTCTGATTACAAAGCTCTCTCTTACCTACTGGCACCAGGAAGCTACCTGAGCAGCAGCAAGGAGCTGGGAGTGTTGGGTCACATCTGCCTCTTTGCAGGGCACCGTGCCCTTGAGAAGCACGAGGCCGGGCCTGTCTGCGCCTCGCCCTGTGCTCTCTCTGCCACCCCCTCCTTCCAGGAAAACAGAGGTAGTAGCTCTGAGGAGAGAAATGTGAAGGGCAGAGTGGCGGGGAGAGCAGGCGATGACCTCCTTCTGCGTTGCTTCTTTAAGAGCCTTTGACCACCGGTGTAAACACCAGTATTAATCCTTACAGGAACCTCCTGAGTACTTTTGCAGTCGAGAAAGTAACTGTTTTCACTGGAGAGGATGTAAACCAGGCCCTTGCATGTTGCACAGAGGAGTGAAAACTGTGGCTTCTGTAAGAAAACCAGAAGGCAACCCCCAGAGGCATCTACAGCCTCCTACAGATGCTCCCGGGGCTAGCACTGGCGTTCGCTCTGACCACTTGCCCTCACCGCTACTGCTGTGTTCGTCCTGGGACTGTATACACATTCATTCCAGCCTCACTCTAAAGGGGCACATTCAAGGGACGCACGGGCTCAGCGGGTGGGCTCACAGCCTAGGAAAGGCCGTGTCTGATATTGATTGTGTAAAGCAGAGAAAGGCTCCTCTGTGTTGCCTAAAGCCACATGGGTGGGCTTTCTGGTCCTCAGCACTTTTTGTCATTCGGGTAAATATAATAAAACATACACACGGACACACATGCACACATACATACACACATATCCACATGTGCACATACAAGAACACACATATATGCATCCACACACAAACACACATAGATACATTACACGCAACATACCTACAACAAGCACAGAAGCCTTTAGAGATTTCTTCCTTGAAGAGAGGGAGGAGGCATGCCCTCAGCCCTGAGGAAAGAAGCCAGAAAAAAAACCTGTTTTTGTTAGCTCTGAGCCTGCTGGCATGAGATGACTGTGGACTCACTCTTCTGCCCCCCGAAATGTGAGCTGTCCACACTGGTTACAAGTGTGAGGTAGGAAATTGGGGGAATGGCACTTTGTGTAAAGTGGCCACGGATGTTGGCGGGAGGAAGGAGCGGTAGGAGAGAAGGCTTCTTAGAAATGCATTTTCCAGAAGCCAGCGGAATCACACGCTTTAGCTACATCTGTTTCCCTAAGACCCTCACAGTACTCACGTGTGTAACCCAGGAGAAGGCTTCGATCTGTTACTGACTCATGTTTCTGAGGCTAGGACTCCAGGCGATCCGGCTAAAGTTTGTCAGTCTCCAGCCTTGTGTGGAAGCCCCACACGTGACCTCTGGGTCACGGTCCATGATCATTTATTCTACTTCAGGAGGGGGGAGCTGCGGGGAAATCAAGCCCCAGGAAGGTTTGGAAAGAGCATTGCCCTGGGACCCACGTGTGAGGTGAGTCTGTAATTAATTCTTCATCTTAAGTTACCCCCATGTGCTGTGTTCACACGTGGATGGCATTTAAACGCACATTCCAGTTTTATGTGACACTTTCCTTTGATTTTTTTTTTTTAAAGCACAGTTGTAAATTGGAGAGAATTTGTCACCCAGGGCTGTTACTGATGGTGACCTGTTTGCCTAAACCTCCAGGAGAAAGGGCAGAGCAGAGAAGGGTCTGAAGTAACAGAGGCTGCTCTGTGAGTGTGACCCTGTGATCTGGGATTGCCAAAAAGGAACTTGGAAGCTCATTAATAACCTTGACAATAAGCTGGGGTTTGGGGTGGAGGGGTGTACACATTCAGATAAAAAGAAGGGAAGCTGAACATTTGGATTGTGCGGGGCAAGGTTTGGACTGCAGTTTTCCAAACTTAATTTCTGCATTTCCTGTGAGTTTTCTAAACCTGTGACTTCAAGCATCCGTGGGGTCATGAAATGTCTAAGAAACAAATTCTTACTTCCTTCAGGCGACTGAACGCGGAAGTGTAGACAAAAGCAGGCTTTGCAGGGGCCGGTGGGAGACTTCACCCGGCAAAGCGCTCATTAGCTGAGAACAGTCTGAATCCGCGTGAAATTGTACGTCCATGAGGGAGAGAAGCTTTCTCCATGGGCCGTGAACAGAGTGGTTCCTCTCATCAGACCCCTTCCACTCCTGGACCTACCACAGGAACTAACAGAGCCCTTTCTCTTTCTGAGAGGGGGGGGGTGTGACAGACTTAAATGTGTGCTTGAGGACTTGTCTTACTTCTACCTGAACTGACTTCTCCAGTGACAGAAGAAAGTGACAGCCAGGGGACTTAAAAAGAACTATGTGGTCACTGAAAATCAGAAACACGCTCGCTCGCTCGCTCTGACACAGCGCAGGAAAACGTTCCTAGGAGCACTCAGTAATTCTCGCACTCTAGACCCCTTACACCCTCGGCATGCTGGGCAGCAGCTGCGTGTTTTATTTTACTTTATTTCCTGCAGACATGGATAAGGCACTCTCCCCCAACTTTGCCCCATCATTAAGGAAAAACCCTTTTCCCGCATGTAAACAGCACTTGTAAATTTCCCCAGATAAGCTTGGCCGGCTTGAACGACTTAAGAAAGTTTTAAAAGAATGACAACGTTTTCATTACCTTTAGAAGTCAAGTTTTTCAGAAACATCTCCAGAAAGCTGAGTGCCCCCACGTTGACATAGACGCCGGCCTCTTACCTGCAGAGAGTGCCCAGTGCAGGCTCCTGGGTGGATGGGAATTTATGACCAGGCAAGGAAATGATCAGTCCATGCAGGGTGCCTTGGAAAGATAGGTGCTGAAGGTTTTTCAAAGTGAAGAAACACTCTCGCTGTTCGCTGTCAGTCAAAAACAAGTTGGTACAAGTTTCTGTAGGAATTACCTGAGGGAAATGAAGAGAGAAAGAAAGAGATTGGAAGAGGCTGAGTGGGGAAGGAGGGACAGAGAAGGAGGGAGGGAAGACAGGAGAAGGGGGGAGAGAAGGGGGAGAGAGAAGAGAGAGAGAGAGAGAGAGAGAGAGAGAGAGAGAGAGAGAGAGAGAGAGAGAGAGAGGGAATCTGAGAAAGGAGCCCATGACGTCAGCGTGACTTAAGGTCTTAAGGAAATGTACAGACCAGCCCAGGGCGGCTGGGAATGGCACCGACTCCCCGGGCTCTCCAGGCACCTGTGTGTAAGAGAAACTGAAGTCCTTACTAAAGAACACCAGTTCATTTCTGGAGAAACTTTGTCCCCTCTTATCAAAGCCCTTTTTGAAGGTCTCTTTGCCTAAGTAAACCATAAACAAACAGATTATCTTTCTTAAGGAGCCTGCCTGAATCTCCTGTCTCCCTCCTCCCTCTTCCCTCTCCCCACCCCAAATGAATACTAATCAGCACCCTGGCTCCAGGGAAAGCAGGGGACAGTAAACACACTCAGAGCATATCTACCCCAGATTATGCCCAAGGAGAATGTCACCATGGGGAGGGAACTGCTGCTTGTAGTCCTGCCCTCTGTGGCCACAGTGATTTTTTTCCTTTGGACTGATTTTGTTTTCCTGTCAAGTAGTTAGAAAGGTAAGAGTAAAGCTGGGTCCTTCAGGACAAGATGGTGGGAGCTGGGCTGTGGTTAGGGTTAGGGTTAGGGTTTTAGCATTCCTGCTCAGTCTTGTTTATTATTATTATTATTATTATTATTATTATTATTATTATTATTATTAAGAAATAGTCAGTTATACTGGGAGCAGCCCCTGAAGGGAGAGCTCTGGGATGTGAAAACAGAGTGAGTGTACTCTAGAACCCATCTGTGGGTCTGTGTCCTTCCTACACTTCCCCTAAGTCCAGGGAGGGAAGTCCACAGCCTCGGTACCCTTCTGCCGCCTTATAGCCGTGTATCTAGGGATCCTGGAGTGTCCATAGAGAGGGATGAGCTTCCCATGGAGCTTCCTGAGTAGAGATGCCTTTTGCTGGTCCAAAGGAAGTCCAAAAGAAGGAGCAAAGGCTCTTAGTCACAAAGAACATGATGCCATGCTTGCCCTGCCCCCATCCCCCTGCTTTACCAGGTGCCTACACCTCTGTGTTTGTTCAAGACCCATGTCATTACCATTGGTCGGGTCTAGGCCCACATGGCATGCGTCCCCAGGGTGATCGTACCTAATATAGCCCTATCCCAACTCTGGATCTCCATTTTCCTTGACATTTAATATGCCAGTTATCACCACTGGAAACTGCCCTGACTCCAGCATTTACTGTCTGTGTTCCATTTTCAAGCTCCTCACTTGTCTTGGATATTAGATGTGACTTTCCAGGAGCATCTAACACAGCGTAAGTCCATATAAGTATCCTTGCTCCTTGTATGATTTTACACATATTTACATGTTACTGGTATTATTATATGTATCAGGATATATAATCCATATGTATTTGCCAAGTAGATTGAAAGGCCATGACTGGAGGATATAGTTAACACAACACAGCTTCAGTTCTTCTGGGTTTGATGCGTATTTCCAGCATTGGCATCAATTATTTGAATATTCTTACCCAAAAGTATAAAACTCTTACAAAAATTTTACCTGTTCAGTGCTTAGACCAGGATAGCAGATGATTAGTTGTTGCTTATGGGGAAGAAAAGGAAAGCCAGAGCTGCTGATCTGCCCAAAGCCAGATCTACAGGGTGCAGAAGAACTCCCAAGACAGCCCTTTCCGCACCCTCAGCCTGTGTGTATTTCATTGCTCTACATTCTCCTTGTTTGTCTACTAGGGATATTCACATGCGTGTACAGAGGTTCCTTTGAGCAGCATATAATATACCCCATGCAGTTTTTAATAGTTGCAAGTTTGGTTTCTTGCAGGTTCATGTTTAGTAGAGCCAAACTTCATTTATATAAATGAATAAAATGATAATAATTTATAAAATAATAATAATGACAATGAAAGAAGAAGATTAGTCAAAAGTGGTACAAACACCTTTGAAAAGTTAAATTCTAAGACAATATTCTTCATTGTGGTGATGTTTATCTTTTCATTCTTTGTAATGGTAATGTATCAATAATTAGATCCTGTGGTTGCAGATCTGACAAGAACTCACCAAATAAAGTGAGGCATTAAAAATACACAACTGAGTGCTCACAGGGGAAGTAAGAAAATTCTAGAAGAACCCTCCACGAGACTTCAGTCACCGGAAACAGACACTGTTTTGCATGACTTAATAGCTGAGGGACCCGGCTAGGTATTTCTGGAAATTTTGGAGGCTGAAGGGAGTAGGAAAACATTTTAATCCTGGCAAAAAAATACGTTGTGTCACTCTGTCTCTTTCTTTATCCAGAGAATAAAATCTGTTCCCAATCCTGGGGTTAAGGTGCAGAGTTTTAAATGGCAGGGTCTGGGACTGGCTGCATGATAGAACACAACTGGTTGTTATCATCCAAGTGGGTTAAAGTGATTGATCTGGTAGCCTAAAACCCAAGAAGAGTGATTTGTCAATAATCTCCTTATCCATCCTCCCCTCCCTCCCTCCCTCCCTCCCCCCTCCCTCCCTCCCTCTCCCTTCCTTTCTTCTTTCCTTTCAGTTAAATGAAGGCAATAGATGTGTCTAATTTGCATAGAGTATAATCTAAAATCTGCATTTGTATCTGGCTTTTTCAAGAGCTCCAGCTCCCCAGAGTCATCCTGAAAAGGGCGGCATAAAGCTTCACTGCTTTCGATCCTCTTGACTTGGATCAAAGCATGAAGAGCCTTGAAGTGTGAGGAGAGGGACAAATACCTATTTACCTGTGAACAGCTTCTGGGAGTCAGGTTAGACATGGAGCAGGACTCTCTCTCTCTCTCTCTCTACACACACACACAACTAATTATTATACAGATGTTTATTCAAGGCATAAGCAAGGTTCTCTCTCTCTCTCTCTCTCTCTCTCTCACACACACACACACACACACACACACACACACACACACACACACACACAGGCTTTATTTACAGAACACGCTGTCTGGACTGATGGCAACCACTGGCCTCTTAGAGAAGGCTTGCTGAGGTCCCAGCACCATCCGCAGCAGGAAGGATTCCCCTCTGGAAAGAAGGAGCAAGGCAACGTCAGGGCTCATTCCAACTCTCCTTTAGCCAAATGGCATGAAATCAACAACAGGAAAGAGACTCCGTGGAAACATTGCCTCCAAGCTCTTCTCTGTGGGGTGATGGACAACCCTGGGCTTAGCACTGAAAATGCTAAGAAACCCCCTTAGTCCCAGGCAAACTCCCACCGTGAGTCACCAGGGTGACTTTGTTTTTTTTTTCTTTTCCTTTGTTCTTTTCAGTCAGGGTCTCACTATGTAGCCCTGGCCAGCCTTGAACTTACAGAGATACACCTAGATAACTGGAGTCAAAACTATACATGACTACACCCGGTCACCCTCTTTCTTTTTTGAAGTTACCTACTTAATATTAAAAATTAATTTGAAAATAAAAATTGTTATTCTAATAGTCTAATATGGTCACACTAAGTAGACAGTGGCCAGTTCTTAAAAAGTTAAGTTCATGACATGTGGGCCTCTGCTCAGAAACTGCTCACTCTTCAACCCCCTCCTGAGTTGTTTGGTGATTCTAGGTCCCTCTTGGTGACACAGTCGGTGTCAGTGAATGGCATAGGATCTGCTGGCCCGGCTGGGTGGTGGCCATGTTTCCTCTTGTCTCAATCAAGTTAGACTTTATTATTGTAGCTTCTGTTGGGGCAACCTTACAACTTATGTTCAATGTACAGTTTACTCACCTCAAACACATTTCAGCAATGGAACCGTTTCCTAGCAGTTCTCATAAAAATAGGTGAAAGACAAGTTTTCACTGTTGACACTGTGAGATGGTAAACAGCTGAGCATTGCCTGCAGGGTAGATTGACCAGGTCTGGCCCATTGCAACCATATCCACCCTTCCTGCCTTTGATATCCTAACCTGGGCATTCATCTGAAGATGTGCTTGAAGGCTGGCTGGCTTATGTTAATTCTTATATTCTGTCTTATTGTTATCTAACTGCATTGAATAGATGGGCAACTACCTAAGCCAGACAGTGAGATATCCTGGCATGTCTCCACCAGATGGCCTAGCAGAGAATGTTATGCACAGCAGGCTGGTTCTCAACCCAACACTCCAAGGACCATTTTTTTACATATTCCAATGGAACGTTGCAGACCTTGTGATGGTCGGGCTGGGTAACTTAAAAGACAACTGGAGAAGACGGGTGTAGATTGTTCTGCTCTTTCCCCAGGGGTCCTTACTTGTTGATAAGCCGGATGTTGTATTGGGGCACCTCTCTTTTGGGGTCGGTGAGAGCCATCATGAGGGGAAACACTTGGTTCTGTCTGCTGAGTGCAGTTACTGTCCTCTCTCCCCTCAATCATCACGCTGACCAAGACTCCTTCCTTTAGGTCTCACCAATTCTTATATGCCTTTTGATGACACTTCCACTCCTGAACACAGACAAGGCCTCTTTACTACTTTTTCAGAGTTAGTGCTTGGCTTCCGGCAGAGACTATGGGTTCATATTGAAATTTGGGGGCCATTATTTTATCTAACTATAGCACTTAGTGGTACAACTATGTTGCGAGCTTCACTGAAACACCCTAATGGATTCCCTGTAGTAACCCCAATTCTTCATAAGCACCCTGTGCCCACCCTGCACACAGGCAGGAAAGCTTAGACGCCCTCAAGCACACCTTCAGCATTATTATAAGCAGGAAAGGGAAAACACCTGTGCCTTTTGGGTTTTGATGTTGGAAATTTTCCCATTGCACAACTGTCACTTCTTGCCAAATATTCCAGTTATTGTGGAAAAACTGAGCAATGAAAATTGTCTAAACGATGTCAAATGACAGAGCTCAGCCAAGCTGTCATTAAGGTCTCCAAGAATGCGCTGAAGAAGAAATAGGAGTTGGAAAAGTTGCCTCTGACTCTAGATCCCTGGCTGCAAGCCCTACCCACTTCTTATCTTCTTTAGCTAAGTCACGGTGGGGACTGATGGGACATTATCTAGAAAGTCATGCCCACACAGCAAATGAAAAGGTGAGGCTGAACCTGGCTGTTTGCTCTGGGGCCAAATCCATGGTCACCTCACTGGACTCACTCCCATATGTCCATCTGAATGAAGAGCACATGGAGACACCCTGGAGATATGTTTTGACTGTCCTTTTCCTGTAGCTAGAGTTTTCCTGCCTGGCCCACAGTCAGGACAAATCTCTCTCACCTGCCAGTCCCACAGCCGCTCAGACCCAACCAAGTAAACACAGAGACTTGTATTGGTTACAAACTGTATGGCCATGGCAGGCTTCTTGCTAACTGTTCTTACAGCTTAAATTAATCCATTTCTATAAATCTATACCTTGCCACATGGCTCGTGGCTTACCGGCATCTTCATATGCTGTTTGTCATCATGGCGGCTGGCAGTGTCTCTCTGACTCAGCCTTCCACTTCCCAGCTTTATTCTCTTCCTTGTCCCGCCTACACTTCCTGCCTAGCCAATGGCCAATCAGTGTTTATTTATTGACTAATCAGCAACACATTTGCCATACAGAACATCCCACAGCATTTTCCTCTACAAGCCATGGTGGAAAATTAAAGCAGCTAAAAAGTTACAAATGAGCCAAGGTCAAGCTCCCAAAAACTGATCAGACTCCATTGATCTCAGCGTTTGGCACTCATACAGACTGAAAAGGGGAATCAGTGGATTTATTTAGCTTCTCCATTAAGAAAGAGATCACCTTGTGTTAATTCTCTCTTTCTCTCTCTCTCTCTCTCTCTCTCTCTCTCTCTCTCTCTCTCTCTCTCTCTCTCTCTCTCTGTCCACATGTGTTCCTATGTGTACAGGCACATGTGTGTGAGTGGTTGCCAGAAGTCAACTTTAGGTATCCTTTTTCAGACCATCCATTTTGATTTTTGAAATGGGGTCTCTCATTGAGATATTGGGCTCACGAGTTAGTCCAAACTCGCTGGCCAACAGGCCCCAGGGATCCACCTGTCTCTGCCTCCTGAGTGCTGGGATTACGAGTATGTGCTACCAGGCCCGGCTTTTTACTCGGATGCTGGGGGTTGAGACCAGGTCCTCACACTTGTATGACGAGCACTTTACCCACAGAGCCACCCACCCAGCCTCTTTGCCGTGTTCATTCCTGGTCACCCGCAGGGGGAAAGTTTCTGTCTCTGTCACTCGTGTCTTCCCACTGGCGTGGCTTTGCTGTTGCGGTCACCCTAACCCACAGTGGGAGTTCAGCGATGACTTTCCCTTCTTCAAATGACTTTCACTGAGGAACTTCCACTAATCTCTGATTGCCTCAGCTCAGCTGACTTCCTTTCTGAAATCTGTGTGTGTTTGGTAGGCAGTGGTATTTCCAAGGGTCTAGGGCTCTGATTTATGAATGAGTGAAGGATTCATAGTACTCCATGAAGAATGCACCCCAACTAGAGTACTTGGATTACCAATTTCACCTCATTTTAATGTCTTGGGCAAGCAGGACTTCTGAGTTGCTCAGTGGCTTGTCTTAGGAGTCAAGTCCCAACTGTAGTGCACAGAGCAGCGCTACAGTCCTCAGCGCTACGGTCCTCAGCGCTACGGTCCTCGCCCGGATCACGGACACACTAGTCCCTCTTGACAAGAAGTTGAGTAGACACGGGAGAGTGGAGGGGAATATAGCTTCCTCTTAGCCATTGGTCCAGAGTCTGGAGATGCTGCTTGTGAATTGTGGCCTGGGAAAAAGTTAACCCCTTATCCGAACTGCTTTTTGCACTAGTCAACTGAGTACAACAAATTCACCGCCAGGGTTCCTGCAGGATGCACATGGAGGAGAGCGTGGGGCTGACCCCACGCTGTGTGTCTTCTGTCAGGAGACAGGAAGAATCTATAGTGAAGGTGGCTGAAATCAAGTTACACTCCTTGCTTTTCATCTGCTCATCACCACAGCAAGTCCTTTGCTGTGTGTTTACCTGAGCTCATGCCTAGGAACCTCCCTGTGCAAATCTACAGGTTTTTCTTCGTTTGTGCACACCCCCGTCCCTTCAAGATCTGTGTGTTCGCCATTTGTACTCTGTGACTCTGAGCTACCTTAAAATACTCCCCAAAAATCTGCATTCTTTCAAAGAACTAGAGCTTCTCCAAGAAGAGTAGTGGGGAGCCCTGTGGATTCCTGTGTCTTACTCTGTTTCTTTTGGTGAGGGGAGGGTCAAATCATTTGCGTGGTTAAATAGGTTATATTACTCAAATAAATAGATTTCATTAACTTGTTCCTGGGAAACTGGATTTAATCAAGCTAATTTTCCTAGAGTGCCTTGTGCTGTGACAGTAATTTGTAGGGTTTATGCCACTTGGTTTATTTAGCATTATTTTCTGACTTTGATCATGTGCTTGTATTTCCAGAAATCAAGTGTGAGAATCTATCTCCTATCATAATTGTAGAATCTAAAATAATATTTGATGGTGCTTGGAACAGCCTTTCTGTGCATTTGCTGACAGAGTGCTTATGCGGTCCAACCTTGAGTTAGCCAACACATAGAAACAGTGTGCTGATCTGAGCAAGTGGGGTGTGTGTATATATAATGCTGTTTGCTGTTCTCTGTGTCCAAACTGCCATTTGAATTACAGAAATTCACATGGGTAGAGCCAGCATGGCCCACATTTATGAGTAATGACATTTGACAGTTCACTGAGTCCTAGAGATGGAATTTTTAGTTAAGAGAGTAGTCTGCGTCAGCAGAGCACTTTCGAGTGTTTGCTGGGTATTGAGTTTCTTCCTCAGAATTCAGGGAGCAGAGAGGGTGAAGGAGGCAGGAAGTGGGAAGTACTTTTCTCGGTTCTACGTGCTGGCCATGTGCCTGTGAGAGAACAAAGAGCTCAGGTGGAAGATGAACTGGAAATGATAAGAGGAGAGCCAACTTCCCATCATAAAGTGGACTTGACAAGTGGCCATGAAGAGTACAGGAGCACTCAGAGCTGCCTCTCCTGCCAGTGACTGTCTCTCATTAATCATCCATCAATGTCTCCATCTTTCCTTCTGTCTGTCTACTTGTATGTACTTATGTACCACTGTGACCGAATACCCAACAGAACCGATCTGAAGAAGAAAGACTTTTGGCTCATGGTTTTAGACAGGTCAATCCAAGTTGTTATCTCATGCACTTGAGCAGAACATTATGGCAAAGGGAATGTGTGCCCAGGAACCCCTTCAGCTCTCCATAGGCAGAAAGTAGAGAACGATACCATGAGGGGCCACGGACAAGAGATCTCCGAGGATCTATCCCTAGCCCCAGTGGCCTACTTCCTATAATTAGGTCCCATCTAAAGTTTCCAGAACCTTCTAAATGTGCCACTCGCAGGAGAATCAAGTCTTCAAAGCATGAATCTGTCAAGAATGTTTCCTATTCACATTATGACAGCATTCATGTAGACATCACATATCTTTCATTTTCTAGTTTCATCATCTGACTTGGCCTTGCTCTTAAAATTATAGCTAAGGATAGTGTCTGATGTGTAAACCTCCTATCAGAAGGGCTCTGTTCCAGTTGGGTCCCAAGAATGCATTTATGGTATTATAAAGAACAAACTTGAGATGTTAACTTTGTAGACTGAGGCTTATCCTCTCGTTCTGATTATCAGGTATTACACTCACAGCCTTGTCTCCCTTCCTTCCTGGACTTTTAATGTACTCCCTCCAGGTCATCTGTGGAAACCTTTAGTGCAGAGTAGGAAACCTAAGAGGAACCACAGCCCTCATACAAATGGCCAAGAGCTCCAAGGAAATCAAAGGCAGGCCCAGAATGATCTGCCTCACATTGTAGAAAGATGCCATTAATATCTATCATCGTATACTGACAGTGACCAGCAACAGGGATAGGGTGAAATTGGACTTCGGTCTCTGACTGCTTTACCCTTGTCCCCAAGCCTTTTCATGGTCTTGGGCCCCTTATGCCCTTCCCTGGCCTTTCTGCTGTCCTCAGACTCTGTGATGATGGTACCTATAGCAACCTCTTGTGGCCATGGAGGTCACTCTGCTTTTTCCTGTCAGCTCTGGGCCAGTTACCACCCTTTCAAGAGCATATTAGGCCAACAGTGCCCATGTGGTTATCTGTATCAGGATATGTCCCATTTCCTGAGCTAGCCATCTGGACTGCATCCAACCCACAATCCAATTACTTAGAATATCTTTTCTTAAGAAGAAAAAGATTATCATTGGTCCAGAGGACTTAGAGTTACCTATTCTATAAAATAAATACCTTAAAAGTCACAAGCCTGGGACCAGAGAGTTGGCTCAAAGGTTAAGAATGCTTGCTAAGCCATCATGAGGATCAGAATTTGGATACCAGTATCTGAGCCTGGCATCCTGCAGATGTCTGTAGTCCAGGTCCAAGGGTAGTGGATCTTGGGGGTTTGCTGGCTTCCAGACCAGCTGAGAAAAATAATGAAATGTCAGTTCCAGGGCCAGAAGAACCCCTGTCTGAACTGAATTGTCACAGAGTAGTAGAAGAGGACATCTGATACCATGCACAGTGGCGCGCGCGCGCACGCGCGCGCGCACACACACACACACACACACACACACCTTTAAAAAAAAAGCAGCACAAGGCTGACCACCACTGTCATTTCCCACTTGTACTGCTGCCCTCAGTGCCTGAAATGAACAGTTTTCCCCAGGAAATTCTGAACTCGGCAAAATACAGAGGCAAGGATGGAACTAGAGATAGCAATCTCTTTGGAGCTGTTAGACTCAGTTCTGCCTAGCAAGAACAGTTGGAAAGTTGGAACTGCCAGGGAAATCTACTCCTGTTCTTGTAGAGGAAACCTGAGATCAGCACAGACTAAGGACAGACAGCATGTCTATGCTGGGGTCCTAAGGTCCAGTTCTGCTTCGGTGTCTGTGTTCAGCCTGGAATACAGACTCTGCTCCCTTGCTCACTTTAGCATCAGTGGCAGTGAGATAGAGAGGGCCCGTGTGTCTCTGGTCCCTGGAAGAGCATTGTTAAAGCACTGTGAAGATCTGCTAAAATCAATGCCCTGGTTAACAAAAGTTCTGTAAATTCAGATTGTAAGCACTCTTTCTGCTGTTCATTTTTCTTTAAGCAGAGGCACTAAATAATGCCTAATCGGCAGCTGCTGCACTCACCTGAACTGCCCAAGCTGCCCTGAGCAAAAGGACTA
Organism: Peromyscus californicus insignis; assembly: GCF_007827085.1. NCBI lineage: Eukaryota > Metazoa > Chordata > Mammalia > Rodentia > Cricetidae > Peromyscus > Peromyscus californicus. The sequence continues at coordinate 76,459,373 of NW_026294458.1, read as the reverse complement.
CAGCTTAACAGTCAGACTGTGCTCTGCTAGCACCAGGTATCTAATGCTCCTTAAACACACCTTGAGACAGCTATATAAAAGCCTGTGATTGGTTGTCCTGGATCTTGAAGGTTCAGCCCCAGTCAGTGCCGTTGGAAACAGTTTAGACCAGCTGTTTGCAGCCTTAACTCTCAAACAACCACCTGCACCTTGTCTGGGGTCTGGTGAAGGGGGACACTTCCTTCAGTGAGTGCTGAAGGACAAGGGTATGACCTGCCTAAGGCACAAGCCTTCATCCCTGTGCCTGGTGCTAAGGGGCAAGACTGTGAGTGGCCAAGCAAGTGGCTGTGATTGGTCCAGAGCCCCCTTCTGGGGCTGTGTAAGCAGGTTGCTTAGGCTCACTGACTGGCAGACACTCTGCTGAGCTACCTCATCCGGTAGTGCAATGGCTGGTAAAATGAAGACGGCCTTGGAGGGGTCTCGCCTCCATCCAGCAGTTCGGGCTGTGCTGGAAGCGTGAAGAAAGAAGCATCAGAGGAAGACAGCAGGCCACAGAGGTGGTTTGGCAGGTCAACAAGCAGCACCTTGACCCCATGGGCTCTGTGTCAACTGGGCAATGTGAGCACTGCCCGGTGGCTGGACGGCTGAAGATCCCATGGCCATGCAAGCCCAACACCACTTGGTGTCACCCATAGATCCCAGACTTCCTGTGGTCACATGGAAACTCAACACTGCCCACTACCCCCGGTGTTCACATGGGCGAACACTGAGTAGGCCTGCTAACATGGCTCCCCAGTGCTGGTCCCTGACTTGCCATAGAAAAACATTGGCAATGCTACTTCTTAGAGCAGAGGCCTTCATGCATCGGCTTGAGGCCGGAAGGAACAGCTACCTATAGGGGCCTTGGCCCAGCCAGCAGCAGCAGCAGCAGCAGCAGCAGCAGCAGCAGCAGCAGCAGCAGCAGCAGCAGCAGCAGCAGAGTGAACCTGGTGGATCCTGACAGCCCACCAATTCCATTCAGATAACCCTATATACCTGCCAGGATCCTGTCCCTAGGAGAGGGCAGGTCTGCAAATGAGTGGTCCTGGCTGAACCTGGCACCCAGGTGTTGACTTGCCCCTAGGTACCCTAACCCTTAGCAACAGCAGGTATCCAAGTTGTAATCTCTTGCTCCCATGTTGCTCCAACAGAGGCAGTGCCCGGAGGCCTGTTAGCTGCCCGTTGACAATCAAAAGAGGAGCTGAGTGGTCTGAAGTGCCAGGGTGGAAGAAAGGAAGGGCCAGGTAGAGAGATGATTGGCGACAGCAGGGAACCCATGAAAGTCCCTAGGGAGCCAGCGAGGAGAACCGGCAGGCGCTGCCCCGGCAGGCGCTGGTCGCCTGAAGAGTTGCAGGGAACTGTCAGCTCTTCAGTGTTGAAGATCTCAGTCCTCAGTCCCAGAGATGTCACACTGGCCACCGGCCCAGATCAAAAAGTCCTGACACCCGAGGCCTGCGAGGTGAAACTCTGACACTTGTGAGGCTGAGGTCTGCACAGGGACAGCAGCCTAGGCAGCTGCTTCTGTCTCCCCAGGGCTGCTTCTGTCTGCTGTCAGGCACTGCAGGGGAGGAGAGCGCTGTGGCCAGTGTTTGAAGAGCTTAGCCCTGTCCACATAAAGGAAAAGAACCCTTGCCCAGCCAATTGGCAGCAGGGGTGGGGGGTCCATGCCTTTAGACTTCCACAGAGAACACTTACTCTAGGCCAGGGAACGCTGAAGGAGGCACAACCTGGCTTCCACACACAGGTCCCCTGGCAAAGGTCTCTAATCCGCCCTAGGCCTTTCTTTTCCTGTCTAGAATCTGGTAGTTGAGAAACCAGTTTAACCACAAAGAGCTCAGGAACTCTACACCACAGGCCCCATCTCTGTAGTTTAAGTAAACAAGATGCTCACAAATATGGGTGTTATTTTTAAAAGATGAGGCAGAAAAGGAAAACAAAGGCCAGGGGGCTGGCATTCAGTTGGTTGGGGCGCTTGCTCAGCGTGCAGAAGCCCGGGGTCCAGTCCCCAGCACTGCCAGAAGCATGCCTGTCATCCCAGCACTCCAGGGGTGTAGGCCGAGGGAGGGATCTGAGCTTCACCGTCCTTCTCAGCTCTATAGGAGTTTAAGGCTGGCATGGGCCATGGCCTGTCTGCTAGAGGGTGAGTTGAGGAGAGAGGGAAGGAGGAATGAGGAAAAAGAAGAGAATGCTTAGACCATTTCTTATGTGGGTCAGGCTTTGATATCAAATCTGAAGACAGAATGAAAAAGAGTCAAGACCGAGAGCCACTTAGCAAGTCTTTATCTGAGGACTAAGGACCAGCAGTCTAAACGGAAGTGGTCAGTGGTCGCGTGTCCCTGACTCGGAAACACAGCACACTCCAGCTCTTAGGAAATGGGTCTTGGATGGGAATGAAAGTCTAGTCAAAGGACCAGAAAACCCCACTCTCCAGGCCAAACGCAACCTGCCACCTGTTTCAGTAAAGTTTTATCGCAACAGCGGCCATGTTCATATATTTACAGATTGTTTACTGGGACTCTCCTGGTAAAATGGCACAGTTACATGGTTTTGACAAAGAAACAGTATCACAAGCTAAAAATGTTTGCAAGCTGGCCTTTTCTAGATAAAAGTTTGCCAAGAGAGCATAAAATGCATTGTTCTCAGCTGTCAATGGAGTCGAAACAAGGAAGGCAAGGATGGAGTCTTCAGAGTTTGCCTCTTCCTGGGCACTGTAATGTTTGATTACATAATTTTATTGACTTAGCATCCACCAAGCTTTAGTCAGGCATCTATGGTGGGTGGACACTCTTCCTGTGTTACGGTGACAGCAATAAATAAAACCAACCAGGTATCCAGTCACCTTTGCTTGGAGACCTGTCAGAGCCCTGCGGGGTGGAGCAGTTAACCAGCAGACATAGAGAAAGCCTTAGTGGGGAAGCCTAATGTGGGGACTGGACTGTGTGAGTCGGGAGGGCTTTCAGCAAAAGAATGTGTGTGTGTGAACATGTATGTGTATGTGAATGTATATGTGAATTTGTATATGTAAGTGTATGTGAATTTGTATATGTAAGTATGTGTATGTGAATATGTATATGTGTATGTATGTGTATGTGCATGTATATATGAATGTGTATTCAGAGGCTAGAGTAGCCATTGGTTGCCATTGGTATCTTCCATAGTCACTTTCAACTTTTTTTTTGGGGGGGACAAGGTCTGTCAGAGACCCTGGAGTCCACTGATCCAGCTGGACAGGCTGGACAATACACTCAGGAATCCTCCTGTCTCTGCCGCCCCAGCACTGAGATTATAGGCATGTGGCTATGCTTTTTTTTAAACATTTGGGGGACATCAGATGTGGATCCTCAAGCTGGTGTGACAAGCCTTTTTCTGACTTTTTCTGAGCCACTTCCCCACCCCCAAATCCTCTCCTTATCAAAGTCCTTCCTTTCAGCCCAGGTGTCTTCCCAGCTTGGCCTTGGATGAGGAAATAACTGTGTGTGTGAAACAGTGATTGTAGAGTGCTTCTCCACAAGTGACCACATGTGAACTCCTGGCTCACGGGTAACCTGGATTAGCGCTAATGTGGCAGAAACCAGCACCAGAGAAGGATGTGTGAGAAGAGTGTATATTTGGGAACAACCTCAAATCAGTCTGGAAAGCCCATCACCATCGGATGCCTAATGTGGTCTTGGACTGCATTTTCTGCTTGGGTAAACATCCAAGAGAAACTAGGAAAGTGCGCCATGGTCTTGCCTGCACTAAGCAGCGTGAGGAGTGAACAGAGTGAGTGAGAGGTCACCAGACCCCAGAGGGCTCCTGCCAGTCATCAACCGGCTGCACAGTCCTGCAATCTCTGTCTGCAGATAGGTTATTAAACAGCAACCATGGGCACCAAGCAGACAAGGGGTTCAGAGAGCAAATTTTTTTGCTCAAATCTTTGACTCCAAGGAGGTATCGTCCCATCCGTGGAGGATGAAAAACCCACTATTAGACCAGAAACATGTCTCCACCCAAGTTCATCAAAGGCGTCATTCCAACACTTCATTTAAGATGTTAACAAATTTGTTTTTGGTAGAAGAGGACTCAGCCAGGAGAAAGTTCACTTCCACCAGGCTGCCCCAGACTTCCACGTCTGCCCACAGATCGACAGTGTCCAGCAGGCAACACCCCAAGTCTGGGGGCGCCTCCTGCCCACCTGTGTTTGGAACTCCAATACACCGACCATTTTTTTTGAAATACCTGGAATGAAAGCAAGGCTCCCAGTGCATGGGAAGGTGATCCGAGGGCTCTGTGCTCACTCAGGGGGAAACTGCAAACCTGAAAACTCACAGCAAGAAAAACATGTCTTACCAAAGTGCAAACCAGACACTTGGCATCCGCTCTGTGTGACGCAGGGCTCCCCGGCTGGCAGGAAAGCCGCAGTAAAGAACTGATTATCCTGCGAGAGCACATTCCACGGTCTGTCCAAGGCTATTTTTGTTTTACAATAAGGTACAATATGTTCCGTGATGTTCCAGATCCTGGGCACTTAAAAAAGTTGTGTCTCTATCCTCATTAATTCCAGTAAATTGCAGAGAATACATCAATCATGTAAATGAATACATCAGGTTTGGGGTGATCATTAAATTCAATAGCAGTGATAATACATGTGTAGGATGTTTTTAGTAAGCAGAACGTGCGTGGCTGGTCCCACCTGTTGATTGTGGAAGCCATTTATAAAAGCTACAGTTGAAAGACAGCTCAGATAAACTGAGTTTTACGGACCAAACACATAAATATGATGTTCCCTAGCAAAAGAAATAAATTTTTTTTAAATAAAAATGAAAAGTCAGTTTTGAAATTCATGTTTAGTCAAGTGTTAGTAACTAAACCCCCTTCGTAGAGGGTGCCAGGAACTTAGCTAGTGAGAAAAAAAATGTTTCTGTTTAAAGTCAGAGTCTATACTACAGACACTACTTCAGAAAGGAATGGTTTCCCCCGACAGAATGGATCTTCAGCAGCTCAGATGCGTTTGAAAATAACTTTCCGTTCATCTCAGATAGGAAAGTCCACAACAGTGTAGGTCTCTCCTGGGAGCAGACGGTCCTGGGCACTCGAGCTCAAGTGCCGCTTCTCCCTAATGCTTAACTTGTTACCACAGCCACTTTGGCTTCTCAGGACCTGCCGAGCTACTCATTAACCATTTCAGACCAGGAAACTGGACAGGTGAACTGGCATCTGGTCGTCTGCCCCTACGGCAGGTCTCAATTTGAGAATCCAGCAAATTCCTCCTTGTTTGTGTCCTTTGCAGACTTTGACAAGTTCAGAGGCCGAGAGAGGGTTAGCCATCTGCAACGCCTCGGTCAAAGTCCATATTGCGTGTGTGTGTGTGTGTGTGTGTGTGTGTGTGTGTGTGTGTGTGTGTGCATTTGTGTGTTTGCATGTACATGTGGAGGGGGCAGAGGTCAAGGATGGGCATCTTCCTCAAATTCTCCCCATTTTTAGAGACAGAGTCTCTCATTAAGCCCAGTTTGCCTATTCAGCTAGACTGAGTCCAGCAAGTCCCAGGGATCCTCCTGTCTCAGCCTCTCTGGTGCTGGAGGCACAGGTGCACATGCCCAGCTGTTTCCATAGGTGTTAAGGATTGGCACCCGGGTGCTCGTGGTTTATATGGCGAGCATTTCTCTGATTGAGCCATCTCCCCAAACTCTGTGGTTCTTGATGGCCTTTTCATGAGAAGGAAAAAAGGGGGTATGTGGTGATATTGTGTTCCCCAATATATTGTGTACCCTAATAAACTTATCTGGGATCAGAGAACAGAACATCCACTAGAGGCCAGAAAGTGGTGGCACACACGCCTTTAATACTAGCATTCTGGAGGCAGAGATCCTTCTGAATCTCTGTGAGTTCAAAGCCACACTGGAAACAGCCAGGCATGGTGACTCATGCCTTTAATCCCAGGAAGTGATGGCAGAAGCAGAAAGGTATATAAGGCATGAAAACCAGGAACTAGATCCTGGTTAAGCTTTTAGGCTTTGAGCAGCAGTTCAGCTGAGATTCATTCTGGATGAGGACTCAGAGGCTTCCAGTTTGAGGAAACAGGATCAGCTGAGAAGTTATTGAGGTGAAGTTAGCTGTGGTTTGTGTTCTGATTCTCTGATCTTCCAGCTTCACCCCAATATTTGGCTCCTGTGTTTGTTTTCATTAATAAGACCTTTTAAGATTCATGTTACAACGCCGGGCGGTGGTGGCGCACGCCTTTAATCCCAGCACTTGGGAGGCAGAGCCAGGTGGATCTCTGTGAGTTCGAGGCCGGCCTGGGCTACCAAGTGAGTTCCAGGAAAGGCACAAAGCTACACAGAGAAACCCTGTCTCGAAAAACAAAAAAAAAAAAAGAAAGAAAAAAAAAAGATTCGTGTTACACGGGTACTCTTTGTCTGTTCTATAAAGCATGTTGGTACTCAGAGAAAGGTGATGGGAAGGTAGGAAGAAACAACACATTAAGTAAAATGTGTGTGTGTGTGTGTGTGTGTGTGTGTGTGTGTGTGTGTGTGTGTGTGTATATCAAGAAGATACAAAGTGGAAGTTCCTTCTGAGGCTACAGTTAAAAGAAAAAAAAAGCAATGCCCATTCTACAAATTTACACCTCATAAGAAAACATAAGCAGCAGGATGATTGTTCCAATGTTTTAACATCAGCTTTGCTGACAAGATCAGCAAAGTTGAGTCAAACATCTGCATCAAATGATAAATCCAAGGAGGAATGTCCTTTTCCACTGCAGGGCAGGGGCAGTCAGAGCCACAGCGCCAGCACGGGAGACACACGCTCTGCTCTCCCTTAGAGCGGAGGGGGCGCCCAGCCGAGTGCCCAGCCCACGCTGCCACCGTGGCCATCTCCTTTGTGACCCCAGTTTTTGTTTTCAGATGAGCCGGAAGGATGGGGCCTTTCTCTGTCTTTGGCTTGCTCAGTGGCCTGCGGCTGTGTTGTGCCTCTCTATGGCACCTTTCTCATGAAACAAAAACAAAAACACAACCTTATTATTCTTATTTAGCTTTTATGGAGTACCAAAAATGTGGTTTAAGTCAGCACCTTTCCTGTGGACCAGGCTGCAGTGGAATTTTTTCAAGTGCTTCAAAAGAGGGAAAAATAAAGAGTCAGATCCTAAGAAGACGTCTTTCAGACCTACTGTGCGCATCTCTGTCTGCAAAGCCCTCTAGCTCTCAGGGGAGGCAGGACACCTTAGCTGGATACCTATATTGGTTGTGGAATTTTATGTCCTTTCTGTTTGTGGGTTTTTGAACTTGGACTAGTCAGACAAAAACCTTGAAGAAACACAGAAGGGATTAAACACATCAAAGTTGTAAAGAAAATGTCAAACCAAAGTGATTTCTGATTGAATCCTTGGAGATGAGTGTGAGCACATTGCCAGGAACCTGCCACTCACCGTAGCAGTCAGCTCTTGGGCTTCTCCGTCAGCCCCACATAGAAAGGGTGTTCCCCTTTCTTTCCCCTGTAACGAGAGACCAATAATCAGTGTCTGTGACTCAGGGGGAAGGGACTGAATTCTGCAGATGGACCTGGGCACAGACTCGGCCCGGACACGCGATGTCATATCTGCATGCCTATTGGGAGGGTCCCATGTCCCTAGGTTCCCATCCTCGGGGTTGTTTTTTAACTGGAAGCAACATCTGTATATGGAATGTTTCACAAGGAAAGGAGAGGTGGAAGCCTGGGGAACTGGAAGGAGACACACTTTTTCCTACACTTTTGTTCTTCCACGTCAAGCCCCAGACAGCCATGTATTGGAAAAGTTTTATCTAATTCTTCTGACATTTCCCCTCTCCTCTTTTCCTTCCACTGTGGAAAATTCTTCTTAGGAATAATCTTTTAGATGATGCTCCATGTAAGGTTTAAAACATTACACCCTCTAGCCTGGAAGCCAGAGTTAGACACACTGTGTGTGTGTGTGTGTGTGTCTGTCTGTCTGTCTCTCAGACTGTCTTATGTCTCTTTCTCTCTCCCTCCCTCCCTCTTTCTTTTTTTCTCTCTCTCTCATGTGTATGTGAACCAGAGTGCATGGGTGTGTGCATTGGTGCACCCATGTGTGCTCAAGCAGGTGGAAGCCAGAGGCCGACTTTGAGTGTCTTCCTCAGAACACCGTCTACCTTTAAAAGATTTTTTTCCTTCATTTTTACCTGGAACTTGATGACTCAGCTGCCTGACCACTGAGCCCCAGGGATCTGTCCACCTGTCTCCACTTCCCCAGCACTGGAAACACAAATGCACCACCATGCCCAGCTTCCTTATATGGGTCCTGGGGTTTGAACTAGGATCTTTACACTTGCAAAGTAAGCACTTTCCTGACTGAGTCGTCTCCTCAGCTCCTAGACTATTTTTGTCTATTTGTTTTGTTTTGTTTAATCATAATTTTTGTCTTTGCTCTTCACCAAAGGAAGCAGCATTTGGAACAAATGTCAAGATGCCTGCATCTGTCTGTTTCTCTCACAGGAGGGTCCTGATGCTGGGCTGCCACTCCCTTAGCTCACCTCTGGCTGCGTCTCTTTCTGTACTGATGGTTGTCCACTGGGGCAGCAGAGCCCTTGCCTTCTCTCCATGAGCTCTCAAGGGAGGATCATCAACACAGTTACTTTCTGTTGCTGCAAGAAAATGCCAGAGGTAAACAATCCAAGGAAAGGTTCATCTGTGCCCACAGTTTCGGAGGTTTCTGACCATGGTTGCTTGGCTCTGATGTTGCAGGCTGATGTGTAAACCTAATTAATCTTATCAATAAAAACCAGGAGTCAGATATCGGGGTAAAAGCTGAAATATCAGAGAAGCAGGGGAGCAGCCACAGTCACTTCCTCTCCAGATCCTCCAGCCAAAAGGGCTGAGATCCTGTCTCTGCCCCACCTTATCACTTCCTGTCTCCTCCCTACCTTATCACTTCCTGTCTCCTCCCCACCTTATCACTTCCTGTCTCCTGTCTGTACAGACCTCCTGGCCTCTATGGTTAACTGGTGGCTAGCTCCACCCTCTGACATCAAACAAGTTTTATTTGTCAGAATAATGTCACACAGCAGCAGGGTCTGTGGAAAGTTGTGCATCCGACAGTGAGTGGAGAGCAAAGAGGCTCCTCACTGCTAGTGAGCAGGAAGGAGACAGAAAGCTGGGGTGAAATAATCCTGCAAAGGTGCACCCCACTCACCTACTTCTTCTCGCCCCCTGAAGTTCCAATAGTACCAGCAGCTAGAGGCCAAGCCTCCTACATAACATTTGGGGAGCACTTAAGGTCCAAATTCCATGTGGATCCCAGACAGTTGTGTATGAGTGTGTATGTGCATGTGTGTGTATGTGTATGTATGAATGTATACATGTCTGTGCATGTTCACATGTGTGGAGGGAGTGGGTATAGGTTTATGTGCATGTGTGTACATGTATATATGTGTATGTGCATGTGTATGTATATGTATGTGTGTGACTGTGTATGAGTGTGTATGTGTGTGTATGTGCATGTGTGTATATATGTATGTGTGTATGTATGTTTATCTGTGTATGTGTATGTATGAATGTACACATGTCTGCATGTTTATATGTGTATGAGGGAGTAGGTATGTGTGTGGTGTGTGTATGTGTGTGCGTGTGGTGTGTGTGTGTGCGTGGTGTGTGTGTGTGTGTGTGTGTGTGTATGTGTGTGTGTGTGTGTGTGTGCGTGCATGCTTGAAGTCAGCTTCAGATGTTGCTTTGCAGGGTGCTCTCTGCCTTGCTTTCCTGTGACAGGGTCTCCCGTTGCTGGGAACTTGCTGATTGGGCTAGGCTGGCTGATCAGCTGTGAAATGACCATGGGATCCACTCATCTGCTTCCTGATGCTAGAAATAAAAGTGTGTGGTACAACACCTGGCTGTTTTACAGGCTCTGGGGATTAAGCTCTGGTCTTCATGTGCACAAGGGAATACTTACTGAGCTGTCTCCCCACCTCTGAAAGTTTTAAATCTCACTCTTCATTCATCTCCTTTTCCTCACACTCAGGAAACTGATAGGAAAGCCCAGGTCTCTCCCCATCAGCGTTGATGACAAGTTCAGACCTCACACACACCGGCCCAAGTGCTACGACCATCCTCCACCCACGGTCAGTGCAACACGTCACCTTCCGTTACCCATCTGACAGGTTTCCGTCATCTGAGAGTCTGCCTTACACTCCTGTGGGACCTCATCACAGAGTGGGAAACTCTTCCTGGCTTTCCTGGTAGAATTTCTACCAAACTGGATGAAAGTTTATCCCGCCTCTCTAAATGAGTGTGCGGACAGGACATGTCCTCTCTGCCCCTTCCCCTGCATCGTCTTGACTCTGGGCCAGCCATTGTCTTATGATATGGGACAAGAAGCACAGTGATAAGGATGACTGAGTGGACAGGAAGGAGCGGTCAGGTTCACCGTGAGACCCTCTGTGGTGGTTTGAGGAAGAACGGCCCATAGGCTTATATGTTGGAATGCCTGGTCCTGAATTGGTGAGCTGTTTAGGAAGGAGTCGGAGGTGTGGCCTTTTGGAGGAGGTGTGTCACTGGAGGTGGGCTTTGAGGTTTCAAAAACTTTACCCCAGACGCAGTCTTTGAGTCTCTCTACCTCCATCTTGTGGGTCAGGGGTAAGCTTTCGGCCACTGATCCAGCCCCATGCCTGCATGCCTGCCTACCAACCACCAGGCTCCCTGCCATGATGGCCATGAATTTACCCTCTGAAACTGTAAGCAAGCCTCTAATGAAATGTTTCCTTCTGTAAGTTTCCTTGGCCAGTGGTGTCTCTTCACAACAATAGAACAGTCACTAAGATACTCTCCTGCTGTGGGATAATACTCTTGTACACTGTAAAGATTTGTCACTCAAATTGGTTTAATAAAACGTTGATTGGCCAGTAGCCAGGCAGGAAGTATAGGTAGGATAAGCAGACTAGGAGAATTCTGGGAAGAGGAAGGGAGGAGTCAGGAGCCGCCAGTCAGAGGCAGAGGAAGCAAGATGTGAAGGCAGAACTGAGAAAAGGTACCAAGCCACATGGCTAAACATAAATAAGAATTATGGGTTAATTTAAGTGTAAGAGCTACTGGCCAAGCATTTATAAGTATTATTAAGCCTCAGAGTCAATTATTTAAGAAGCGGCTGCTGGGTATTTGGGAACAGGCAGGCCGGAGAGAAACTTCCGCCTGCATGCTACCCCCAAACCACCTGCTTGTGTGGGTCTCCAGTCTTTATCAACCTTATTTCGTTCAGCCACTTGAAGCCAGAGATAGCCTCAAATGTAGAGCTCATGGTTGGAATACAACCCACTACCTCCTCATTGGAAACACCTCAGTATTTTTCCTGGGGTGTGAACTGGTCATAAAGCATGTACCGCACCGGAGCCCAGGCTTTAACTGAGCACAGCTGATCCCGCCGTGAAGGCAATCACTGAATATTTTCGGTGCTGAATTCATTTTGGGATAGATAAGGCTACCCAAACTAACAGAACATTCTTGTTTTTGTGTGGTGGTATTGTGTTCCCCAAAATATTGTGTACCTTAATAAACTTATCTGGGGTCAGAGAACAGAAAAGCCACAAGATACTTAGGCTAGAAAATGTTAGCACACGCCTTTAATCCTAGCATTCCAGAGACAGAAATCCCTCTGGATCTCTGTGAGTTCAAGGCCGCATTGGAAACAGCCAGGCATGGTGACTCACGCCTTTAATCCCAGAAAGCAGCCTTTAATCCCAGGGAGTGGTGGTAGAAAGCAGAAAGGTTTATAAGGCATGAGGACCAGAAACTAGAAGATTTTGCCTGGTTAAGCATTTTGGCTGGTTAAGCTTTCAGGCTTCTAGCAGCAGTTCAGCTGAGAGCCATTGGGATATGAGGACACAGAGGCTTCCAGTCTGAGGAAACAGGACCAGCTGAGAAGTTGCCCAGGTGAGGCTAGCTGTGGCTTGTTCTGTCTCTCTGACCTTCCAGCATTGACCCCAATACCTAACTCGGGTTTGATCTTATTAATAAGAACTGTTAAGATTCCTGCTACATTTTTGTAACTGGACATGTTCTTAAAACAAGCAAATTATTCAGCTTTCTGTCACTATAATGAATTACCTGTAAAGGCAAAGGTCTTCATTGTGGCTCACAGCTTCGGAACTTCCGCACTAACCATTGGTTTGGGCTCATAGGGGGTTGGGGGGTGGACATGGCTATGAGGTGGTCAGTGTGGGGGCAGGATGCTCTCATCTGGATGTTGAATGTCATCCGGGGATCCACGTGTTAGAGGCTTGATCACACTCCCCGGTGGCAGTACTAGTGAGATGTGGGGACAGTCTGAGTAAGGGCATGCCCTTGAACGGGATAGTTGGTTCTGGCTTCTTTGGCTTGCTGCTTCCTGGCTGATAAGGCAGGCATTTTTGCTCGGTGAAGGCTCCTGCCGTGATGTGGTCTGAGCAGGAGAAAGTGATCTAGCAGCTTACCCAACTTGCCTGGCAGGTGTTGCAGGCAGGTGTGTGGCTTAGCCACATGTCACAGAACACCGCTTTGTGTTTGCTCCATTCTTGGGCTTGTTTGACTTAATTTTAGGCAAATTTTAAAACCGAGGGAAAAAGTGGTAAAAAAGAAAGAATCACTCAGTATTTGGCTTCCTCACGAAGAGGAAAATCTGTTACTATAAAGACACACATTTTGAGCAGCTCACATGGGCCTGAAGGAGCTCCTTGATAACACCAGTGGGAGCTGTCGTACTGGGTCTCACTATCCCTAGGAAAAGGCAGTGTTGAAGAAGCTGAGGTAACTTCAGAGCATCACCGTCAAAGCAGGAATCCCAGAGAAACTGTCCTTAAGGACTTAGTGGGGACCTTTGGCCTGAGCTCAGGCCCAGCCATGAAATCAATTAATTACATTGTTACATTTCCCTAGAAAGAAGTGTTTTTGGAGTGTTTTTCTCTGATTGGCCAGGAGCCCTGGGCTACAACAACTAATTATTATACAGATGTTTATTCAAGGCATAAGCAAGGTGCTCTCTCTCTCTCTCTCTCTCTCTCTCTCTTAAAAATTCTGTCTGATCTAAATGTGTAGAGATGTTTCTTGTTATTATACCATAAACAATGCAAGGTAATTACCATTTATACATCATTAGTGTTGTACTGAGTATTATCTGTAATTCAGGAATGATTAAGTATATAGAAGGATGTCTGCAGGTTATACGCAACCATTGTGTTGCTTCATATAGACCTGAGTGTCTTGGTCCGCACGGGTATCCTGGTACTCCAAAGGCACCAAGGGTCCCCTGTGTCAAGTTTGATCTCCATACAATTAATGCAGCAGTCCTAAACAGGAAGTGTTTTGAGAAGAATAATAAAATGCATTTTTTTAACCTAAGTTGGCTTGGTGATCAAATAAATACCATGAATGTTCCTGCAAAGGAAAAAAAAAATTACATGGAAACTCAAACAAGAATGTTTAATATGAGTTTAGTTTTTTGGTAACTTCGTTATTATGACGCTTAGTGAACCCCACTGATTGGAAGATGCAAAAGTTGATTAGCAGGAGCATCAAAAGGTTTGTGGTTTCTCCAAAACTCCCCGACTCAAAGAGAGGAGGGGAACAGAGGAACGCACTGGCCGATGTTGGTGCTCCAGGAGAGACCTGAGTCAGAAGGGAAAATCCCAGAGTTAAATGAGAAGACACAGCTTGGTGAGGCAGCTGCTGGTAAAGGACATGCATCACTTTCTTCCAGGAAGAGCTCCATCAATCCAAAGCAGAACCATAAAACCATGATCCAAAGTAATGGGCAATAATCTCAGTTTGTAACACACATCCTCTGAGCTCAACATTGCTCACCAGTGAGTGGGAAATCCAGCTGTCACAGGCTCCCTTAATGTTAAGATAGCTGCGTATCTCACATCAAAGAACTTCCCCTCTTCAACAGAATGCTCTTTCTGTCACTCAGGGCACCTTTGTGGGTGCCAAGGTGGAGTGGGCAGGCAGGCTCTGCATTCTACCTCTGCACCTCCTCTGGCCAGCGGGCATGACAGCAGCATGGCTGAGTTCCGTTCTGCTATTGACAGGCCTTGGGATTATTTCCAGTTTGGAGTTTTGGTGGACAGAGCTACAGAGACCTGATGTGGTCTCCTTATGTATATGAAACAGAACACTGGAGAGCTGGTTCAGCAATTAAGATGAAGCACTGTTTCTGCACTCAGTTCCCAACACACACAACAGATATTCTAGTCTCCTATAACTCCAGGGGAATCTGGTGCCCTCTTCTGGTCTCCATGGGCACCTGCACATACATGCACATACAAGACAAAAGGACAAATATACACATACATATAAATAAAAAAATAAATATTTAAAAGAAGAAATGTGTAAAAGAAAATTTGAAGCTGTAGGGATAACATAAAGAATAACATTTGTCATGAGGATAGAAGCTGGCTTTTAAAATATGACGTGAAAACTGTAAATTATGAGAAAATTTATGGAGGAAAGGACTTACAGATGAAAATTAATCTGGTGAGAGAAAGAGAAAATTGAAAGAATAAGCTACTAAGAAAGGAAAAATACCGAGAACTCTGATCATGACCTGCAGCTGTATCGACAAGTTGCTCTGTGTGAGAACTGATGGGCACACTCCAGAGAGACTTGGAGTGAGTCATTTCTCCATGTGCCGCCCAAAGAGTTTTCTCATCTCCCATCTTGTGGGTTTGAGGAAACATTAGTATCTCAATTATCTCATCACTTACATCTCAAAGATGCTGCTTTGTTTTCCAAAATGTATAAAGAGATCTTTCTGTTCAACAAATATAGCCTGGTTTTTAAAATTAAGAATTCAAATAGACATTTCTCACAAGTAGACATACACAAGGCCATTCACCTCCACCACATCCTTGGTTACTAGGAAATCAGAAATTCAAACTGCAGTATGAACCCATTTGCTTTGTGGAATGACTGTTACCAAAAAGCAGACACCAACCCATATGATGGTGGATCTTTGGAGAAATTAATGGGACAGTAAAATGTTCAAACTACTTTGGTAAATACCACCAACTTTAATGGCATACTCCAAAGAAATAAAAACACATGTCATTTGTCTCTGTAAATGTCCCCATCATGATCTTGACCCCACCTTGCTCATATAATCTCTCTTCCCTCTCTTCGACTGGGCACCCGGAATTCAGCCTGGTGCTTGGCTGTGGATCTCTGTATCTGTTTCCATCAGTCACTGGTTGAAGGCTCTATGATGACAGTTAAGGTAGTCACCAATCTGATTACCGGAGTAGGCCAGTTCAGGCACCCTCTTTACTATAGCTAATAGTCTAAGCTGGGGTCATCCCTGTGGATTCCCGGGAATTTCCCTAACACCAGGTTTCTCTCTAACCCCATAATGTCACTCAGCCAAGCTCATAGGAACTCATGAACTTCAGACCAACAGCTGCATGGGACCAGACTAGGCCCTCTGTATATGGGAGGCAGTTGTGTAGTTTGGTCTGTTTGAGGGGTCCCTGACAGTGGGATCAGGATCTATCCCTGGTGCATGAGCTGGCTTTCTGGAGCCCATTACCTATGGTGTAATGCCTTTCTCAGCCTTGATGTGGTGGGGAGGCTTGATACTGCCTCAACTAAATGTACCAGGCTTTGCTGACTCCTCATAGGAGCCCTTACCCTTTTGGAGGAGGGGATGAAGGGTGAGTTGGGGAGGGGAGGCTTTGGGGGAGCGGGAGGAGGCATGAGAGGTTATCTGTGGTTGATATGTAGAATGAGTGGAAATTTTTCTTAAATTAAAAAAAAATATTGCCAACTCTAGGATCAAGAAGGAGACCAGACTATGAGCACATCCATGAGAATTTACTAGATAAATAAATCTCTAGGCAAGTCCATGATTATCTCTCCTAGATTATTTAGGAGAACACATCTTCATTGTGGTGACACCATACCATGGAAGATGTCCTGGACTGATCATAGAAGAATTATTTCTAATGGTCAAAGGTGAAAACAACCTAAATGCTTACTCACCAATGGTTGGGTGAATAAATAAAGGTATACCCAAACAAAATATTATTTAGTCTTAAAAGGCAACCAAGTGTGACTATAGGTCACAATGTGGGCAAACCTTGAAGACATTGTGTTAAATGAAATAAGCCTGTCACAAAAGTCCTCATGTGATGATTCCATTTATATGAGATGTTCAGAATATGACAGCTTATAAGAACAAGAAGTTGATTAGGTTTTTCTGTGGGTGGTGGGTAGGGAGAAATAGAGATGGCCAATGGATATGGGTGTTCTGTGAGACAATGACAAAAATATTCTTCAATCAATGGTGTTTACATATCTCTGAGAGTATACCAAATACAGAACTGAATACTTGAAAAAAGTAAATTCAATGGTAAATAAGGAAAATTCAGCAAAATTGTTACTTGGTAATTTGTAGAATAGGGGATAAAAATAGTATTTTTTCTGTTACCTGGTTTCAGGTTGCTTCTATGTTGTGGTGGTAAACTGCTCTCTGAGTAGTCTATTTGGTGTTTGGGTCCTTTTAGTCAATTTGTGGTGACTCTGGATGCTTGTATATACCTTAGTCCATCCCTATTACACACTGTAAACACCCCTGTCATGAGTAGTCATTCCTGGAATTTTCTGTCATCTTTTTTCTCACAGGGTGTTCTTCCATGCATAAGTCCCCTTGCCAAAGATTCTCTTACAATTTATAATTTTACATTCTGGTTTAAGCTTTTGTTTCTACCCCAATCTCATACATAAATTATTCTATAGGTTCCTTTAATACTTTAAAATTGGTTTTATACATTTAAATCTAATCCATCTGGAATTCATTTTTGATGGTACAGAGCAAGAATTACACTTTTACTTTTTTCTACTTGGAAAATGAAATGTTTTTAGTGCATTTATTGGGCATTTTATCCTTTTATTACCAATTCAAGATGCCATTTGCTTTACAATGTACCAAATATCTAAGCAAATGACCAGCTTCCCAGGTCCTCCAATAGGAGCTTTTTAGTTGACTGAATTGGCTCTGCTGAAATAGCATGCATTTTAAATTTCTGTAACTTTACAGCCAGGCTTAATACATGTTAGAGTGAGTATTAGACTGTTCTAGCTGTAAGAAATAAAGGTGTCTGGTTAAGGAAGGGGCTGGGTCCAGGCAGACACACCAGAAAGCCCTTCCTGAGTTCTGGCACCAAATGTAAGAAGTCAGTGTAGAAGAATGAAAGAATAGAGTCAGTTCAACCTCAGAGTGGCTACAGCAATCCTTTACTGGTCTGAGAAATTGACATCTTAGACCCTGTGGCCGGGCTCAGTATCCAAGAGCACAGGAGAACACACTGTGCAGGGTCCGAGAATCAGTTTTTATCTGGTTTCACCATGTCCAGGAACTCCTTTGTTGGCAAGCTGTTTTTACAAACCCTGAGATGAATTGGATCACCTGTTTTGAGTCTTTAGGCTCAGGGCATGTGATTGTGGGGGGGCCCAAAACAGCTTGACCACACAGCTGCCATGACAGGCTTAGAGGCCCAGACACAGCTTCTGGCAAGCACCACCTGGACCCAGGAAGAGCCATAAGCTGACCCCACCTAGTGGGGCCTGCATCTAGGGGCAAATACCTGACATTCCCTAACCCCTAGACAAATGTCATCCAATAAAGGTCCTGAACCCTGGAAATCCCCTCACCCCAACCTCTGCTCTGATAAAAAAATCCACCTCACCTGAGCTCAGGGCTCTCTGCTTTCACTGCTGTGTCGGAGAGACAGGGAAACCAAGCCCGGGGGCTTGAAGATAATAAAAGGCTCTTTGCTTTTACATACGGGATTCGGTCTCCAAGGTGGTCTTTTGGGGGTCCCCACAATCTGGGCATAATGGTGATGAGGGGTGGGGACTTTCTGAAGTTCCATGGGTGGCATGTTTCTTGAAGGCTTGGTTGTGTTTTGTGACCCTTGCTTTTGTGAGGTGGGTTCCTTTACTAGTTTCATGGAAATCATTCCTATTCTCTTTCTTTCCTGGTAAAATCATATGGAGTTGCCAGTTTTCTGAAAACTTGGTAATTTTTTAATTAGAACCATCTGATTTTTATCATATGAGGAAGCCACCCCTCACACTCTGGCATTTACACTGTCTGCTCGCATCTCCTTATCCCTTTGAGTCCATTTATTTGCAGAAATAACGGAGCACAGCTTCCAAGGTTAAGATGGAAAATGCATTGAAGCTATCCTTATGTTAGCTATGGATCACTAGCTATGGAAGAAGCCACCCGTATCATAGAGAAGACAACCAAACAACCCCAGGGAAAGATCCAGGAAGAGAGTAGCTGACGTCTCCTTCCTATTTCCACTTGATAGATGTCTGCAATCCTGGCCAATGTCCAACTGAAGCCTCCTCACCACAGCACCAGTGAAATAATGAAAATTTGTGTTTTTTGTTCCTGTGTTTTGGGTAATTTGTTATGCAGCCGTAGATAATAGATGTTTAAATAGAACAATCATTATAAATAAAAAATTCAAATGAGCCCAAGAATTAGGATGTTTGTTTATGACTGGAAACAATGATAACAAATGAATATTTGGTTGTTCCCAAGAACGGATCTTTCCAGTAAAGCCTGGGATATTTCCAGTGGAGAGAGCATCAGGTTTCACTGTGACCTCTGGAGTATACACCTAACCCACTGATGTGGTGCAAGGTTTCCCAATGTTTGGCCAACAATAGTAATTACAGATTTTGGTATGAGGTTGCTAAACCTAATCTCTGGTACATTAGCCCTTTCTGCCCAAACCTGTCCAAGTGTCCCCGGTGGCTGTGAGCAACTCCACCTCCCCAGGTGACCAGGAGACTCGGGGCCTAGAAGTGTCTGGGGAAGTCCGCTAAGGCAGCGGTGCAGAGGGCAATCTGGAAAGAGCATCCTGAGGTTGATGGCTGGATGTGAACATTCGGTGTTTGAATTTTCACCCATTCAGCAAGATCTAGAGGCAAGTCTAGCAGTGGCTGGACTCAGTGACTGGAGAGCCAAGAGGAACCGCAGGCTTAGGGCCAAGCACACAGAGTGGCATAGCTGTAATCAGTCTAGGGGGACACCTGGGGAGGCAGCATGGTCCAAACTGTGTACCCCCCCCCCCCCGCAAAAGGTGGTGAAGTCATAACCCCCAGTTCATGGAAATAGGAGTTTATCTAGAAATAGATGGAAAATTACCAACTTTAGCTCAAATCCAACATGATTGGTTTTCATAAGTAGCAGAAATGTAGACATAGCAATAGGCACATGGGGAAGATGTGAAGACAGAAGAAGGAGATGGCCACTTACAAGCCAAAGAATGCCCGAGGCTGTCGAGAGCCAGGTGAGGAGCAGGTTATAGAAGAACACCCCCCAATCCCTGTCCATCTTAGAATCCTGGTCAACAGAACTGTCAGACTGTATTTGCCAGTCATTGAAGGCTCCATCCTGGATCCCAGCGGTGCCAGACAATGAACAGTGGGGGCTGTGTGCTGTGGCTGATGACAGCTTCCACCTGCTGTTAGAAACCGCTCCATCCAGACCACGCTGAGGGTCAGGAGCACCAATGAAAACAGGATTTCCCAGTGGGTGGAAGAGGTTTATTGGATGCCACATAAACCTCTTGCTGGGGGACAGCATGGCATGGCCCTGACTGTGTTCTTTCGTACTATGTTCATGCAAAGAAGTTACTATACCTTCTTTGAGAAAGCATTCAGTAGGTGACCAATGCAGGGCAAATGGAGGTCCACTGGCCTCTTTGAGGCCATTACCCAAGTAATTAGTGAGCATCTCATCTGCTCAGGCTCTCGTGGCCTAATGTCCACAAAAAGCCCTGGGAGAGATTTCTAGGGCTTTCTCCGATCTGTAGACTCGGGCTCTTAAAGGTTGGGCCTTGGAAATCTCAAATGGGCTCTTCCCATTTCTACTCCTTTTCCTTTCTGCAGGGCACTGTCATGGGCAGCTTGGTCATTTCCCATGGACAAGATACTGTTGAAAATGACAGCTTAAAACTCATGGCCTTACCCTGGTGATATCTGCATTGGGGAAAACGACGTAGCCTCTGTGGACTAAAGACCAAGTATTGAAGAACTAACTGTTGGGTGTTAGACGTCGGTGAGCCATGTGGCAGAGACGTCTCTTTAAATAGCTCCTTAGCTAAGCTGGGCACACTCCTTCTGGGTCTGAAAGCTGTCTCCACTTTCTGTCCATCGTTATTTCTGATGGCCGAATGCAGGGGCTGGTCCCCTATGGTGGTGACATGAGTCAGGGTCAAGTGGTACACAAAGAGCTTTGACACCGTGTGATGAAATACTGATCTATTTAGTTCCACTGGGAAAGCTTTGCCGGGAGAAAGCATGGCTTTATTAGACACATGGCATATACAGCAGCGGACGGGAGCAGTGCAGGAGCAAGCCTAGGGGACTCTGGCAAGCAGCCCCACGCCTCCCTTTGCTGTGCCGTGACTCCTGTTTGCACAGGCCAACAAGACGGCAAGCAGTGCTTGGGATCTAAGGGATGGAATTTTGAGGTGAAAAATTGAGACCCATGAGTTTTCTTTTCCTGGAAATTGATGCTTTGTGGAGTGAAGAGGGGTCTCATCAGAACAATGCTAGGCTTGGAAGAGAGTGTTTCTTCCATTTCCTGAGACTGCATTTAAGAAATCCCTAAATAGATGCCGTTTCTCTCTCTGCATGTGCACCATGGGGAGTGGGACACAGCGTATTTTCTTCCAGCCATATCGAGTATTTTAAGTGTGCTATTTCAAATTTGGTAAAGGAATTCTTAGACATGTGTTGAGTAGAGCTATTTAAATGGCACAAAAGTAAATCTTCAAAGAGGGCAGGAAGTACCAGATTTCATTCTGAAGAAATAGGCCTGCACTATATTTGATATCCTTTATGTACTATTTGTTCTTTTTGTATTTATGTGTGCTATATTTATCTACCTATATTTCATGTTTATAGGCAACATACCTTTAAAGATGTATCCATTTTTATTTTATGGGTATGGGTGCTTTACCTGCTTGTATATCTGTGCACTATGTGCATGCTTGGTGCCTACAGAGGCCAGAAGAGGGTGTCACATCTTCTGTGACTAGAACTACACACAATTGTGAGCTGTCACTTGGGTGCTAGGAACTGATCCTGGGTCCCCTGGAAGAGCAGCAAGTGTTTCCAATGGCTAAGCCATCTCTCCATCTCTATAAACTCTATGTTTTATGCTTAAACATATGGATATACTCTGGAGTAAACAGCAAAATGTTAAAACTATTTTGACTTTAATACTTTTGAAGTCTTGAGGATGAGACCCAGCAGCTTATGGATAGTAGGCAAATCTCTATTACTGAGCAACACCCCCTCAGCCTGATTGCAAAAGTCAAGTAAATGTTATAGGTAAAACTCCAGATTTCAAAGAAATACCGGTGAGTGATATGTGTTATAGGCAGTTGGCCATTAGATACTATAAGACAAGGATATGATTAAATTAAATGAAAAATCATGGAAATTAAATGAGAGTTTTATAGAAACACAATTAGGGATGGCTCAACAGTTAAGACCACCGGCTACTCTTGCAGAGGACCCAGCACACACATTGGGTAACTTACAACGACCTGTAGCTTTAATTCTAGGGGGTCTAACACCCTCTTCTGGCCTTCACAGGTACCTGAGCACATGTGATGCACACACACGCACACGCACACACACACACACACACACACACACACACACACACACACACATTTATGCACATAAAATAAAAAAGTATTAAAAAAGCAGAGATAATTTTATAGAAAAAGAAAACATTCATCAGAGAGCAGTTAAGAGGTGTCATAGCAGAGCAATTTTTGTAGTGTCTACAAAGAACATATGTATTACTTCTATACTCAGAAAAATCAATAATTCTTTGCTAATTTTCCCAGCAGTTTCCTATTTACTTAATTCTATTTGCATACTCGTTTCTACATAGTGTTAGAAGTTCCTGCTAACACCATGGGCAGCTCATGGGATTCAGCATGGCCATTATGAAGGAAAAAACATTTCCCATCCTCAGCTCTGCTATGATGGCCCAACTTAGGATCTGGTTCTGAAAGGCTCTGTGTACCATCCCCAGTGGACGCTTCCCTGACACAGAGCACATCATGTGTGCTTGGCTCTTTCCTCCCGTAATGAGTAACTGATGCTTGTTCCAAGCAGCGTTGGGAGAAGGTTTCAGAAATATTTGCTCTAGCCTTTCAAAATAGCAAAATGCATTTGATCTTCCTTAAGCAATCTGTTGTAGGACTGTGCTACCTCATTCAAGGGTACATCTGTCTTGGCAGAGCTTAAAAATTGAATTCACTCCAAGAGTCAAGAGCACCAGAAAATTGGAACCCCAGTGTTCTGGTGCCCACTTGTTATACCAGGTGCCTGTTCTTCATCGCTGACTCCAAGGAGCATTCTGGAAGAAGTGGTATGGCCGTGTTGACGACATATTTGACTGAAGGATTGTGTGGAAGATGCCAGGATGGATGACCCCTTATTTTAGGAAAGATTGTTCAAAGGAACTGGAAAAACAAATTCTTTGTAACTTCCTCTTGAGACTTTCATTGAGAGAGTTTATTCTCAGATGAAGGGGATTAAGGGAAAAGGTATTTCAGATGTTGGTTCATGCCAGACTCTGAGCTGCTGGCTCTCAGCTTGTGATGAAATAATTGTACAGTGTGCACTTTGCTGAGACTGAGAGCTGTTCACACTGCCCCCTTAAGGATCCTGCTAACTGGAAACAGGCTTCCTACCAATCGATGATTCCCAACCTTCCCAGTGCTGCAACCCTTTAGTACAGTTCCTCACGTTGTGGTGACCCCCAACCATAAAATCATTTTCATTGCTACTTTGTAATTTTGCTACTGTTGTGAGTCATAATGTGAATTTTTTTGGAGACAGAGGTTTGCGAAAGGAGTTGTGACCCACAGGTTCAGAATCACTGCTATAGCTAGCTATTCCTCAGTCTCCCAGGCAGTCTTTGCTTCATGCCTTCCCTCTGGAAAGTCTCTGAGGGCATTTGTTCTCGCGATTTCTCTTTAATGATGCGATGGGAGAGATGACATGATGTCCCCTCTCATAAGAAGAGCCAAGTCAGGACGAAAAGGGAGTGAGATTTCTAGAAAGTACGGTGAGGAGCAGGAACCAGCCTGGCTGGCTGTCCTAGGGCAGGCTTTCTCCATCCCAAGGTGGCTGGGTCAGGTGACAGGCTGGACCGGAGGGTTACTATTCCATTAGCACTGGATGCATCCCGGGGACCCGATACATGTAATTTCTTCCATCTTTCCAATTTGCTTTCAAAGTTGTTACCACAGGTGAACCACTGACGGCTGTGGGTCAGTATCATAATGCTAGCAGGTATCAGTGGAAATCAGGAGGAGATGCCTTTCTCTGATGCCTATTTACACACCATGCTTCCCTGTCTTGTGTTTTATAACTTGCTTTTAAAACAGAAACAGAAGGAAACAGAGAAGGATAAGAAGGTGGGTTAAAAAAACAAACAAACAAACCTTTCTGGGCAAGATTTCGGTTGGTTTAGTTTCCTGTAAAGATCAAATTCTGAAGTTTCCTTTTTTGCCCTTTCAAAAGCGAGAGTCTTGAACCAGAATGGGAACAAGTTGGTTTTGCCTGTGCCCACACTTGGGTGTATGTGAGCCTAGCCCAGAACCAGAGCTGTAAGATTTCCTCACAGGCAGCCTCCCCAACCTCTACCTCAGAGATCACACTACTCTCCAGAGCCCCGGCATGCAGCAGGGAGGGCTAGGTTGGTGCTAGTTCTTATCAAGGTTGCCTTCTGGCCATTGCAAAGATGTACCAAGGAAGTCACAATTTCTTCACAACTTGAAAGAGAAGGAAGCCATTAACTTGGTTCGTTTAGGCAAGGAGTTCTAATTGATCAGGACTCAAAATATACAGTCTGGATTTTTTCAGTTGATGAAATATGCAACCTATTAACTTTTCTTTATCTTAGAGCCAGAAATCACTGGAATGAAGATAAACAGGGAAGTGGAGCAGTTCTGAGTTACATGACTACAAAGTCCTGCAGACCCCATGCCCTGAAAGTGGACTCCTCAACGGCCCATTTGTGACCATACCTTTCCCTCAGCGGACAGTCATACAAAGCACTTATTTTGTCAGAATCCTGCAGAATCCATTACAGGCAGCAGCACACAGTATTGTTAGCAAGCCTGGGTCCTGGAAGCGGGGTGGAGTATGGCAGAGGCTTGACTATCTCTGTGGGTTGTAGAGAAAAGAAAAAGGCCATGAAAGGAGAGACAGAGAAAGTAATTCTAAGGAGCAGGTGGAGAGAGCGAGCTGTATGGTGAGGTTTAAATCTAGAATCAAGGAGAGATAAGACAAAACTGGAGGTTTTCAAATAAGCCAGGGAGACTCCAGGGGGACAGAGGCAATGAAACCTTGTGCCACGGTTGAAGGAAGTGGTGGTCTCCAGTTCTTTGCCAAGAAGAGGTTTTCTTCTTGAAGAAGTTGCAAGTTTGATCTGTGGGGCTCCTGTTACTACACAAATGGGGAAGAAGCCTTTCTTTACGTAAACAGAAGCACAGTGAACTAATGAGGAAGAGTATAGTGAATGCTGACGAGAGTCAATATCGAATGACAAGGACCCTCCTGATCTGTCACACTGGAAGGGATGCAACATTATTCCTATACTTTTCTCCACTGTATATAACCTGACTGTCACACAATAAACCCCACTTGTCACAAGCACACACACCTGGAATCTCAGAAGACTACGATGTTTGGAAACATCGGATGTAATCAGTTAAGGATTCAGATGAAAGCGTGCCAGGTTATGATAGACGTGAAGTCTAATAAATCGTCCCTTAAAGAGTCAAGAACATAGAACAGTCCGGGGAAGCAGTCATGTGAAGGTGGAGGCAAAACCCAGAGTGATGTGCCTAAGGAGTGACCAGGGAGCAGGAGGGTCCTGCAACCTTCAAAGGGGGGTGGTGGTCCTGACAACATCTTGCTACTCGGACTTTCAGCTCCAGAAACAGGGGAATAAATGTTGTTTTAAGCCATCAGCTGTGTGGTGATTTAGACAGAGCTCCTCACAGAAACCAGTTAGACCTGGTCCAGAACTCAGAGGGTTTTCAGCCTTTACACCAGTTGAAAGAAGGGAGAAGCTGGAGCCAAGAGATCCGAAGACCTGACCGGAGAAGGGATCCATACTTTCAAGTCATCAACATCTACATATCTCCCCATCCTGAAGAAAACTCTCAGACACTAAATAGGCTGGATGCAAGTTGAAAGCCTGCAAGTGGCTTTCCTGAAGTTTTGAATTCTTTGTGTTCTCAAGAGGAAAAGGGTATGACCACAAAGTGAAAAGAGACCCGCTGCAGCTTGGTGGCGGCAGCAGCAAGGGACCGTGGCTGAGGGACTTCAACAAATTCAGTTGACATAAATGGGAGCCGCCAGTCCCCTGGCTCTGATCTGACCAGCCTGGGATTTTCTGACTATAGTATGGCCATCAAAGTTGGAATTTGCCATTGACACTGTCCTTACTGAGTCCACTGCTCATATCTAAATGCTTTTAACTTCCGAATGTTTCATTTGTAACTGTTCTTTCCTGGACTCAGGAAAGAATCCAGAATCTCCTGTGGCATTGGTCACCATTGAGTCTTGATGCTGTTATTCTGAAGCAGTTTCTCAGCCTTTCATAATCTCTGTGGTCTTGCAGACTCTGGAGGATTATGTGATAGTTTTTCCATCAATTCAGGTTTTTCTGGGGCTTCAGGAGATCGCAGCAGCACCCCCTCTACAAGCTTCTTGTGGGGAACATGATCTTGGTTCACCCCACTACTCTTATTTGTGATAGCATTTCTCACTTGATTAAAACACAACCACTAGACACCTCCTCATTAAATGGCAAGTTCCAGCCTTCCCCAGTAGCCCTTCTTCCAGCTCTTCACACCCAGCCCATGGAGCCCAAGATGTACCAGGTTCTCCCCAGGGTCTTCAGGTCTTCCAGGAAGGATGAGAGTCACTCTAGGAGACCACATGGATCCAGAGTCACATGAAGGCTCAGCCTGGTGTTCACAACCTGTTACCTTTTGTCTTTAGAAGTACTTTTGATTTGCTCCTTTTTAGCTTGGCTACTGTCATTTAATTATCCTTCAAGTGTTCTTCCCAAAGTCTAACCTCATTATAGCTTTGAAATAATATTTTTTTCTTAAACATTTTTACATTTTTATTATTTTTAGTTATGCATATATGTGTGTTTGTGTGTGTGCACACACAAATGCAGGTACCTGTGGTGGCCAGAAGAGGGCATTACACCCTGTGCTGCCTAGTTTATGTCAACTTGACACAAGCTAGAGTCATTGGAGAAGAGGGAAGCTCCTTTTGGAAAATGCCTCCATAAGATGAGGCTGTAGAACATTTTCTTAGTGATTGATGGGGGACGGCCCAGCCCATTATGGGTGGGGCCATCCCTGAGCTGGTGGTCCTGGGTTCTATAAGAAAGCAGGCTGAGCTAGCCAAGAGGAGCAAGCCAGTAAGCAGCTCCCCTCTATGGTCTCTGCATCAGTTCCTGCCTCCAAGTTTGTGCCCTGCTTGAGTTCCTGTCCTGAGTTTCTTCGATGATGAACAATGATATGGAAGTGTAACCCTTTCCTCCCTGATTGCTTTTAGTCACGGTGTTTCATCACAGCAATAGTAACCCTAACTAGGACATGTAGCTGGAGAGCTTTTCTCTCAGGGTCCCACCAAGTCCTGCCAGTCCCGGAGCCCACTTATAAAATAAACACACAGACGCTTACATTATTTAAACTGTTTGGCCATTAGCTCAGGCCTATCATTGTCTAATTCTTACATCTTAAATTAATCCATTTCTATAAATCTATACCTTGCCACATGGCTCGTGGCTTACTGGTGTCTTCACATGCTGCTAGTCATGGCAGCGGCTGGCAGTGTCTCTCTGACACTGCTTGGCCATTAGCTTAGGCACACTTGTTCTCCAGCGGCGCTGTTTCCTCGTCTGTGTGGGTAGGTGGCTGAGCCTCAGCTTGGGTTTCCTGGGTCGCCCGCAGCTGTGCTCAGGTTTGGCCAAGGGACTGTCAGGACAAGCCCAAAGATGAAACAGCAAGCTTACTTTTTGTCTCCTGGGAGGAAACTCTCAAATGCTGGCAGTCTCTCCAGATAGGAGAATTGTGCTGTAGACTGTTGTTTGTTGAACTGATCTCAGAAAACAAACAAACAAAAGCCCTCAGCTAAGAGCCCCAGGGACTGTTAGAGCCATCTTACAGCGGCGAGGGAAAGACATGGGGCTGCGAAGCACCGTGGGGTTCTTCGGATATCAGGACCTCTGAGGATGGACCTTTCCCGACTGGGTCAAGCTGCTCTTACCCACCCCTCCCTGTGCACACACAGTCTCACCTCCAGCAGACTTACAACCCCTGGATGCTCCATTCCCTACATTTGGGGTGACCAGCATGGATCCTGGAACAGAGCCCCCACCAACCACAGAGTACCTGCTGTCCTCGTTATCCTATGGCCCTTCCAGGAGAAGGGAGCATATGCGCTCACATAGTGACATTCATCGCGTGGCATACAACAGCGGGTGCAGGTGGCTCGTGTCCAGCGGCAGGTGCAGCTGGTCACTTAGCAGAGCTACATGGAAAGTCACACGGGGTGGCATTAAGGGACAACCCTTTGCCTACATCTACAGCAGGGAAGAGCTTACCCCTCCCGGCGCTTGCTGCCGAGATGAAGTGTCTTTTTATTCAGGTCAGTGTAAGATCCAGTCTCTATTGGTCTCCTGTGACAGCCTTGAGGGGACAGCGGCGGTGCTGCTGTTGGAAGACACAACTCTGCCCCATCGTTTGCGGTTATAAACGGCGCTATCAGTCTGAGAGCCTGAGCTTGGGCTCTCTGGGCAGTTACACACTGAGCAAGCTCCAAGAACAAGAAACAAAGCAATAAATGTGACAAAGACCACAATCCGCTCCCCCTTCGCCCTCCTGGCTCCTTGTCAGCCAACTAAAAGGCAGTTCCTGGCTGAGAGCGCAATTCTTGTCCACGCTTTTCAAATTTTAATCTATTTTACAGAAAATCATCTTTAAAGTACCATGAGGAATTTCATTATAAGAAATAAAAGAAATCCTTAAACTATGCTTTAGGGAGAAATAGACCTCCGTAGCCTTCAGGCAGTGACCAGAAAACCTTTGCCCATGTCTGAGCTTCATTATTTATTTATTTATTTATTTATTTGCTTTATTGTTTCATTGTTATTTGGGGTCAGGAGAACTGTTCTCACTTAGATTTAAAAAGACTTCTTTAGCCCTTGAGAAATATAGGGGTGCATGTAACATAACGCAAGTATTGTTTCCTGTGTGGTTTTCCCATGGCTGATTTAACCCTCAAACAGTGAAAGGATTACAATTTTTAATTAATGATCACAAAGTCCTTGAATTAAAATTTGACTTTGGGGGGCCAGAGAGATGGCTGAGCGTTTGAGTGTGCTTGTTGCTCTTCCAGAGGACTTGAGTTCAGTTCCCAGCACCCACCTCAGTCAATCACAAATGTCTGGAACTATAGCTCCAAGGGACCTGACACCCTCCTGTGGCCTTTGCAGGCGTGTATATGCACGGACCCACACACATACATTTTTTTTAAAAGACTAGAGTTATTTCAACCTAAAAACTCTAAATATTAATAATTTTCCTATTTAATTTATAGACGATATTATAATTGGTCACTTTTCTAGAAGAAAACGTGGAGCTACTTAAATGAAGTTCCATCAATACTCTATAAGGCAAATGGAGTGAAATCACAGAGGTGAGGGGCAAACGGCATCATCTGAGAAAACGATGTTAGTGGACAATATTCGATGACTATCTACCATACCTCTGCGCCGTGCTGTTTTTTTCTTCTCAGGTTTTTAACAATCCTATCAGAGAGCTGATATGTGCATCACTGTTGTTAATAAGAGAAACGAGGCCTTCAATTTTAAGGCATTTGTCAGAAGTCATGAATAGAAAGTGAAACCCATATGTGCTTACAGAACACACTAGTGTTTGTCCGGAGCCTTTAAGTCTTCTAGACTCTTCCACTGGATCCTCCTTCCCTATTGATGTACAGGTTCAGTTTTAGATTCATTCTGACTTGGGTACCACAAGGCAATAACTAGAAAGGTGACTGCCATTGAAAATAGTTTGTTGCTCAAAATTCCGAAAAGGAGAGGACACCTGATGGGATTAATCCACGGAGTCGATTTAATGATCAAAGGAATTTATTGGTGGGGGAGAGCAGGGTAAACTCACAACCACAGGAGATTTATCAGTGTCTGGGAAAGCTGAGCTATGTCCTACGCTGAACGGCTTGGTCCAAGATCTCAGCATCCAAAACCATGAGGTAGCCAAGAGAAGGGTTTAGTGCATCCCAGGTCTTAAGGGTCCTCGGTGGCCACGCCCCAGGGGCGGGTACCTCAAGGTCATAGTCAGGTGTAACAGCTACAGCTGCCTGATGGGGGGGCGGTGCTTCAGGGCATGGCTCAAACAGCCACCCACTACAGACGCCTACACCATGGGAAACTTGTGGAGAAGCACAAGGGAACTTCAGGAGGAGAGAGGAGGAGGGAGAGCTGGGGCAGAAAGCTTTTCTGTGGTTTGGGGGAAGGAATGAGCAAGGAACAGTGGCCAGAGCAGGCACAGGATACAGGGACACCTGCAGTGGGCTTTGGAGTATAGAAGTGTCTCTGACTGTCTGGTACCTGGTCCTGATGTGACTCAACTGGAGAAAACTTGCCTCCTGCATTAAAAGAACCAGATGGAGAGGGTGGTTCAGCCTTTGGACACTGGGCTGGCTCCTTTGCTCCAGGGCAAACTTCAGTATCTTTAGAACTTGTCTAATCCTGGGAGGGCCAGTCCCTTCTCCGTCTCTCAACTCCCTGGCCCCCTAGTCAAGGCCAGATGACAGAGCATCAAGAATACAGTTCTTGTTCATTATAAATAATAAATAAATATTGTTAGTCTTGAAAAAAAACAGAAAATAAGAAAACCCAGTGAGCCCACAATTTAACAACAGAGTAAAATGAAGGCGCCTTGGTTCTGTGGCTACATGACCAATGAGCACAGGCTTAGTATCTTATCACGAAGCTGTCATCTTGTTGTAACAGTCCTAGCAGGAAAGAAGATGCCTTAAGCTTTGGTGATGGGGTCACTGGTACGCTGGCTCCACTCAAGCAAATAACCCCCCACCCAAGCTTGTAGAAGTAGCCCTAATTAAATGCAGTGGGTTAGACACAAATACAGAGTGACTTGAAAACAAGAAGGGGACTTGGGAGAGCAGGTGGTGTCATTATAGCTGGGAAGGCTGGGGGAGGGGGGGTCGGGAGTGGGGCTCGGCGGGCCACAGGAAGCATGGGAAGCACAGGAAGCACAACAGCCGCCTTGGAGTCTGGCGGCAGATGGAGGCCGCAAAGACTAGCGCACCCCGGGCTGTCGGGCTCCACCCATTGGGTGCCTCTTGAAACAAGAACCACAAAGGGGGTGCGTGCATGTGTGCGTGCATGCGTGCGTGCGTGCGTGCATGCGTGTATGTGTGTGTGTGTGTGTGTGTGTGTGTGTGTGTGTGTGTGTGTGTGTGTGTTAAGGGGTGCTATGGGAAATAGACTAGACTCACGGATACAGAACAAGGTATATCCAGTTACAGAGTCCTTCCATGTTGACCAGGGGAGCTGGGGACCAACCACATGCTGCTTCATGCAGCCCGACCTGGTCTTCACCATCCAAGAGACAGCGTGACCCCGCCCCCCCAAAGCAGTCACATACACAGACAAGAAACAAGACCCCAAGGCTTGTACCCCAAAGCTATTGGCGGAACAAATTCCCACAATAAGGTGGGAGGGAGAGGGGGATAAAGAGGGATGGGGTGGGGGAGACTTTGATCAGAGAACGTTATGTGTATGTATGAACTCATAAAAGAATGAATTTTGTGCTGTGGGATGTTCTGTATGGCAAATGTGTTGCTCTGATTGGTTGGTAAATAAAACACTGATTGGCCAGTAGTCAGGCAGGAGGAAGTATAGGAGGGACAAGGAGGAGAATAAAGCTGGGAAGTGGAAGGCTGAGTCAGAGAGACACTGCCAGCTGCCACCAGGACAAGCAGCATGTGAAGATGCCAGTAAGCCACGAGCCACATGGCAAGGTATAGATTTATAGAAATGGATTAATTTAAGCTGTAAGAACAGTTAGCAAGAAGCCTGCCACGGCCATACAGTTTGTAACCAATATAAGTCTCTGTGTTTACTTGGTTGGGTCTGAGCGACTGTGGGACTGGCAGGTGAGAGAGATTTGTCCTGACTGTGGGCCAGGCAGGAAAACTCTAGCTACAATTTTGAAAGCATATTTAAAGTGGCACTTGTGTCCCTCCCTTTGGCTATCAATCTATTAAAAACAATGAGCCCCCAAGGAATTGGAATTTTCCCAGGAGTCTCTCAACAGGGAAAGGAAAAGCAGAATTTTTGGTGTCAGGCAAGAGGAAGTTGACTCCCAAGAGAGATGTCACATGGCTCTGAAAACTTATCAGACCATCTTGCTGGAGATGGAGAGACTGAGACTAAGACAGTGATGGTGGACAGAACCACACCTTGACCAGGACAGCTTAGTTATGTATGCCTCTTGTCCACTGTTTAACCCGAACATGTCCAGACCGCAAAGATGGATGCCAGGGTCACTGGGCCTCTCTGTTGCTGTTCCCACGGCAGCTATTCTCTGCTTTTCACTATTATTTTCTCTTTAGGTGAGCTATGGAGGATGAGTGGCCAAGCTCAGCTTCTTAGAGATGCCTAGACTTGACCTCTGATCCTAACAATGGTAGAATCACCATGGCTATGTGTCAGGATCTTGACACAATGGTGGTGTGCCCTCTACTCACTCCTGTTGGGGTACATTGGCATGCAGGAACAGCATACAGTCTTAGTTGAGGCTCTGCATGCTTCCAAACTCACAAAGCATTTGCAGAATTCAGCTCCTATGACTATAAAAGTCACCATGCCAGTCACAGTCATGTTAGCTACATGACTGCTGAGTGTAACACGAATTGCTAAACAGTCTTGTTAATAAAAAACCCGGAGCCAGATACTGGGGTGAAAGCTGAAAGATCAGAGAAACAGAACAAGTCACAGCCAACCTCATCTCACCTCAGCCTCTAGAGCAAGACTTCCTGTTTACTCACACCTTGTATACCTTTCTATATCCTGCCATACTACTTCCTGGGATTAAAGGTATGTGTGCTTCCCAAGCAAAGGCATGAGATCTCAAGTGTTGGGATTAAAGGCATGTGTTACCACACCTGGCTGTATTCCCAGTGTGGCCTTGCCAAGTGATAAGATTAAAGGTATGTGCCACCAAGCTTGACCTCCATGTCTATAATTTGGTGGCTGACTCTATTCTCTGATACCCAGATAAGTTTTATTGGGGTGCACAAATAAAATATCACCACGACTGAAATAAAC
This sequence comes from Peromyscus californicus insignis, assembly GCF_007827085.1. Classification (NCBI taxonomy): domain Eukaryota; kingdom Metazoa; phylum Chordata; class Mammalia; order Rodentia; family Cricetidae; genus Peromyscus; species Peromyscus californicus. The sequence continues at coordinate 76,426,909 of NW_026294458.1, read as the reverse complement.
AGCTCAAGTATGGCTGCTTGCTTCTTCCAGGCCATCAGAACATGGCTCTCTCTGATGTCCATCTCAGACTTCAATTCCAGAGGGGTACACCTGACTAGGTCAGGTCCACTAAAGGAGATCTTTCTTCCCATGACCTGTTTAGGAACCTTAATCTAGCTACATAAATCCCTTTACCATGTAGAACATAGTCACAGAAGTCATGCCTTATCCTGCCCACAGCTCTCATCCCCACTCAAGGAGAAGTTGTTCAAGGTCACAGCCAGGTTGGAACTCTGCCCAGCCCAGATGAAAATTGTATCTCTCTGGACAACACTGAGAAGAAGCTGTCTGCAAACCTTTCTCTTTTCCATCTGGAATGTTTTCTGTGTTTGAAACGGATCTGGTTGTTGAAAGCAAGGATCTGCTAACATATGGCTTCCCAGCAAAGAGAATGGGCACTCTGAAAGTTAACTAACTCTTGACTTATCCTGGGATCTACTCAACTTTTGACTCATCTCTGGCTCTAATCTGAGGACCACCGGTAACACAGATATCCCAGAAGGTGCTTGCAGTTAATACAATGGCCTGGTGTGTGTGAGTCTCATCACCTTAGGGTTCTTGTTGTAGGGAAGCTGGGTGCTGAGGATGCGTGACATAATGGAGCAAACAGTGAGTGATGTCTGAGGAGAGTACCTCTTGCCTAGGCCCCTTCCTGGCTTCCGGAATGCTCTCCTAAATTCTACACACTGTCCGAGCTTTGGGTCTTCAGTGCTTCAGTAGCTGGATGCTAGAAAACATTCACGATGACAAGAATGGAACTCTGGAGGAAGGGACAGAAGATTTAGAATTTTCATTTTCTTTGTTGTTTATTTTAGCATGCAGGGCCTCCTTGTTAACGAGCATGTTCACCTAATGTGGCATGTTCTTTTAGGCTGTTTGTGGTAGGTCCTCAAAAGGGTCTCAGATGAGACAGGGAGAGCTTCCCACCTAATAGACATTCCTGAAGAGCCCTTTCCAAATGGTTCCATTCTCCTCACTCCTATTTTGAGCCAATGTGAGAGGCCATTTCATGGCTGATGCCAAAATATCTGGGAACTTTAGGTGAATGCTGGATTTAGTCCAGAGGGTTTTGGTCAGGTCTGAATTTAAATTTAAATTTAATTCCAGCAATCTTTATCAGTTCTGGAGTTATAGAGTAAGTCAGTGTGGTGGTATTGTGTTCCCCAAAATATTGTGTATGCTAATAAACTTATCTGGGGTCAGAGAACGGAACAGCCACAATATTAAACATAGAGGATAGGCAGTGGTAGCACATGCCTTTATTCCTAGCATTCCAGAGGCAGAAATCCATCTGGATCCCTGAGTGTTCAAGGATACAGCCAAGCATGGTGACTCACGCCTTTAATCCCAAGAAGTGAGCCTTTAATCCCAGGGAGTGATGGCAGAAAGCAGAAAGGTATTTAAGGCGTGAAAACCAGGAACTAGAAACATTTGGCTGGTTAAGCTTTTAGGCTCTGAGCAGCACAGTTCAGCTGAGATACATTTGGATGAGGACTCAAAAGCTTCCAATCTGAGGAAACAGGATCAGCTGAGGAACTGGCAAGGCGAGGTAGCTGTGGCTTGTTCTGTCTCTCTAATCTTCCAGCATTCACCCCAATAACTGGCCTCAGGTTTGATTTTATTAATAAGAACTTTGAAGATTCCTGCTACAAGTCAGCAGTTCTCAGCAGAGGATTCTTTGGAGTTTGGATTGATTGAGTGGTGATTTTTTTTTTTTTTTAATTGTCACAACAAGAGGTCACTGCTGGCATCTAGTGGCAGAGGCCTAGGATGCATCTGCCATCTCACAGTGCTCTGGGTGGCCTCCAGGACCAAGTATCGAGTGTTAAACATCAATAGAGCTCAGGTTGTTAATCTTGGAATCAACAAAACCCTTAGGTCAGTCCAGGCTGTGTGACTTCCATCAAGGACTTACTGAATTGGGATACCCTCCTACTTCCCTGTGCCCCTTCCAAACCAGGACAAGCACTTCCTTCTGACCCTGGCCTGCCCTGTGCAAAAATTCACCAGGCTGGCCTGGAGGCCTGGGAATACATAGCTGACCTTGATCCCTGGTCATGCTGACCCCTAGGGGTTCTGACTACTCACTGTCCTCCGCAAGACTGAATTCTCCCTCACAGAGGTGAGCCTGAGAATCACAGGGTGACAGTGCTTGTGCTTTCAGCAAAGTGAACTGATGTGAGGATCACGCATAAAGAAAGGTAGCATGATAAGCTTCCTGCCACTCTTTCCAATCTAAGACAGAAACCCAAAGCTCGAACCTAATGTGTCTTGCTCAGAAACAGCACTATCTTCTGTCTTTCTGTTAGGTACTTCTAGACCAAAGAAATAAAGGAGAGAGAGAGAACACAAAGCATTTCCCTTTTCCTTGGGAAGGAAAGGAAGTTATAGATTGTGAAACCAATTGATTTAAACTATTTCTCTTCCCTCACATTTCTGGGTTAGAGAAATTGGGCTTGCCTCCTTGTCCTCTGACCTTGGGTGCAGTTTAGTGGCTTTAGACCCAATTCAGCTAGATAAATGACTTATCAGCACTGTGACCTTGAGTGTATGACTTAGCTTCTGCCTCAGTTTCCCTATTTGTCAAGTGGCGATAGTAGTACTGCCTGCAGACAGGGTTTCTGTGATAATCAAGTGGGTAAATATTTATGAGGTGAGCAGAGTGGCGTGTGACCTTCAGGTGAAGTTGCCGGGGTGTCTGGATGTGTTCTGAGGTCTCTCCCTAGCTCAGGCACTAGGTGAGTCAAGGGTGTGTTTTGGCTGTAGTGTTAACCGACTGAAAACTCACTCGGAGCCCAGATGCTGACCTTCAGCCAGCACCTGACTCAGAACCAGCACACTGTGTTTCCTCGGCTTGACTTCCTAAGTGGCATGTGCTTTTAAGCCATTTTCACCAATAAGGGCGAAATGGAGAGGTCTTTGCTTGCCCTGATTTTCTAGAAGTTCTATTCAGTGGGCCACAGCCTTTCTCGTGGGACCGTTCACCAGCCCAACTCCATGGTCTATCAGCTTCTTCCCTGATCCCTTTCCCCTGCTTCTCTCAGGAGTAGAGAAGGTTGTTTGGGGTTGGGATTGCTGGTGACAGTCCTAGAAGGAATGTGGAGACAGTGAAATCTGACAACTCTGTTCTGTCCCAGGAGACAAGGCCCGGAGACAGCAGGTCCAACAGCTAGCCAGGCTGGAAGGCTTCAAACAGTCCCTTCATTCCCGGGCCCATCAAAGCCTGGGTTGCACAGAAAGGAGAAGCCTTGTCCACCAGCCACTCCTGCTCTCTTCCTGGTGAGAAGAAACATGGTCTCAGGCGACTCTGGGAAGAAAATATGACCTCCTTCCCCCACCAGGTTTGGTCTGGGAATATGGTGACAGCTTCCTGTTCTCAATTATCCATAACCAAGACCAAACCAAGCTGCTCATCCTTCCTTCTGGTCCCTTGGTCCCCTAGCCTCTGCTAGTGAGAGGGGACAGAAGCTTGTCAAACAAGAGGTGGGTGTGTCTAGTTTCCACCTCCTGTCCTAGGGTAGTTCTTAGCGATGCTCTTTTACCCCCAAAGTGCCCCAGTTAGAGCAAAACTTGACACTCATCGGATGCCTCATCAGCCTCTCGCAATGCAGTTGAGGAGGGGAGGGAGGTGTGGCTTCCTGTCCAGTGTGGATGTCCACATGGATCGGGAGCGAGAGTGGGTGGCTACGTTGGCAGAATTAGAGCTCAATGACCTGTGCCCTCACCTTGCTTTTCCTGAGCAGTGCTAGCCTACAGTGCAGCTAGGGTCGGACTGTGTGGCAGGGACACTGGGTAATTCTGGAGCAGGCACCCCAGGGTGTGAGGACAACAGGGCAGGCATTATGGCAGTAGGGAGCATGACTCAGATCCTTCACAGAGTAGAGGACAGGTGGAGGTGAGGGACAGTCCTGGACTTGAGGCCACAACGCTGGCCTTGGGAAGTCAACGTTTGTCACCTTCACCATCTGCAGGACGGTGTTGAGGACGGACGGACCTTTGCAGTGTGGGGAGGAAGGCTAGGGTCAAGGTGCACTTCACGACTGCTCCACTGTGTGGTCCCTTAGTATCGTCACTGCGTGGCAGCCTGTGTGAATGTCACTGTGCCATCAGCGGCCTGACACCACAGGTACCAGTGCACTGCAGGTCCCACAGCTGAACTTGGACCCCAGCCCTGTGTGATCCTTCAGGAGTCACCAGGGTCCTTGCCAGGGCCCGACATCCAGAGGCTCTTGCACACCGCCAGTTTAATGAAAGAACACTTGAAGCAGCGTCGATGGAAATGGGCCACCAAACAGTGAGCAGGAGGCAGACCCTCCTGCCAAGTGTCCACTTAGAACTACTGCAGTCATGGGACTGATGAGGCTCCAGGCAGTGGAAAGCTTCAACCCTCTGCTGCTTCGGAGATTTACATTTACAGAAACCTGTGTGAAGGAAGGAGCCAAAGTTGGGAGGACAAGTGTGTGAAGACAAGCCAACAAACAACTCACCAGGAGGGAGGTGGGAGTCAAGCAAGCATCCCCGAACCCTGCGGGAAGGCTTAAATATTGGAGTCAAATGAGTTTTTCCTGGAGGCTAGATACACTGTCACATTGCCTTCTAATGTAAGTCACTCATTAATGGGTGGGCACCACCTCCCTCTACGAGGACAGGGAAGTCATCTCAACCTCTATGTGGTATCCTCTCTCTCCTTAGCATAGGGACTGGTTACTGTCTTATTGGGCCTGGTGAGTACACAGAAATGGCCATCTGGGCCATGGGTGCTGCTGAGAGCTGGCACCTCCTTGGCTGGTGTGTGCGCTCCAGCAGAGCAGCTAGCGGTGAGTGAATTCAATGGACCAGGGCCACGTGGGGTGAATGTCATGCCAAAGGACTATCTGTCTGCTTGCCTTGAGGCATGCTAGGGGTAAGGAGGCTGGGGAATCTCTCAGGCAGCTGAGGAGCCCTGTGAGGGCAAGGGTAGGAGCTACATGGCAGGGAACTGTCTGGTTGTTGTGGAATCAGGCGTGTGTACACCAGCTTCAGGACTGGAGATGACCAGAGGGGATGGAGTTTCCTCTAGCTCAACATCAAGATGCACATATTGATAGAAAGTGTGATACACATTAACAGGATGTGCAAAGCACTCACCTTGTACTATGCAGTGTGTTTCTATTGTGTGCAGACGGAGTAGTTAATTTGTTACCCATGTAGCATATTACAGAGTGATGTATTATTAATATAATATAAAAATGTGTCTGTGTTCTCGTGCTGTTGCTGTAGTGTGAGGAGTTGATGATACAGTATGTCATGCTAACCACTGTGATATGTAGTGTGAGTGTATTGAGTACAATATATAATGTGTTGTTCACATAAATACTTGCTGATACAATATGCACTGTACCGTCATTGTAACACAGTGTGTGTCAGTCAGTACTGTTATGGGTATAAGTGTGATGTGTGTGTGATGTGTAATGTGTTCATGATGTAGTATAGAGGCTATAAATAATGTATACTGTGTATCAGAGTGAAGTTAGTATTGACTGTCAACTTGACACCCAGGGGGCCAGCATCTAGGCACGCCTGTGAAGGACTGATGGGATAGAGGTTAGCTTCTGAGAGTGTGAGTGATTAACTGTATTTTTATTATTGAGACCCATCTCAATTCCCTAAATGGGGGATTCCAGACCGTATAGATGGAGCCGGTGAGCTGAGTGCTAGTATGTATGCATTGATCCATTGCTCTCGGGTCTCAATTGTGGATGGAGGGTATGTCCACTTCTCTGAGGCCCCTGCCACTCTAACTTCCCTCTGCCGTGACAGACAGTAACCCAAACTGTAATCCAAATAAACCCTTTCTTCCGTAAGTCGCTTTTGTCAGGTTTTTGCTTTTGCTTTTGTTTTCTTATCATAGCAACTGGAAAAGAAACTAAGAGGCAGTGTACATTTTTGGTATAGGTATTATTAATGTCATATGTAGTATATATTGATACAATATGTAATTGTCACTATAGCATATTGTGTGTACTGACTTAATGGTTCATGTGTTAGTGCGGTGTTTGTTAACATAATATGTAATACGTTAACAGCATGTGCAATGTGTCTTGATATAATGCGTGGCAGTGTACTGAAGTCACATGGAATGTGTGCTGCACGGAACATTTAGAGTAAATTGGATACTAATAGAATAGGAGTGACGGCAAGCGTGGCCTTGACCAAAGCCTTGCTCAAACAACCTGTCTTGGCACAGGTCTTGTCTCAAGGTTGTTGTGTGCAGACAAAAATACAGGTCCAGAGTCTCAGGGAAGACCCGGACTTTCCACAGTCAAAGGGAAAGTCCTCAGGAACCAACCAGGAGCCAAACACCACACACACACACAGACACACACACACACACACACACACACACACACACACACACACACAGAGACATACAGACACACACACACAGACATATAGACACACACACACACAGACATATAGACACACACACACACAGGTGCCCACATGCTACACACACACACACACACACACATAGACATACAGATACACACACACACACAGGTGCCCACATGCTACACACAGACATACAGACACACACACACACTCACACACACACAGGTACCCACATGCTACACACACACACACACACACATAGACACACAGACATATAGACACACACACATGCACACACTATATAAACAGAAACTTTAAGAATATTTTAAAGGCTTTCAGAATTATGAATACTTTAAGTCTCTTTCAAAAGACCAGGTGTTCTGTGTCTAAAGCCAAACCCTGAAAGGACCTAGTCCCATCTATCAGAAGACTAATAGTTTTAGGGGAATGGATGAAAGATACATAGATATACAGGTAGGCTGATAATCATAGATGATAGGTAACTAGATAGATGACAGGAAAATGGTAAATGGATAATAGCTAGATGCATAGACACCATAGAAAAGGTTCATAGGCATAGATGACAGTAGGTAGCTGAGAGAGACAGATAGAGGATAGGTACATAGACAGGCAGAGCAAACGGGTAATAGATTCACTCTGTCCATGTGCACATGTGCCGTGCTTCCTTTTCGTCAGGGTTTTTCCATCTCAGCTGTGGACATGCCTGAGGACATTTCTGTGCTATCCTAGTCACTGTAGCAGCATCTTTGGCCCTACCAGGTAGACACCAGAAGCAGTGACAACCAAAAAGGTCCCAGACATGCCAAGAGGCTCCTGTCAAATGCACAACCGCTCACAACTGAGAACCCCATGTTCCATTCTAATGGACAGCACAGCTGTAGACCCAGAAGGCCTTGGTCTTGGTTCTAGTCTTGACTGATAGCCTGTGGCCTCAGCTGGGTTCACCCCTCTAGACCTCCTTGTCCTCATCTGTAGGACGGTTGTGGCTGCCCTAGCTCTACACCGTGCTTTTGCTTGGTGAGTTAAAATGAGGTAAATTCTGCTTCAGTTGCTGATACAGAGTCAGAGCTTCACTCCTACTGCTCCAGAGCCCCAGAGACACCAGATGGCGAGAGTGGAGTTGCTGTGCATGAACAAGAAGAAAGGAGGAGGGAATGAGAAACGCTGACGTATACGTTGACTACCAGCCAGAGACTCCATCCTTGGGGGTCACCATGCGAGAGCATTCATAGGTGATGGCAACTTCTTGACTCAGGACTAGATTTATGAAAACAGAGTGTTGCAGGAGCAAGACAGTGGTTAGCAGGGCATAAGATAGACGCCCTGCAGAGCTTGGCAAACAGTACACTCATTCTGTGCCAAAAGTTTCAGTTGCGTTTCACAATTAGCAGCTAAGGTTGAGCCCAAGCTCTCCAGATTTGTCCAGATCACCCCACTGTCTGGAGCATGGGGTCTGTTGTTATCTCCCCAACCTGCCCTTCCACCCCGACATTGTTGAGTAGTCACAGACTCAAGCAGTTAAACAGCACTGATGTCAGTACTGTGGGTGGGAGGGCAGGGTCCTGCCAGCTCATTTTCACTGCGAAACTGGAAATCGTCAGAGTGTGGGCTCACTTCCAGAGGATGGCTTTCTCTCTGTATCCTTTTGGTTTTGTAAGGGACCAGCATAGGTCTTGATGAACTCTGGGAGGTGAGAAAAGCATTCACTAGCCAGGGAGGATGACTTGGTTGGAAGTGGAGAAGCCATACTACCAGGGGGCCACCTTACCTTCAGGAGGGCTCAGGGATAGAGCAAAACAGATTGCCCTGTCTACAGGAGCTCTTAATTTCAAGTGTAAACATGCACCCTTCTTCTGGGAGGAACAGGCAGAAAGTTAGAGGCTTGGGGAGTGTGGGTGCTTAAAAAAAACCCGGAGTTCCCAAGTCAAGCCCAGAGGTCGAACTTTTCCTCGAATATCCCATTCCTGGGAAGAACGAGGCACATGGGGAAGGTCGGTGTCACCATCTGGTCTTCAGCTGACTTGGCAAGAAAAACACAGCGGCAATATTGGCCTTTAATACAACCAACCGCTGCTGGCTCACAGATGAAAATGAATTAAAAGGAGCCAAATTTTATAATTGTTGGTAAATCTGTTGATGATCAGTGTTGAAACTTCTATGACTCTTTTCTTCCCATCTATCACCATTTGTCATGTTCTGTACCCCGTGTTTTGCCATTAAGCAGGTGAGAAACAGATGGCCTTCAGGGAGGACCATCCGTTCTTTCCCCGGCTCTAAGGTCCAGCCAGAATCAACTGATGGAGCTCCACATGGTCCCTACGTCACCATCAAGGATGGGCACATGCCACCTTTGTTTATCTGGGGAAGAAGGGTAAAAGGACACCACAGCAAGGGGAGGTACAGATGCCCAGTAATGGTGTCCAGTGGATGTGCTTGCCGTCAGACCTTGGACTGTAAGGACAGGGAGGCCTACGGAGTGTCCCATCTGTATTCATTATCTAGACTTTCTTGCCTGTCATGTATATAAAGGGAACTGGAGTCCTGCACAGGTAGGGACCTGCTTGAGATGCTCTATGCCTTGCCCTTTTACATAATACCTCTTAACCAACTCCAGCCAGGCAGCACTGGAAGAGGAGTGGTCTCATGCCTTCAGGAGGGTGATGGCTCAGAGTCCTTTGTCTACAAAGAATTCTTGATTTGCTGTACACAGTCCCTTGAGAATAAATATAGAAGCTTTTGAATGATCATAAAGCAAAAGCAAATTTTAATTCTGGTGTTACCATGAGAGCTCTTAGGAAGAAGGCCCCAGGCCCCAGACATTTGTATATCATGAAGCTGCCTCCCTCAGAGACAGTCGTTGATTAAAATCTTCAAGATACTATTACTTATTGATCTCCCATCAGCGACTGCTTGGTAAGACCATATTTGGATTTTGTTTCTGAAATGCCAAACTGGAAGCCCAGCTCCCCCTGATCTGCCACTCTGTCTCTGTTCCAGATGATGTCTCCCTCTATCAAGGTATCTCTTTTATTGCTCTCCCTGTTCCAGATTGACCATTCCATCCCCTTATGTTCTCATCCCCCATCCCCTACCCTCTATGCCCAACCCCCTTGATCCCAGGTTACTCAGGGAGATCTCATCTATTTCCCCTTCCCAGGGCAATCCAGAGGCATGTATGGCATTTTCAATGAACGAATAGAAACTATAATTAAAAAGAATCCTTCAAGCTTGAAATTGGCCCTGCAGTAACTCATTATGAATACAGATGTTGCTGCTGTATAGTAGCTGCTCAGGAAAAACACACTTTATTAAGTTGCATAAGCATATATTTCAAGAACTGGATGTAATTTAATTAATTTTCAGGCAAATCATTTCCATCTACTGGCTTGGTACCCAGACCAAGGCTACCTGTATTCACTAGGTGAACCCCGTGATTTCACAATAGTCCCACAATGCCATGAAAGATGTTCAGCAGTTCCGCTTTGTAGCTGAGAACACTCATGCTAGGAGAGTATTCTCTCTTGTCTAAGATGGCAATTACTAAGTAGACAACCAACTTTTATTCAGGTCTACCTAGTTCCCTAGTCACCTTACCAGAACTGACTAAGTCATGGACCCCAGTGCAAAATGAAAACACAGGACTCTATGTTCAAACAATATTAAGAATTTCAAGACAGCCAAAGCAGAATGTAAAAACAGGAACTGGGCATTTCTGAATGGGGTCCTTGGGCAACTGTCTAGGCATGGACCTTTATCCTATTAATCTGTATATCAAGATGGACTCATTTCCTTAGTGAGTATGGAGATTATCTGTGAGAAGATTCTCCCCAAAGGACCTCCAGAAGACAGGTGCTTTACTGACCATTAACAATTGTGTCAAATCTATACACTGTGCAGACACAAGAAAGGACTTTTCTCAAGGGTACAGCTCTAACGGAAGGTATCCAGCATGGCACTTCTCTTAGGTTCTGAGTGTTTGGGTGCTTCGCCTTCCTGTTTTGCCGACAGGTCAGGGTCTTGCCCAGTACAGTACCCACTGACTACTCTCCTGCCTGGAAACCCAAAAAGGAAGATGAATAGAGTCCAGATGCATCTAAAAGTGGTTTGCTGGGAACAGCAACGGACACAGGATGTTTGAAAAGCAGTTTCCTCTACAGACCTCCATCCCATTTCCTTAGGAGAACAGTGGGGTGATCTTGTTTTTATGGCTGAGCTCACCTTGAACTCCAGTGGAGGTTTCTTGGCGAATGGAGGGTGGTGGTGGTGGTGGTGGTGGTGGTGTCATTCAAATCAGAATGGTGTCAGCTGCACAGACTAGTGTGTCCTTTGTGCTCTTGTGCCTTGGACCGTTTGATGGTGCAGAAGTTTCCACAGCACTCCTCTGCTGTTGGCTCTTCCCCTCCCCTCTGCCACTCCCAGCCTACATCCCTCTGGCTTTGTGGACCAGTTACCTCTTGTAATGGAGATGCCACATCTTACACACAGTCCTGCTTCACCAGCTTGCAGCTCTGGGCCATCAGATAAGCAAGCTAAAGGTCTCGAATCAAAGAAAGCCGTTCCACTGAGTGTGTCATGCACCTGTGTGACTCTGGGACATGGAAACTGTTGACTGTGGTCATTTGGGGCATGCTTGTTTGGTTGAGATTTTCATAGTGCTCACGCCACCCAAAGGTATTTCTAGGGAGCACACAGTCAATGTATTTCCAATACTGGCAGAGGTTGAATTACCTTCTAGATCTATGGGTCTTAACATTTTTAAGAAATGTAAAATCAGTTGCAAATTTATTGTAAATGCCTGGTTATACACCAGGGTGTCTAATCTCATAGGTCTGAACTTGAGTTTAGTTAAATGTCCCAGATAATTCACATTCAGGGAGTATCTTTAATCTTAAAAGAGGATCTATCAGTGTGTGTGAGAGAGCCTACACATCTGACATAATTGTGAATGATCTCTAAAGCACCTGTCTTCTGGAAGGTTCCCTTGGGGAGAATCTTCTCACAGATAATTCCTAAACTGACTAAGGAAATGAGCCCATTTCGAGGTTCAGAGTCCTGAGCAGATCATTGTTAGACACCGTGCATTTTTCCTTCTGGGGAACTGTCCTCCCCCCTTGGTGATACTCTGTTTTGGACAAAGCAGGTCGATTCACTGTCTTTCAGTTTCCTCTCTCCTGATGTGCATTCTGAGACACCTATTACATTTATGCACCCCTGGGTATAGTCACCTTCAAAGGCAATTGTGGACTAATTCTGATCAAAGGATTCCTACAGACCCCGGGGATCTCTGAACACAACTGTGTGTCTGCCTGTGAGCTAAGTGTAAAACTCCAAACCGAAGTCTCTGATCTGGTTGGGAAGAGGAAGAAGGGAGGATGGAGATGGCTCAGGGGCTAATGTGTTCACCGTAAAGACATGAGGACCTCAGTTCAGAGCTCCAGAAATGGGGTTCTGGAGCTTCCACCCCTCCTCTGCATGTGCACTGCATCCTAGGCCCCCACCCAGTTTCTGATCATCTAGCTGCCTTCATAGCACATGAAAAGAAGCACGGGCTTCAGAGGAAAGCAGGATCATTTTTTGGAAGTCCTGAGTCTGGCTTCAGACATCTAACGTCACCTCATTGCACACCAGCTCTGGACAGTCGATGCAGGGGTAACTGCCGTTCTTAAGCACTTAGTGGGATAATCTGTAGGGGATGTTCAGCACACAGTGTGGCCACAAGTCAGAGCAGTAGCTTCCTCTCCCACTCCTGATCCCCAGTCTCTTATGAACTCATAAGAACCCCCAGAGAGCAATGAGAAACTCTAGTTCAAAGGACTCCACGTTCAGGGAGAGACCCTACCTCAATGTACAAGGTAAAGAGCAATTGCAGAAGTTCCCTTTGTCATCTTCAGGCCTCCTGCACACACACATGTGCATTTCTACACATGTGAACACACATATGTACACCACACAAATACATATGCAGAAAAGAAAAATCTGAAACACTTTAAAGTGAGGATGCTTCATTTCCCACAGGCTTCTTCTGTACACTGGACAGATTGTCTGTCTCAAAGGGGGTTCAGAACAAATTCAGGTTGAGGAGAGAATGGGAAGAAAGTAAATGGTGTTGGATTGCACAGGCAAGATGCATGTGCAGGATAGATAGCTGCTAAGTCTCTAGGGAGGGATCTGAGAGCACTTCCTCATGTCATGTGACCCCATCCTGCCCTCCCAGGTCCCCAGCAAAACCAACAAGCACTGCTGCTGCACTCAGCCCCAAATTTCAAGTAAGTTTTCTTTCCAGAACAGCTCAAGCGCCCCTCTTTTCCATGCAACTGGTGCCCCCTAGTGGCCAAGTTGACCTTCCCTCCCAGTGGAAGTCTGAAGTCAAAGTCTGGGTTGGCTACAGCCAACTCTGTCCTTTGATTTAGAGTTTCCCAATGCTCTCTGGGGGTTCTTGTGAAACCACCAGAGACCGAGGATCAGGAGTGGGAGAGGAAGCTACTTCTCTGACTCGTGGTCACACTATGTGCTAAACACCCCCTATAGAGCATCTCATTAAGTTCTGCAAGAAAACGATAACTACCCCTGCATCGACTGTCCAGAGCTGGTGTGCAATGAGGTTACGTTAGATGTCTGAAGCCAGATGCTTAGAGACTTGGGACTCCTGGAAGGCTACCCTGCCTTCATCTGAAGCCCATGCCTCTTCTCGCATGCTGTGAAGGCAGCTGGACGAGCAGGAACTGGGTAGGGGCCTGGGGCATGCAGTGCACATGCAGAGGAGGGACAGAAGCTGTCCCACTTGTCTTCTTGGTTCATCTCTGTCAAATCAGCAGAGGGTTGCCAGATGTGGCCCTCTTGCCAAAGGACCCGATGCTTTGTTCAATCCTGAAACCTCCTGTGGATGGCCCCATGCCACCAGAGCAGCTGAGAGTCCTCAGGACTCAGTTTCTCTCAGGATACTCTTGGCTTCATTCTGTGTTCAGAACCCAGAGCTGTTATCTTCTCCTTTTACAACAAAACAAGCAAAGTCCCCTCTGCCCACAGAGATTTGACATCCTCTTTTCAAAAACATTTGCTCTATTTTTATGTACGTGTCTCTGTGTGTAAGCTATGTGTCTGTGGGTGCCAGAAGAGGGTGTTGGATTCTCTAGTTCTGGAGTTACAGACAGTTGTGAGCTGTCTAGTGTGGGTGCTGGGGTCTGAACTCGAGTTCTCAGGATAGCAGGAAGTATCCTTAACCTCTGAGCCATATACACAGCCCCAGAGACCTGATCTCCTCTTCTCTTTCCAGCATTGCTTGTCACAGGGGTGGGACCATTCCTCACACCCCTCCAGACTCTACTGTCGGTGTCTTTATCAAATTGATGTTCGTGTAGAGACACACACCAAGCATCTTCCCTTTGTAAGAACATCTTTCCCCCCTGGAAGTAGATTCTCAGGACACTGTGCCAAACTTCAGGGTTTTGCACACATCACTTGTCATTTGGATTTATTACGAGCTATACAGTCTTTGCTTTCCACACCATGTCACATCCCCATGACTTCGTGGTCCCCACCTCTGGTCCCAGGTGAGTTGATGTCGGCAGCAGAGCCTGCCTGCCTTGTGATGGAATCACTGCTCTCTAACCACAGACCTTGGGGATCTCTAATATGGAACTTCACTCAACTCACCTGGGACCAGAGGTGGGGACCACGAAGTCATGGGGATGTGACATGGTGTGGAAAGCAAAGACTGTATAGCTCGTAATAAATCCAAATGACAAGTGATGTGTGCAAAACCCTGAAGTTTGGCACAGTGTCCTGAGAATCTACTTCCAGGGGGGAAAGATGTTCTTACAAAGGGAAGATGCTAAGCAGTGAGCTAGGCTGATTACACATTGAAGACACCGGTGTGTTTGAGGGTGAGGGCAACTTGGTACCCATCATACTTAGCTCTGACTGATTGGTACCACAGGAAGATGGCCAAGATAGCCTCTGGGCATGAGGAGACCACTGCCTAGCTGAGAGTCTAAGAGCTGCTCCTGCCAGAGTTCCCTGAGCAGAACCAGTGAGTTAGATCAGCAGGCAAGGCCTCCACTGACAAACTTGACCACCTGAGTTTGAACCCTAGAACCTACATGGTGGAAAGAGGGAACTGACTCTCACACAGAAGTTGTCCTCTCTGTGTGAGCTGTGGCAGACACCCTCCCCTCCCCAAATAAATTAATTAACTTAATTATTTTAAGATGAATACAATGAGTCCTCTGAGTGGCTAATGGATATAGGGTAACTGAGAACTGAAACATGTCGCTGGAGTTGCGGCTCCTTCTAGTGGCACAAGGCATAGGGTAGTTGGAACTAACCTCAGGTAGACACTTGCCTCTCCTGACACTGACCAACCAACCTGGAAAGCCACACCTTGGCATCAGAAGAGGCAACTAAGACTGATTTTAAGGAGACAGTGAGAGACAGCGTTTTCCCGTGTACTGTGTAGCAGGGGAATCTGTATGTGAAAGGTATATCTTTTGCTCCTCTGTTTTTGGTCAAAGCCCAGGCTAAGTTTTGATTTAGGGGTCATAGATCTAGTGTCACAAATAAGCGGCATAGACAGAATGAGGCCGGGAGGGAGCAGGGTAAGAAACCGGAAGCAGTGACACCAGCCATACTGAGAATCCAGTCAGAGGACACTTCACTGACGCTCCAGTCGCCGAACTGAAGCCCATGTAAGTATGGATTCCTAAACCACAAATAGAACCAACTTAATTAAGAGCAAGAGGGACCACCAGCAGCAATCAATCAACTAGACCCACCACAGAATTCCACGTTTGTGTAATCACCGGATGTGGAATTCACAGAAACACGAGTGAACATCAGGAGGGTAGCAGTGTGAGCTCACATGGAGCAGTGCCCAGCATGCGTGAAGCCCAGAATTTCCTCAGTACACACAATGCCCACTACTCACACTGCTCCACATGCATGATGCGGACATGCAGAAAGTTGCACGTTTCCTTTACCAGTGGATCCTCAAGTTCAGGGATCACTGACAGCTGGAGACACAAGAATGTCACCTGCTCTCTTTGTTCCTTCTCTTCAGGTTAGTAAAGCCGCTCCCCCAGGCTTTCAGAGCACTGAGTATTAAAGGACTCTGATTTGTTGTAATGCTTTCAACACTGTGTGTGTGTGTGTGTGTGTGTGTGTGTGTGTGTACGCATGTGCATGCACGACTGTGCCATCTCTATATTAGACTATCTCACTCTGAACCAATTTTTATGTTCCATTTGAGCTTGTATCTGTATTTCTCCATATTGGCTTGTGATGGAATCACTGCTCTCTAACCACAGCCACTCACTACTTGGCTGAAATTTTAGTTTCCTCCAAGAAGCCTAAGTACAGAATGACACAGGGTGGAGATATCATCCTCAGATTTACGCTAAACAAGAAAAGGAGGAGCATGGGTCACCTTCTCCCAGAGCGTCTCACTGAGCTGTGTACAGTCCTGTCTCTGTAGCAAAGATTGGCAGACAACCCACAGGACCGAGAATCAATTCCAGAGTTGCATTTCCACAGATCATGATGTCGCCGATGGGTCAGGAACCCCAGCTTTGTGGGGTTTCCCAGAGCAGTAAGAAATGGAACCAAAGGCTTTGCCACCACACTGGGAAGGGTTCAGCAAAGAGCACAGTCACTGCCATGATGTGAGGAAGACTTAATAAGAATACATCACTCATTCTTTAAGTATCTCAGGTCTCAACCTTCTTAATCCATGAAGCATTTCCCAGCCACCATCTACCCACTCACGGTCCCTGTTTTTGTAAAAACACACAAAGCAGAACCATTTCTGGGAACCCAGAAGAAGCAGATTGTTACTACATAGCTGCAAAAATTATTGCAATTTTTCAAAGCCTGTCTCCGTAGGCAGTATGGCCAATATTGCCTTTGTTTAAATAAGATGATGCAAATCAGATGCAGATTATTAAGTTTTTGAAAATGCCTAGCACACATGAAAGATGTTTGCACAATGAGGCACTGTAAGAGCTCTTATTGATGACAGCTTTGCAGTTAAGTATGTGTTCACTAAATATGGAAACAAATGAGAACTAACAATAAAAATGAGCTCCAAGGGAGTTGCCACAGCACGAACTGGATGGACTAGTGCTGGGCTGGGCTTTAGGTCTTGGCACGGAAAGCCTCATCATTCCAGAACGTTCTTGATTTCCAAGTTTTCTCTGTAAAACAAAGCAGAATAGATTTAGAGTAAATGATTCATAAATCCACTGATTTGGGCAAAATAAGTCATTGTATTTGCTCATTCAAGAATCCAGGATCACTCTCTGGTAGGTGGTATCTTACTGCCCATTGGGTATAAATCAAGACTTTGTTCAAGTCTCCCAAGTATATACCATCTGCTCAGGATACACTGCTTGTTTGTTTGTTTATGTACCAACATGCTTTCCTGATTCCTTATTCTTCATTAGTATTAAGCCTATCCCTTTATAAATGCACAAATCTTCCACTTCACACATTTATAACCTTAACTTTAAAGATCTGATTTTAAATAGTTATTAAAATGTTCCCCAATATTTAATATTAATATGATTTCATAATTTATATACTGCCTTCATCATTTACATTAATCATTTATAAAATAAAATGTTGCCCTTGTTTGATTTATTTTATTGGAAATTGCTCCTTGATTCTTACCTTCATGGACATGGTGATTATCTGATAGTTTCTTTAAATAAAAAGATCCTTGTGTTCTACTGTGGCGGGGGAGGAAGCAAACTGCCCTGATTATGCCTTTTTCTAATTCACACGAAAATATCGTTTATAATCAATTTACAGCATTCAAGGGATTCTCCAATCTCAAACTTTCCTCATTCCTCTTGTAATTCAGTCCCCAAGTCCTAAGAACTATGTCAGAGTTATATCAACAACCCCACTCCTGGTTCAAATTTTCTTATTATCTGCATTCTTTGTTGCTGTGAAAAGAAGCAGCTTAATAGACAAAAAGCTTATTTTGGTTCTTGATTTCAGGGAATACAGTCTATGGGGCAAGCATGGTATCTTCTCCATGAGGGTCAGAGTCTCAGAGTCTTGATTTCAGGGGACACAGTCTATGGGGCGAGTATGGTGTCAGCTCCATGGTGGTCAGAGCTGGTGGCAGCGACTTGCTCACATCTTAGCTGACCAGGAAAGAGAAAGACGAGTGCTGTTTCTGCGAATGTGAGCTTCCTTTAAAAGACACCTCCATGGACTCCGGTCTACATCCCCTCCAGCTGCTGCTCTGGTTGTTTATTATCTCTGTGCGTTTGATCACAGCTATTTCAGAATTACACACATCCACTTACTTTCTCACTGGGTATTCTTTTTGACCTACCCCATTCAGGATTTTAGAAACTTTTTTGGTGAAGATCACCTACATAGCTTCCCTTTGACTAAAATCAAACTGCAACTTTCATGGTCTAAGCAAATTTCTTCTATTTTTCACAAGAATTCCTATTTTTTCATAATAATGATGATTACTCTCATCTTTTCCATTTGTCTTTAAGTGAAGGCATTTGCTTGATGGTACCCTGTGTCCCTACTGGTTTGGGCTGCTCTCTCCCATCCTTCTTGAAGTCTTCACTGGAGTGCACCAGCCATTTTTTTATACTTTCCTCATAGCTGAGTTTCAACCGTCTCAACCCCTGAGGCATGTCTCAACAGTCCCAATGTCCCATATCCTCAGAACATACAGTGGGCAGTTGTAGATGAAATTCTAAACAATCTTAGTAAATAAGAAACACAGAGCCAAATACAGAGATAAATAGCCAAAGAGATCAGAGAGTCATGACTACCTTATCTTACCACCTCGCCACCATCGCTTCCCCAGAGAGAGTGACCTTCTTCCTGTGTGACTTGTGTTTTATTACCTTTCTATTCTGCCTTCTCATTGGCTCTAAACCCAACCACATGACTTCCTCGTCACTGCCTGTCTATACAGACCTCCAGGTCTCTATGGTTGGTACTGGGATTAAAGGCTTGTCTCACCACGCTTGGCTGTGTCCTTGACCACACAGAGACTCTGCCTGCCCTGTGATCAGATTAAGGGCATGGGCTACCACTGCCTGACTGCTGTCCCTGGCTTGCTATGATCTCTGATCTCCAGGCAAACTTTATTTATTAACATACAAATAAAATCATATTTCAGCACAAATAAAATATCACCATAGGCAGTTCTTGACCCACTTCTCTTCCTTAGTTATTCCCTAGGTAGCACTCACCATTGCTTACTTTAAGCTATCATGTTGATGACTCGGCAATGTACGTGTCCATCCTCAACCTCTCTCTAAACTTTAGATTCTTTTTCCAATTTGTCTTGACATCTCCACTTGGATGTCTGAAATATATCCAAACGAACTTATGGCGTACTGCTCCAGCTTCCTGTTATCTACTGACTTTGCCTTTATGGTTTGATTGCTCTCTCTCTCTCTCTCTCTCTCTCTCTCCTCTGTGTTATATGCTTCTTTTTTGCAATTGGCCAAACTGAGAACTTTTTCACAAACTACTTAGCTGTGATGGATGTAAGTTGTTAGAAATAAAGAAAGTTCATTTTCAATGCTCCTGAGAAGCATCATCTCTGCAGAGGTTTTTAAGTTATTTATAATTGTCACTGTGTATCTGTACATGGCATTCTTCATTGATAGACATAGTCTACTCACTCCTGAAAGAAGCCTACCTAATAGATCAGCTCTTGACAAGGGAATATGTATCATGGGTCAAGATCGATGCTGCTACCCCACATGTAATGTAGTCTGCAATGGAAAGTCAATGGAGAACAGAGAGCAATGGAAAATTACAAGTTAAAAAACACAATGATCTAAAGGCCAATGAAATTTACTTGACTGCCAATTTTCTGCCTTGGAGGAATAATTTCCAAGGAGCCAAATTTAGCAAGAGAGATTTGAAAGGCATTGAGCAAGAAGTTCAGAATGAAATACACCAGGCATGACCTCAGAACGCTAGTCAATAATTGTACATTTGCATTTTAACTCTTCCTCATCATTACCAAAGGTGAATTCCACAAGAAAACTCCCTGATATCTAAGATGTGAAACACTGTTTGTCTGCTTGCCTGCTGATGAGCCCAGGGCTCAGCACTGTAACACTGGAGCAGTGAAACCTATGATCTCTGCTAGGTGAGAGAAATAAGATGCTTGGTAGAAGAAAGCGTATTTCCAATGTTGAATGAACCCTTTTCCCTGAGCAAAGAAATGAATTAAGGTTGGCCACACCCTACTGTAGATGTAACCAACCTTCTTATTAAATAAGAAACACAGAACCAATGCAAAGAAGAAAGCCAAGAGGTCAGAGCTAAGAGCTAAAACCTTACCCTTCCTCCTGCAGTGGTCCTACCTCTCCGAACCAGAGCTACCTCTGTGTTAAAGTCTTTATATAGAGTTCCTGTCCTGCCTTCTCATTGGTTGTAAACCCAACCACATGACCGCCTCCTCACGGCCTGTCTGTATAGGCCTCCAGGTTTTCCATGATTGGTATTGAGATTAAAGGCATGTGTATCCAATAATGGCTGCATCCCTGAACACACAAGAGACTTACCCAGCTCTGCCTCCCAAGTGCTGGGATTACAAGTGTATGCCACCACTGCCCTGCTTTCCTATGGCTTGCTAATAGCTCTGACCCCCGGGCAACTTTATTTATTAACATACAAATAACATTTTAATACAAATAAAATATCACCATACCCTACAGTATTGATAACAAAACTGTGGTCGTTATTAATGTTGTCCCACAAGGATTTAACTCTTGCATGTTACAGCACACAGGTTTCTGGTCTGAGTTAGCTGGGATAAAGACTTCCTGAGCACCTGATGCATATGGAAGCAAGTTGCCTGAATTGACCCAATTCTTACAACAATCCCTTGGGGTAGGTATTCTTACTGCCAATGAGGAAACTGGGGCTTAAAATAATTGAGCATTTTGCCCAAGAGATAGAGGTCAGGTTTGAACTCATTGTCTGTTTGAGCATTTGTGTATTTCAGCCACTCCAGGTATGGTTCATTACATCTAAAGGAAGCAGAGCACAACTGTCCACACGGGGCAAAGCATGCTCACACACAGTGCTCAAGGATCAACTCAGGAGTCCAAGAGAACTTTTTATTTAGCTGACAGGGACTCCACAAAAGTTTGTCTTATCAAGTGTAATTTTATTGATCAGGGTTGTCCAGAAAATGAGAACAAATAAGGGGTGTGTGTGTGTGTGTGTGTGTGTGTGTGTGTGTGTGTGTGTGCATATGGGACTGGCTCACCTTATGTTAGAGGTTAACAAGTCCAAGTTGACAGTATGAGTACATTTGCTACTTTTCTTGTTGCCCTAAAACTAACCAGCAAACTGAAACACAGGCCAGAGGAAAGGTTCCTTGTGTCTCCTGGTTTCAGAGGGTATGGTCCATCCTGTGATGGAACATAAGACCCACAGAGAGCATTTAGGATCCAAACACCATACTGTAAAATGTTCTTCTCTCACTATATAAGTTAACCTCACCTTAAACACTTCCAGATTGATGCATAAAATTTACTATCACAAGAAAATAGCTTGATTGAATAATTTGAGGTTAGACATCAAAGATACCACCCATGGTCTCTCCCCAGTCAGCATGACCAAGCCACATGCTGTCCTTTGTGAAGCCATGGGAAGCATCCACCACCCTCAATGGAGAGGACATCCTGTTCTGCATCTGGCAGAAGCATAAAGTGACCTCAGACGCTTTCATGTCTGTTCTTTTGAAAACTGATGCTTCAAATACATTTTTTAAAACAAGCAGCAATATTCTACTGTTTACTGTATATGGGAAGCTGGCCACACAGGAAGCCATATTAGTTCCTAAACTTAGCTGATGGACACAATTTTCCTAGTCCTTTATTTTCACGATTTCAACTATGGTTTGACTCCCTCTATGATGAAACACTGATTCTAAAAGCTTTTCATCAATAGGAGACAGTCTGTATTTGAGCTCATCCTGGGATTGCATTTTAATTGTCTCCTTCATCTTAGGAGCTCCCTGGCTGCCTCTGGAATGATTCTTTTTATCCCCCATCACCTGCCATATGTCCAGACCCTGTGCTTGGCATCACTGAGCACTAGCTGAGTTACCCAGAAGGACGTCATTTTGCTCCAGGGTAAAGGCCATTTCATTGTCTGTTAGGGTAAGATGCATATTCAGGTAGGGATGACAGGGAAAGGCTCAGGCACAGATTATGTGCCGGCAGAGAGCTTGCAGCCAGGATACCGTGGGTTTAAGGAATTCACCCGAGTCAGTCATTTCCCCCTTAGAGTCCCCATCTTCACACTACTTGTGAGCTGCCAATGGCCCCTTTTTGGACCCTTCGCAGGAACAAAACACTGTCAAATACTTTCCAGTCATTGGTTGTTTTTCTTATTCATCCCCTGTCAAAGGACTGAGAACAAATATCTGAGGGCAGGGACACTCGAACCCACCACTGTTGATAACATTGCCCCTGCTCCTTACCCCATCAGCTGCAATGTTTTAATCAACAGACTATATTCCTGGCATGCAGCATTTAGATTTTTTCATATGGTTACAAGGAAAAACACAGATCTCTTTAGTGATTATCAAGGTTTGAAACCTTCATATCAGAATTTGAGCAAGGCTTAAAGCAATATTTCCCTAACTTGGAACTTGGGACATCCCAAGAACACCTCTAAGTAACCTGGTTAAGAAATAACATTGAAAATTAAATGTTGTCCATTGAGACAGTACTTGATTTGATAGAATGTTAAATCCTAACAGATAATGTGGTGATATATTGTATATCAAATAAAGCTTGCCTGAAGATCAGAGAGACAAAGGAACAAGCCACTGCCACATCTCACCTCGCCAATCCACGAATCGTCTGTTTGAATGTCTCTGAGTTCTCAGCTGAAGGGGTTCCTCTCATCCGAAAGGCTTCAGCTGAAAGAGCCTAGCCAAAAGGCCTCTAGCTGAAAAGGCTTCCTCAGTCGAAAAGCCTTTAGTTCCTGTCTCCTCATGCCTTATATACCTTTCTTCTGTTCAGGCCATCACTTCCTGGGATTAAACAAAGGCATGAGATCTCAAGTGTTGGGATTAAAGGCGTGTAACTCCTAAGTACTGGGATTAAAGGTGCATGCCACCACTGCCTGGCTCTGTTTCTCTCCTAGACTGAATCAATCTCATGTAGTCCAGGATGGCTTTGAAGTCACAGAGATCCAGAAAGAGCTCTGCCTCCCGAGTGCTAGGATTAAAGGTATGTGCCACCACTGCCTGGCTTCTATGTTTAATCTAGTGGCTTGTTCTGTTCTCTGATCTTCAGGCAAGCTTTATTTGATACACAATATATCACCATACAGATATGTGGCCCCTAACATGTCATGACAATGTGTAGACCTATTGTCCAAATAATTCATAACATGAACATAAATTCAGATGTGCAAATGCAGAATCCTAATGCAAATTCAAGAGCAAAACCTTGCAAGGGGCAGGTCACCATGGATTCCAGTGGATGAAACCATGGAGCCACAGGATCATCTCGTCCTTCCCAAGACTCTGCGGTGACAAAGCATCTGCCCCCCCCCCCCCCGACTGTCTACTTCTGGAAGCATAGCTCTTTATTAAAGTCAGCGTTCGGATCAAAAGCATTTCTCTGACCCCTAATTAGAGAACTCAAGTTCCTCTGGCATGATAGGTTTTACAGTCAAGGGTGGGAAAGGATTTGCTTGTGTCTTCACTGAGATACCAGGGTCCTATCCGCCCAAGCCATCCACTCTGCTGTCAGTACTCCAAGGATGCAGAGCTGTATTTGATGAATACCTGGGGTTCCAAGTTCCCCGTCCCTCCCCTGGTTTGTGGGCTGAGCCACATAGTTGACTGTAGATTTTCACCCTAAGAAAAACTAAAAGTACTCATGCAATTGATGCTGGGGAAGACAGGGGCCCAATGCCTCTTGCTTGTTTGTGATCTGGTAAATTTAAGTCTAAAGGACCTCTGATATTAGAAATAGAATGCTTATATTTTATTTATTTTTAAAGATTTCTTTTATTTTTATTTGTATATATGTGTGCCTGTGTGCCCTCAGAGGGCACAAGTGGGTGGGTACCAGATTCCCTGGAGCTGGAGTTATGGGCTGTTGCGAGCTGTCGGATGTGGGTTCTGGGAACTGAACTTGAGTTCTCTGCAGGAACAGTATGTGATCTTAACCACTGAGTCTTCTCTGCAGTACTTATGTTTTCTTTCTTACAGGAGGCACACCCAAAGGACTTTCAGTGAATGTATTACAGAGATACCTACACATCCATGACCATAGCTGGACTATTGATGATACTAGAAAATGAACCAGCCTTGCTGTCCAAACAGGTGAAAGAAGGAGATTGTGAAACATGGTACATACACAGCATGGAATTTTATTCAGTCACAAGGGAAAATAAGATTATAACATTTACAGGTAAATTGATGGAACTGGAAGTCATTATGTTAAGTGAAATAATCCAGACTTGAAAAGACAAACACTACATCTTCTCTCTCATGTATAGAACACAGATTTAAAATTGTGTGTGTGTGTGTGTGTGTGTGTGTGTGTAAATGTGTGTATGTTTATGTGTATGTGTTTACGTATGTGGTATTGTGTGTATATGGGGTGTCTTAGTTAAGGTTTCTATTGCTGTGAAGAGACACCATGACCAGAGCAACTCTCACAAAGGAAAACATTTAACTGGGGTGGCTTACAGTTTCAGAGTTTCAGTCCACTATCTTCATGGTGAGACATGGTGGTGTGCAGGCAGACATGGTGCTGGAGAAGTAACTGAGAGTCCTATATCTTGACCTACAGGCAACAGGAAGTGGTCTGAGATACTGGGCATGGCTTGAAAATATAGGAGATCTCAAAGCCCGCCTCCACAGTGACACATTTCCTCCAGCAAAGCCACACCCACTCCAAAAAAGCCACACCTCCCAGTAGCACCCCTCCCTTTGAGCTTATGGGGGCCAACTATATTCAAACTACCATATGGGGTGTGTGTGAAACCAGAAAGGGAATCATCAGAATGGAGTAAGAGATATTAGGGGAGAGAGGGCAGGAAGAACTTGCATATATGTGACATGAAAAGAAACTGTTGGAGGGGCTGACAAAGCCAGTAGAGTGGCAGGCTGGACAGAGGAGAGTAGTGTGGGAGAGGGCAAGCTGGAACAAAGCGTGATTATGCCGTAGTGAGGGCTGGCAGGATGCCTCAGTAGGTAACAGCACACGCTTCACAAGGCAAAAACCCAAGTGACAGGCGAGAACTAACCACAAAAGTTGTCCTCTGACCACACACACACAGATACACATGCAACATTAATAACCTAAAAAGAAAAAGAAAACACTATAATGAAACCAATTGCTTTCCATATTAACTTAAAGAGTTAATTTTTAAAAAATGGTAACCGTGTCAATGAAGTGAAGAATATGCCAACTGCCTGGCATTATCCTTTATTCCATGGTATCAAAAAATACCACCCTGTGGCCTATCAACATGGAAACTTATTTATCATCTGAAAATAAAAACTTAAACTCAAAAATAAAAATTGTATTTTAAAAGTTCCCAAATGAATAAATATCATGAGCAAAATTAAGTCTTGTGATTTAGAAAAGGTAAGCATTCTAACTCGGCAGCAGCCTCAAGAACAAAAGGGAACAAGAGCCTTTGTGACCTACCAGCTGGCGGCCTTCTCTTGTTGATTTTGGCATCCCATTCTTTATTTGCTAGCAAATTAATTTGGGTAGTGATCCCTATCATGAGTCTTTGGAACGGCTTGCTGGGCTGATTTTATTACAAGAGGCCTAGTCTCTGCTGCCTGCAGCATCCTTTTCACAAGGAGCCAGAGCTGGCGGAGGTGCTGCCCAGTCTGCACAAGGTCAATGAACCGGAGAAGCTAATATCTTTTATCTGAAAGAACAACACAGGTGAGTTCCAGCCCCAAATATCTCCTCTGGTCCTCAGCTTTGGAAATTCTGCATTGGCGTACCCTGGCAGTTGTTAGTGGGGCTAAGAACTGACACAGAGGGAAATCTTGTCCTTGGAGCTCGGCTTCTTTCCTCAGGGTCGCTGTTTTCTGGTGAATTGCCTCTGATGCCTGTTCCCAGTCTCCTCAGATAGTGCCCTTGGCTCTCTGACACTTCTTTCCTCAGTGGGATAGCTCATTGCCTTCCAATCTCTTGCTTGTCAAACCGTGTGTCCATATCCCCGGGGCTTTGACTAAACCACTTATCCCTGGGAAACTTCTAGGCGAATGTCACAGCTGAGGATATTGGGAGAGTACACAAGAAACAACTGACTTTCACAAACTCTAAGACCATCCCCCCCCCCCGATATGGGACACCCTAGCCAAAAAGGACATTTGGGTACAAACAGGAAACAAGAAAATGAGCTGGGAATAAGGCTATAAAATAATACTGTTTAGATGATTTATGTTTTGAGGTTGATTCAAACAAATATGTATTCATCCCAAAATAAAAGAAATGTCCCATCCACATCTGGTATGGCAAATCCATAAGTTTATTGTGGTTATTACAGGTGCATGGGTGACTCAAAGACAGTTGCATCATCGAAAAGCCTACCCCAGCGTCGGTGATGACTACAAAAGCTGTATTTCAGGAGCTCCCTGTCCAACTTTCAAGCAGCCCCAACAGTGAATCTTCTCTCTCCAGCAACTCTTGTAGCCTTTGGGGGAGGGGTCCTGTGCATATGGACTCGGTGAGCTTCTAGAGCATCGTAAGTTTCATGAGCTTCCTGGGTACTGTATGCTTCCTGAGTCTTAGGAGTCTCTTTCTTCCCAGGAGAGAAGGTCTCCACTCCTAGGAAACAGCTACACCACAGTATGTAAGGTGTCCTCCACACACTTCCCTGCAGGTATTTTGCTAGTTGAGGGGAAGTGGTTTGGGTCACCAGTTAGTATCAGCTCACTTCCCATAGGCTTGTTTGCAGTATACTGCTTCAGTGATTTCTATTTGAACTTAAAGAAGGAATTGAGAACTCTGCAAATAGCCAATCAGAAATATCAGAGTGGAAAAGTTCATTCAAATCAAGTATTTAAAGACAGTTAACATCAAGATGGAAGTTTAGACTTTCAAGAAAATTTTTGAAGGACAATGAAATGGGCAGGTGACTGGGTGCCATGCCTAGGGTGCTGTCTGCAGGGGTGACTGGGTGTCCTGCCCAGGGTACTGTCTGCAGGGGTGACTGGGTGTCCTGCCCAGGGTACTTACTGTCTTCAGGGGATCTGCTTTTCTTACCTCAACACTCCAAAAGAAAACTGACTGTAATGCACTTGAGTCTTGTCTTCCAAACATAAACACACTGTTCTCGGGAGATGTGTTCTTGATTGTTGCCCTGGGAATGTGAAGTCATCTTGCTTTTAATTTTGGTTGATTAATTAATTAAGCAAATAAATAATCTATTTATTTTTAGACAGGGCCCACTATGTAGCCCTAGGTGGTCTAGAACTTTTTGTGCAGAGTAGGCTAGCCTCAGACTCACACATATGTAACCTGCCTCGGCCTCCTGAGTTCTGATTTTCTGTGTATGGGATTATTTGATTTGATTGAAGCTTCATAATAGTTCCCTTATTAACTAATGATTCATTTGTCTCTGTCTCTTTGTATCTCTCTGTCTCTGTCTTTCTTCCTCTTTGTCTCTCTCTGTCTCTGTCTCTGACTCTGTATCTCTTAGACTCTCTCTGTCTCTGTTTCTCTCTTTGTCTCTGTCTCCTTCTGTCTCTGTATCTCTGTATCTCTCTGTCTCTGTCTCTATGTGTCTTCTCTGTCTCTTTTTCTCTCTGTATCTCTCGCTGTCTCTCTCTCTCTGTCTCTCTGCCTCTCTGTCTGTCTCTGTCTCTGTCTCTCTCTCTCTCCCTCTCTCTCTCTCAGGCTGACTGCACAGGAGTCTGATTTTGCTTTGATAGAAGTTCAGGTCCTCTAAAGCTGGGGTGGACTTGCTTGCTCTAACCCATCTAGAGGCTTGTGCCCGAAGATCAATGTGCCGCTAAAGGCCAAGGCCTTCTGTGGACTGTGAGCTAGCAAAGCCCTACACACCTGCTCAGCTTTATCCAAGAGGATCAGAGTTCTGTGTTTATTTCCTTCATGCTTATCTTTGTTTGGACTTTTTTTTAAAAAAAAATAAGATTAAAGAGTCCCCATCTGTTTTCCCTTCGCTTCCAGTTTTTGTAAACAGTGAGCACTGAATCCTGCTGTCTACTTGGTGTTTTTAGGATAGGTTTATGTATTCTGCTGTCAAGGTTTGTGTTGCTGTAAAATGAGCTAAGGATTTCTACCACCCTCTTCTCACCTTAGAATGGGTTCATATATAATATTTGATGGTTTAATTGTTTGTTTTAAGCTTATATTTCTTTTTAATTTTGCAAAGTTATAATTGCTGTAAAATTCCAGCCTAAGATTTGAGTCTATGGGGATCACATTGCCTAGGCACCCACTATGTCTTACACTTAGTAGGTCCTTTATTATTCCCTGTGTTCTTTGTGTTCTACTCATTTTTTTTCCGGAATAATCTTACCAAAGTCTTGCATATTTCATCAATCCTTTCAAATGCTAGCTTTGACTTTTCACTTGTTCAGTTTCCTCCATTGATTAGATTAGATTTGCTGTTCCCTGTCTTGCCTGCAACAGAGAATAGACCCCTGGACTGCTTCAAATGTGGTCTTCTTAACATCACTATGCAAACATCAGAGATGGTCAAGGTCAATGGACATTTGGAAAAGGAGGCTTTTCATTCTGATTAGTATTAAAGCACAGTTTGATGAAAATTACATATTCACCAAGTGATGGTTTGAATAGGGCATAGTTTACATTGGAAATGTCACATCTGCCAAGGTAAATAATAAAAGCAGGAGGGTGTGCCTTGAGACTGTGAGCATATATTTAGCCAAGTAATAAAAATGCCTATTTCCTGAATTCATTTATTGAATATTCATCTTAGTATGTATGTAGTATTTTCAGGGTAACAGAGGTAAACTGGTGAACAAATCCAACAGTCTCTGCCCTCTTCAACCTTGCACTTTAGTAAAGAAAACAGATAAATGCTAAGTAGGAAAATTAAAATGTTATATGATTTCTGATGGACATGGAGGATGTAAAGAAAATGCATGTGGGGGTCTAAAGACAGTGGGTCAGTCACTTTAGACTCTTTCTTTGTGTTAATGGATATCTGGAAGTGAACCTGCTGTAGTGATTTGAATCCCCCGTGAATCTCAGATTTGAGTAGCCGGTCCCCAGTTGGTGGCTGTTTGGGAAGGATAAGGAGGTGTGGCCTCATTAAAGGAGGTGTGTCACTGGGAATGAGCTTCGAGGTTTTAAAAGTCTCCCTCCATTCCTGGTGACCCTCTCTGCCTCCTGCTTGAGAATCCAGATGTCAGCACTCAGCTGCTGTACCAGTGCTGTGCCTGTCTGCCTGGTGCATGCTGCCTGCCATGATGGACTCTAACCCTCTGCAACTTTAAGCCCCAAATAAACCCTTCCTTCTATAAGTTGCCTTGGCCATGGTGTTCTGTCACAGCACAGAGAAGTAACTAATACACCGACTTTAAGTTGTATGAGGTTTTAAAGCAATAAAATATAGTGTATTTTATATTTAGATTACAAAATATAATAAAGATAGAAAAAGCAGTTGGAATAAGATTAAAATTCTATGTATGTTGGTTTTAAGACAGGAAGATAGACAGACATCTTTGCTAAAGGATGGGTAGCTTTACCACCTTGTGAGACATTTTCCCCGAATACCTGAAGACATGGTGGGTTAAAAGGAAA